>NC_133666.1:70320033-70640866 GCF_037893015.1 Macrotis lagotis
TAATGTACAATCCAGATGCAGTGGCCTTTTTGCCAGGTCACTCCATCTTTCATGGTTGCAATGCTTTTGCATTGGCCATTCTCTGGGCCTCTCAGTTTCTCTGAATTACATCAAGACTCAACTTTAATACCACTGCCATCCACTAGAACTTTTCCTCCTCCCACATAATCTTATGCTAACTCTGTAAATATCTCATGGACACCCACTTATCTACATTTTGTCCTTCCCCATTAGAACAGGAGCTCCTTGATGACAAGGACTGGTTTTGCCATTGTATCTTTAGTGTACTACTCAGCACATTGTCAATATTTCATAAATTCCCATTGAATAACTAATAATCCAAGATCATTTTGGATTCTGATCTGTCATTAAGTGTTAGCTATCCTACTTAGCTTAGGATAATTTGCACATTTGATGAGTCTATCATCTTTGACTTTTTCCAGAGCTCTAATAAAAATGTGAAACAAGGTGACACCCAGCACAGATCCCTAGTACACATTACCGGAGACCTGCTGCCATGTTAGGACCATTATTGACTGCTCTGATTCCGTGGAGTCTTGTAACCAGTTCTGAAACCATCTGATATGATGTTCAGCCTTCATAATCGAAGAGGACCATGTTGTCATGTGCATGATGATACAATTTGCACGTTATGTTATTTTAAAGATAGAAGTGTTGTGCATAGACATCCTTGTCACTTGTCTTTTTCAGAACTATTTCACACTCAGGTCTGAATTCATCTAGTTATATTACCATCTAGTCCAGGATTCATTCATAAACTTAAAAAAACATATTTGGATCATGTGTTTCAATGTAATTGTTTTCCTTTGTAATTCTATGTATTTTATTTCCTACTTTTCTAAACATTATTCTGAGAAGGAATCCACAGCCTTCGTTAGAT
The DNA here is from genome assembly GCF_037893015.1 of Macrotis lagotis. Lineage (NCBI taxonomy): Eukaryota > Metazoa > Chordata > Mammalia > Peramelemorphia > Peramelidae > Macrotis > Macrotis lagotis. The sequence continues at coordinate 70,320,935 of NC_133666.1, forward strand.
TGCCAAAGGCATCCAAGATACTAAAAAAAAAGGAACTTCTGATCTAGTCCATATCTCTCCACATTATTTATGTGAATAAGATGAGAGATTTTATCCCAAACCTTATTAATATCCAGGTAAATTATAAGCACAGCATACCCCTCATCTCCTACTTTGGTAATCTTGTCAAAAAAGGAAATGAGGTGACTGTGGGTATGACTTGTTCATGAGGAAGTCTTTCTAGTTCTTTGTGATCACAGCTTCCCTTTCTAGGCATGTGCCCACCTTCTTTCTGAGACTGTGTTTTAGAATTTTGCCAAGAATCAAAGTTATGAACCTGTAGTTTGCAGACTCCATTTTCTTTTCTGAAAATCAAGACAACATCTATCCTTCAATCTTGTGGCACCCCTCTGGATAACCATGATCTTTCAAAAACTCACTGACAGTAGCTTAGCCACCACACCTGCCAGTTCTTACAGTGCTTGTGGAAGTCATTCATCTGGCCTAGGTAACCTGATTTCATCAAAGGCAACTCCCCATTAGTCATTTTTGTTCTGTCCTTTCCAGTCTAAATGTAATTCTCTTTAGCTGAGAACACAGAAGTGAATTAATGATGAAGCTGTTCTGCATTCTCTCTGCCATCAATTGCATTTTGTCCTGTCCATTGGGAATGAAGGTCTCATCTCTTTAAGGATTCTCCTTGTTCTCCCAATGGAGTAAAATAACTCACTGAGGTCCTGAGTATACTCATCTCCTTGTCTCATTCTGAGCTTTAGCATCTTGGATGCTGTTTTCCAAAGACTATACCATACTCTTTTCATCCTCTTATTTCAACCTCTGCATTTCTTTTTTTTAGGTTTTTGCAAGGTAATGGAGTGAAGTGACTTGCCTAAGGTCACACAGCTAGATAATTAGTAAGTGAGGCCGGATTTGAACTCAGGTCCTCCTGACTCCAGGGCTGGTGCTCTATTCACTGTGCCACCTAGCTGCCCCCTCTGCATTTCTTTTAAAGATCTAGGTGGGTGGGTGAGTTTGCTAGACATCTTTATCACTTGCTATAGACAGTTATTTCCTGTGGAAATAACTTTCTTTTGTGTCTTTAAAATTTCATTGAGGAAAATCTTCTACCCCTCTTGGGGTGACTTCATCTTTAGAATGGCTGCTCAAGGAATCCCACCTATCTTTCCCTCTGAACCCTTTGAAAACTGTTGTTTTTCCTCCTTGGAGGAAAAGGCAGAAAAATTCCAGGGTGTCTATAAGACTGCCCAGATTTTTCTTTCCTTCTCTATCAAAAATTCTGGGAGGGAGTGTGCACTTCCCTCCAATGACTACTTCCTCCCTGTGAGTAAAGAGCAGATGTAGACTGGAATTTCCCCTTTTTACTTCTTCTGCCTTTGGAAACAGGAAATGATCACTGAGCCTGAGGATGAACTGCTCAGATTTTAACAAAGACAGAGTTCTGGCAGATGACTGGACAAATGGGGTTCTTCATTTTCCAAATTTTTCAACTTAAAGTTATTTTTGTGTGGAAATTGTGCATCAGATTCTGAAGACAACACCACATTTCTTTCTCTGGCCATGGACCTCCATTCAAATTCTCTCTGTCATGCTTTACCCCGAGAGTTTTTGGATCATCTTATAGGAGTGTATCTTTTTAATAGATAATGATCCTCCCCCTCCCTACCTCATCCTCCTCTTTTATCTAGCTTGCTTTTTTTTAAAGAAGGCATGCCTATCCAGAACCACCATCATCATGTGTTTCATCCTACTACCATCTAGGAGGCCAACTCAGCCTCCTCGCATGACAACATTGCATTCTTGCCTCTTTGTGTCTACTCTCTCTGGCATCTAGCTTGCATTTTATAGCAGTCTTCTCTCCCCAAGTCTTTTCTGGTTTGATTAATTTTTAAGACACCCAGAAGATAGAGTCTTGTTGGCCTTAGATGTGTTCCATCCCTAGCCAGAAATGTGTCATTCCTATATTTGAAACTGTGGTTGGTCCAGAAGTCTAGATTGCATTCTTAGCCAGCTGTTCACTTTTCAAATTAATTTTGCTCTTCTCTATCCCTTGCCTTGAGTGGCTAACAGTGAGGAAAACAGAAACAGTGCTCTTATGGTCATCAAATTCGTGCCCAAGACTTTCTAATTGTTGACGATACTTTTTAGCTTCCTTCTGGTCATGGTATTCAAGCCTACATGAAGAAGAGAGATGGTTGCTATTTTTTTTCAATCTTACTCCATCTCATGCCCTGGATGCATGCCCTGGAACCTCTCTAACATTGTTATTTGGTCCACAGACATTTGTCTCATTACCCCTAAGTAAGGAATTCCCTATGTCTGGTATATTTCTCTTCTTCCTTTGATCTTTCCTAGATGAGCTTTCCTTTGAGAGCTTCTAGCATTCTAGTATAACATTCTAGGACCACCTATATAGCTCCCTCTTCTTCCTAAAAAGCTTCTTATCTGCCTTTAAGCCCTACTTGTGCAGTGCCCTTTCCCTTTCTTCTCCTCTGTGGAATAGGATTCCACTCTCCAATATCCTGACAGTGATCACGTCTTCCTTCCTTCACATCGAATTTGGTGTTTTGACCTTGAAGCCTTGTTTCTATTTCCTGTAAGAAATCCCAATTCTCTAATAAAGAGAGTGAAAAGGTGTGCCGATCCTTTTGCCTTCTCCTTCAGGAAGGAAGTTGCCCATATATGCTTGGAACCCAGATAACAGTTACTCAGCTATGGTAGTAATGTGGTAGTATCTCTCTATTTGATGAAACCGTCAGTCTTGGATTTTTGGAATTACTAGTAATTATTTACACCTTAACCCTAAGGATCTGGTTAAAATGTAAACAAGCAATGATGACCTCAATAACTAGAAAACTCACTCAATTTAACTTCTTAAGTTTCAGTAACTGCATAGACACATTCAAGTGAAATGAAGGTTGGAACTAGCATCAGATGGCCTGAGTTTCGATCTCGGCTCTGTTGTACAAAGCATTGACCATTGTGACATATGAAAAACCTGAGGGACAGAGTTTTTTGGATAATTAATAATCAATCTGTTTATTAGGCTAGCTCATAATCAGTTAAATGATGGTTGGTGATTTCTCTCCAGAAACAAAAAAAAACCCAACAAAGGAGGGTACCCCTGGCAGGTGAAAATCAACCCTGCTTAGTGAACAATTATTAAGGAGATGAGCTAAAAGTCTTCAGCTCCTCTTGCTGAACCCTTGGCTTGATCATGAGACTGGGCTACCTCCAGCAAGATGGACAAAGGAATCCATATCTCCTCAGACCACTCTGATTCATTTTCTCCTTCATAAGCTGGGTCACCCTAAAGTTCAGTGGAGGGGTGCAGGGGCATGAGCTTACTCCCTCAGGTCAAGAATTTACCAAGATTTGATTCTGTTTACACCACAAAGAAAGGCTTCTAATTGGGTGGGGTTCTGTGCAAGATCGAGGAGCATATACCCCAAGAATTAGGGCAATCTTTTCCCAACAGGCTCGCCCTTTAAAGAAACTGGATCAATGAATTGACTATAAGGGCTAGTTCCTGAATAGAACCTATTAATAATGGGTTATTCATATAATAGAAAGTAATCATTTTTCTTACCTTGGAACAATAACTTATACTCTATGTCCTTTTATTTTCTTCAAAATTATAGGATTGATTAAATGACCTCCAAGATTCTTTCCAATTCTGTATTTCAGATTCTGTGGTCCTGTTTGTCTCACCACTTTGCCCCACCCACTGGTCCACTCAGTCAATTTACTTTATACTCCATCACTTATGTCTTCCTACACATCTTCTCTTATGCCCTTCTTACTTTTCCAGTCTTCTTACTCCTTATTCCCTTATAAATTCCTTTCCATGCAGTGACACTGGTCTCCTGGCTATCCCCAGAGTAAGACCTTCCATCTTTGGCTCTGGACATTCTTTCTGGCTATGCTCCATACCTGGAATGCCCTGACCATTGACCTCCCCTGCTTGCTTTAAGTCCCAACTCCAATCCCTCCATCTACAGGAAGTCTTTCCCAACCCCTCTTCATTCTACTGATTTCCCTCTGACCTTTATTTCCTGTTTATCCAATATATGGCTTGCTTGTATATATTTGTTTGCATGTTGTCTCCTCCTTGAGGGCAGGTACTTCCTTTTGCCTCTTGTTATTTCCCTAAAGCAGGTGGGGGGTTGGAGGACTGGGACTTGCAGGCTGTGTTGTTCTGTCATTGCCATGGCAACTGCAGGTAGGGCTTGAAATTCAATAAATCTAGGAGCTTTATATGGGAGAATTAATTATATGATTGACCAAAAATAGCTCATGAATGGTATTCTAAATATCCAAATACTCCCTGCTTCCCCTGCTTCAGAACTTAGCACAGAACCTGGCACATAGTAGGTACTCAGCATCTTGTTTGATCTTGCTAAGTATATTTCTCCTTTTCTTTTTTGAGTTCCCTTCTTATTGTTCTATTTCTTAATACTCCCAGATGCTTCCTAATCCTTTTTTAGGTTCCTTAATGGTTCTTGAACCTGCTTCTCCTTCATCCTGGAAGTGGAATCTGGACTAGGATCTCAGACACTTGAAAGCTGAGTGACTCTTGGCAATTCATTTAACCTTTGACCTTTGTTTCTTCATTTGTCCAATGGGGATAATGACAGGGCTTGTTTACCAGGGCTGTTGTGCAGCCCAAATGAGATCACAGTTGTAGGGTGCTGAGCCCATTGCTTGGCAAGTAGCGATTATGATGAAGATGATGATATTTGTCTTTGGTTCTCGGAGAAGACCTAGAGGTCAGGGAGATGATGACATGACATACATGTGAATTGGATTGGAGTGATGGGGGAGCAGTGCTGAACTACGTCAGCAGCCTCACTTTCTCCTCTGGAGCCAGATAGTAATCAGGACAACTAGAGATGGCCCTGGCCCATAATAGGTGCTTAATGAATCCTTTCCTTTTCCATTCCTTCCTGCCTTTCTTCTTTCCTTGTCTTTTTCTTGCACAAGCCAGAAATAGAACCTGCACTGTCTTGCTGAGAAAATAGAACCAGAGAGTTGTAGAAACAATTGAGAGTGCTCCCTTTGGATTGAACCTGGTATGTGTTAGCCCAACTCTGGCCAGGGAGAAGGATTTCTTTTTGTTTCTGTCTGGAAATGATCTGTGCAGTTTGCTTTGCTTTCCCCTAAGTTGAGCTTTGTATCTAGGGTTTTCACAAACAACTCTGGTTGAATCTCAGTGGCAAAAATGGAAGAAGGAATCTTTGCTGGTGGCTGGCATTCAGCCACTTCTTGCAGTAGGAATTTTCATCAGCCCTGCTGATGAATTCCAACTGGCAGGACGCTTGCCCATTAAGCATCATAAGAGTATCTCCCTGAAGCTGTGTGCTCTTCATGTCCTAGAAGCAGATCTCTCTCATATAGAGGGTTATGGAAACTTGGCTCTTGGCATTTTCCATTATAACTATTGGTCAGACCATCACTTTCTAGGGCTTCTGGGTATAACTCATTTACTCCCCTGTCTCAAATGTCAAACATGGGCCTAATTGGCTAGTGATCACTGGTCTTTAGTGCCATGTGACTTTGAGCATTCTGTTGAATAATTTGGTCCTTCCACAGGCAAGGGTTTGGTCCTTCTCTGAGGTCCAACATGTCAGACCAATGTCTTAGTAGATGGCCTGGAAAGGTGGCTCAGCCCCTGTGCAGCCTCTAAAGACAGTACCCATCCATCTATGATGCTGCAGTGAGTGCATTATGGGCATGGAGTCTGGAATGTCTTTTTCTACTTCAAGCTTGATGATGGGCAGTGATGGAATACTTGTGGGAAATGCCCATGACAATCTGAACCTACCTATTGCTCTTCTTTTTTTTGACCTGCAGCAAGCAGAGCACCCCTGGAACCTCATCACCAAGTCTAGAATGTTGGGAGAGAAACTAAGGCAAGTTCTCTGCTTCCTTTATTCACTCAGTATTCTTGAAGTGTCTTGGTACTGGGCACCATGCTGGGCCCTGGGCTGCCAAAGACAAAAACAAGACAACAATCTCTGCTATGAGGAGTCTCTATTCTACTAGGCTAATATCCCATGTGGGCAGCTAGGTAAAGGATATGGACAGAATCAATTCAGAGTTACTGAAGAAATCCAGAAAGGCTTCCATTGGCCGGTGGGGCTCAAATAGAGGCAGGGTCCTAAAAGGTGGGCTACAGCCGAGTTATGAAGGACTTTCAAATGCCAGGCAAGTGAGCCGGCAGGCTTTGTGTTAACAAACTAGCTGAAATTATAATGACTTTGAGACATCCTGGACTTGAGTTAGAGATTAGAAAGTCTACTACAGGCCTCAGAGTACCAGCCCCAAGTGTAGGCAACAATGGAAAAGACAGCTGTGACTCCCAAACTGGGGAAGGGCAGCTTTGAGGAAACAGCACCTGAGTCCATTTTCTTTGGGGTTCTTGGTGATCGTGGCACCACTCCCCATCCAGGGGAGCCTTTTCTGAATGCAGTTGACAGATGAGCTGCTTTACATGCCACATCCACAGCATATGCTCCCTGTTTTCTGTCTACACTAAGCAGGCCTTTGGTCATCCCTGCGACAACTGCCATGTTCACAGATACCAAATGGGAAGAACTTCATAATTGGCAAGCAGCCCTAGGCTAGAAAAGTATCCCAGCACAGGAGCACTGAGGCTGGGGGGAACCTTTCAAGCCATCTCATGTAGCCTCCTCATTTGATAGATGAAGAAACTGAATCCTGAAGGTAGGAAGTGACTTGCCCAGGGTCAGGCAGTCCTAAGAAGAGAGTTGAAATTTGAATTCATTTTCTGCCACTAAATCCAGTGTACTTTCCACTCTGAAGAAAATAGAGCTTATTCAGGTCTTTGGTGGTTTTGCTGGAACACAGCAAAAAGGAGAGGAACTAGTTCAACAAAACAGACTACTGAATATATGCTTTTGTGCCACTCTGCATTTATGACACTGAAGACTAGGGCAGGCAGATCCCTCCTTGTGCCTTAAGATTCTATCCTGGGATCTTTTTCTTTTTAATTTTTACTTTTAAGTCCCACAAGTTTCCATTTGCAAACTGCAAATATCAAGACTTGTTTCCCTAACCCTGCATTGGGATTCTCATTCTCTTGGCACCCTGAATATCTCTGCTCATTTCCGTCTTGTCCTTGGCAAAAAAAAAATCCAAATCTAAATTGAGCTCTTCTGGATTTGCAGTAGGCCTAGCCTGACCCATACTAGACTCTGTGGCAAACCAGAGAAGACTGCAACCAACTTCCTTTCTGTATTCTTCTTTGGGGAAGCCATATCACCATCAAACGTAAATAATAAAAATAACAGATCCTAATGCTGGAAGAACCTCACCCATCCACAGAGGCTGAGAGCACTTTGAAAAGAATTTTAGAGATGGTAGGAAGAGAGATTAAAAAGTGAGTGGGGCCTTCAGGGGGCAGCTCGGACAGCCCCTTCATTTTCTCAAGAAGGAAACTGAGGCTCAGAAAGAGGAAATGACTTGCCCAGGGTCATGTACGGATAGGGAATGACTAAGCCTGGATAAATCCAGGTCTTCTGGCTGCATGCATAGCTTACAAAGTGCTTTATGAATAGCATTTCATATGACCTTTTTTTTTGCAAGGCAAATGGGGTTAAATGACTTGCCCAAGGCCACACAGCTAGGTAAGTGTCCAAGCTCGGATTTGAACTCAGGTCCTCCTGACTCCAGGGCTGGTGCTCTATCCACTGTGCCACCTAGACACCCTCATATGATCTTCTTAACAGTTTCATGAGTAGGTTTTACAAATACATTTTACAGATGAGCAAAGTGAAATTTAGAGAGGTTAAGTGACTTACCCAAGGTCACCCAACTGTGATGAGATAGAATAAGATTCAAAGCCAGGACTCTTGGCCCCAAATGAGTCCTCTCCTTTATTCTGTGCTCCTTAGTGGCTCAGTGGAAGGAGTCCACTGGGCCTGGAGTCAAATCCAGCTTTAAAGACTTACTAGCTGTGTGACTCTGTCTAAGTTACTTAACCCTGTTTGCCTCAATTCCTCATCTGTGTAATGGAGACACATTGAAGAAAGAAATGGCAAACTACTCCAGTACAAATCCACTTAGCAACTGAACAACCTCTCATAAGCCTCAAGCTCATTAAGAGCTGGAAATGACCGTAGAGTATAAACTATCATAGAGCAGAATGTCACCCCTGAAGACAGGCTATTGAGTCTAATCTCTACCTAGCCAAGAAGATTCACTCTAACCCCTGGATTCTGGGCTTGCTTGGGGGAGAGTGGGCCTTCTGCCCAGTCCTCCTTCTTGATCCTCTCTGCAACCTTTGACACTGTTAGTCACACTCACGTCCCTGATACTTTACTTCTCTTTGGATATTTTATTCTGTCCATCGACTCTCCTACCTGCCTGCCACTTCTCAGTCTCCTTAACCGAAGCTTCATCCAGGTTACACCTGCTAATTGAGGGTTAGTAAACCCTTGGCCCTGGACTCTTTTCTCCCTCTATACTGGTTCACTTACTGATCTCATCAGCTTCCATGGAGTCATCTCTATGCTGTTGATTCTCAAATGTAGTTATTTAGCCCTAATTTCTCTGGTGACTTCCAGTTATGATTCATGGACATCTTAGGCTAGAGCCACACCCCCATACTATCTGACATTGGCCTCCTGGATTTTTTTCCCACAAGACCCTTCATCTCCCAAGTGTGGGCATTTTCCTTGGCTGTCCCCTCTCTGTGGAATGTCCTCCCTCCTCATCTCTTCCTCCTGGCTTCCATGGCCCTCCCTCAAATCCCAGTCAAAATTCCAGCTTCAACAGAAAGTCTTTCCCAAACGCTCTTAATTCTAGGCCCTTCCCTCTAAAAATTAATTCCCCTTTATGCTGCTCATAGCTTGTAGATTGTGAGTTCCTTGAAAGTGGAGACAGTCTTTTACCTTTTTTAATATCCCAGCACTTGGCAAGATGCCTGGCAAATAGTAGTTCTGTATCAATGTTAGCTGTCATCATCATCATCATCATCATCATTATCAAATTATTATTATTGGGGGTGGAGCCAAGATGTCGACATGAAGGGATCCAGTCTTAGGAGCTCTCTGAAAAGAACTCATAAACTAAGGACTCTAACTAAACTTTTGAGAGACAGAACCCACAAAGGGACCAAGTGAGGCAGTTCTCCTACTCAAGGTAACCTGGAAAAGAGCAGAAAGGCTCTGCTCCCTGGGGTCGGAGGGGTGGCCCGCCAGAGCGAAAGAACTTCAGCCTCCTGGAGGCAGCCCCAGGGCACTGGGAGCCGCGGCTCACAGCAGCGGGGGAGTCTCCTGAGTTGCACCCTGGGGAGCACCGGGCAGAAAGTGGGGGAACAGCGGGGGGACCTCTGCCAGAGCGAGCACGTGGAGCCCAGCCCTCAGGGCACACAGCAAGCAGCTTGGTCTTTCTGCAGCCCAGACCAGGAAACAGAAGCAGAATGAGCAGGTAAGCAGAAGCCCCCAGGGCATGAGCCCATTGAGCTGAGGGAGGGGAGTGAAGAGAGAAAGACTGTGGAGCTCTGTCCCCTACCCCTGGAACAGGACTCTGGGGCTCTGACCACATTCAGATCCTGATCCCAGTCTAGCCCCCCCCCCAAAGAACAGCAGGCCCCCCCCCACCTCAGCCCTGTGGCAGAGGGGGGCGCTTATGGTCATTCATAGACCAGGAGGGTGGACAGAGCCTCACACACTGAGACCCTTGTGGGAGTGTCCCAAAAGCTCAGGAAGCACCCCAAAAACAGGCTTAGGCTGGGAAAATGAGCAAGCAAAGAAACAAGAGGAAAACCATTGAGAAATATTTTGCAAATGAGCCCAAGAAGGATCAAAATACTCAGTCTGAAGATGAGGAAGCACAAACTCCTGCATCTAAAGACTCCAAGAAAAACAAAAATTGGGCTCGGGCTATGACAGAGCTCAAAAAAGACTTTGAAAATCAATTGAGGGAGTTGGAAGAAAAACTGGGAAAAGAAATGAGAGAGATGCAGGAAAAATATGAAAATGAAATCAGCAGCTTAGTCAAGGAAATCCAAAAAAATGCTGAAGAAAATAGCATGCTAAAAACCAGCTTATGTCAAATGGATAAAACAGTTCAAAAAGTTATTGAGGAGAAAAATGCTTTAAAAAGCAAAATTGGCCAGATGGAAAAAGAGATAAGAAAACTCTCTGAGGAGAACAAATCCTTCAGACAAAGAATAGAATTCAGGGAGATTGATGAATTTACCAGAAATCAGGAATCAATACTTCAAAACCAAAAAAAAAATGAAAATTTAGAAGAAAATGTGAAATATCTCATTGAAAAAACAACTGATATGGAAAACAGACTTAGGAAAGGTAATTTAAAAATTATTGGAATACCTGAAAGTCATGATCAGGAAAAGAGCCTTGACATCATTTTCAAAGAATTACTACAGGAAAATTGCCCTGATATTCTAGAAGCAGAGGGCAAAATAGCAATGGAGAGAATCCACCAATCCCTCTGAGAAAGAGATCCCAAAAAACCAACCCCCAGGAATATTATAGCCAAGTTCCAGAACTCCCAAGTCAAAGAGAAAATATTACAAGCAGCCAGAAGGACACAGTTCAAATATCATGGAGCTGCAGTCAGGATCACACAGGACTTAGCAGCAACTACAATGGAAGCTCGTAGGGCTTGGAATACAATATACTGGAAGGCAAAAGAGCTTAGAATGCAGCCAAGAATGAACTACCCAGCAAGGCTGAATGTCCTCTTCCAGGGAAAAAGATGGACTTTCAGTGAACCAGGGGAATTTCAAATGTTCCTTTTGGAATGGCCAGAGCTGAACAGAAGGTTTGATCTTCAGATACAGGACTCAGGTGAAGCATGGAGATTGGAGGAGAGGGAGGAAATATGAGGGACTTAATGAGGATGAACTGCATGTATAGAAAAATGATACTGATAATATTCATATGAACCATCTCAGTTAATAGAGCAGGTAGAGGGAGATTTTATAGTTGAAGCACAGGAGAAAGCTGAATTCGAAGATAAAATATGGTGTAAAAATGGAGTCAATAGGAAAAAAAGGGAAATGGAATGGGAGAAAGAAAAAGGAGAGGTGGAATAGTCCAAGATATTTCACATAATAAGATTTTTTTTTAATTACAATGAGCTATTGCAATGATATGGAAGGGGGCAAGGGGGAATGAGGGAACCTTTGCTCTCATCAGAGATGGCTAGGAGAGGAAACAGCAAATATACTCAATGGGGTATAGACATCTGGAGTAAGAAGGAGGGGGGAGCAGGGGAAAGGGTGGGGATGTGAATAAAGGAGGAAAGGATGGACCATGGGGGGGAGAGTGGTCAGATATAATACATTTTCTTTTTTACTTCTTGCAAGGGGCTGGGATTGGAAGGCCTGCCCAGGACCATAGGGCCAGGTGGATTCTGGGCCTAAGGGGTGGTATGGGGGCTCAGGGCTCCTTGGCCCCAGGACCAGGGATCTGTCTGCTGCGCCACTCAGCGACCCTACAGCAGAGTCAGAGTGAAAGGAGAGAGAAAATAGAGTACATGGTAGTGGAGAAATAAGAAAGGAGGAAGTTGCGATCAGCAATGGCAACGTTGGAAAAATATGGAAGTAACTTTTGTGATGGACTTATCATAAAGAATGTGATCCACCCATGACAGAGTTGTTGGTGTTGGAACAAAGACTGAAGCACATTTTTTATTATTATTTGGGGGAGGGTGCAGGGCAAGTAGGGCTGGGTGGCCTGCCTGGGGCCACATAGCAGGGTGATCTTTGGGTGTCTGGGGCTGGATTCGGACCCAGGTGTTCCTGGCTCAAGGGCCAATGGTCTGTCTGCCACCTAGCCACCTACTATTATCACTATTTTATTTTATTTGGGGTCTTTTTTTTTCCTTCTTTTTGGTTTTTGCAGGGCAGTGGGGATCGGGTGGCTTGCATGTCACATGGCTGGGTGATTATTGGGTTTAGGAGGCTGGATATGGCCTCGGGTGCTTGTGGCTCCAGGGTTGGTGCTTCATCCATTGCGCTACCTGGCCATACCTACAATTATTACAATTTTTTTTTATTTTAATTTTTTTCTCTCCCCTTTACTTTTTTCACCCAAGCAAGTCTATCTACATTCATGGGGGAGGGGTATTTTGTTTACTTGTAAACAAGAATATTTTATTAATGTAAAAAAAATTTGTACAAAATGAGAATAAAAAATAAATTTAAAAAAATTATTATTATTATCATTTTGAGTCTCATTAAAGACTCAAAACCCACTCAATCCAGCACTCTTCGATTGTATGTCCCCTGAGAAGAGAATTCTATAAAAACTTGAATGACTTTTTAAATAAAGAGATATTCCACACCAGCTAGGCATTAGGCAGTGTTTTTTCACCTCCCTAAATTTACAGAAGAGGAAATAGACCTGACACATTAAATAATGTCCAATATCACAGAGGTACTAAGTTGTTAGAGGTGGGATTTGAATCTCCAATCTTTGGACTCCACATCCAGCCCCCATCCCAGTCTGTTGTCAATCTATACCCAACAGTCAGAGAACAGTTCAAATCAGTTCATGAAATCATCTTGTGCATCCTTTGAGATTCTGCTCTGATTCCAGGTCTCTGACCCCAGAAACTTAGTTGTTCTCCTTTGTTCTTTCCTACACGGTGTTTTTAAACAACCATCTTGCTTTTCATTTCCCTTCAATTTCTGACATCTTGGAACAATTTACATTTTCAGAGGCTTGAGCAAAGGCATAAAAAATGTTGCCTTGGCTTTGATACTAGTCCCTTCATATCTTTGAATGCACAATTGCCATTATACTCTTAGTTCTCCTTTTCTCCCCTAGGGCATAGGAATTGAAAAGAGAATTGGCTCCAACCAACTGGTCTTACCCATCTAATGTATAGTTGCTAATGTGATATGATTGCTTGTGACACTGCTGGGCTGTGGGTTGATTTATTCCAGGCACTTTGCTGAATTGCATCATTTCTTATTTATTTGCCCATTTATTTTTAAGTTTTATTTTTATATCCCAGCATTTTTGTATTTACTTCTCCCCCTTTCCATGAGCCTCTGTTTTAATAAAAAAAACAAATAACCAAACAAAATGAAGGAGGCTATCGTGTCTGATGGCACATGCAACATACAAATATAAAACAACAAACAGCATCCCAAACAAAGAGGGGAGGTGGCTACCCTTATCTCAGGATTGGTGGCCATGATAGAGCTTTCATCTTTATTCTGTTATTCTTTTAATTCTCATGATACCATTGTATATTTTGTTTTCCTGATTCTGTTTTTTCCACTCAGCATCAGTTCATATTTCATTTCTCCATATTCCTCGTTGTATTTTACAGTACAATATTAAATTATATCCATATGCCTTGTATTGTTTAGGAATTTCAGAATTGATGGTTATCTACTTTGTTTCCAGTTCTTTGCTACCAAGAAAAAAAATTTCCCCATTTGCTCCTCTTTGCAGTCATTGAATAAGTTCTAATGTTTGGGAGATGTCTATGCAACATCATTGCATCATTTGTTTGACTCTGATTTTTTTTAGCTGCCATTGGATTCAAGCATAAATCAATGAAAAATTCTTTATAAATGGTTTGCTATTTAAATCAGCAAATATGGAGTCCTACAATTAACCAAGGTAAAGAGTTGAATCCTCTTCTGGGGCATATTGAGGTCGCTTGGTAGTGCCATAGTGCACAGCACTGGGTGGAGAGTCAGGAAGACCAAAATTCAAATGTGACCTCAGCCAATCACTAGCTAGGAGACCCTAGGCAAGTCACTTAAACTTTGTCTACCTTGTTTCCCTCATTAGCAAAATGGGAATAATAGCTCCTATCTCCTAGGATTGTTGTGAGGAGAAAGTTTGTAATGTGCTTTGCAAACCTTAAAGTGTTATATAAATGCTGTCTATTATTGTAAACTAAACTGGATCAGTTGACCTGGGAATCAATCTCCTGCTCTGTGATTGATCCACCAATAAACCATCCTGATCATCCTCCTTCCAAGTTAAGAATAATATTCTTAGAGTAGACTTGTTTTCCAAAATGTGTTGACTTTGAAGAAAAGAAATCAGAGCTACTGGCAAAGCAAAGGAGGGAATGAGGATGGGGAAAGGATCATCAGTAGATGTATTTACCTGCTTTTCCCTCTAAGACTGTTTTTAGCCTTTGGCTGTGCAATTTGTTCAGTCCTCAAAACATAATTGCTTCCCACAAGGCATCATTCTTTCCACCCATCTCCAAACCACCCATTTCTTGGGGTATGCCATTTTCAATCATCTCTGATGGAGTTATTCTATGCTCTGTGGATGAGTCACCCATGCCTGGAAGTCAAATGTTGATGGAAGCTGGCTCTCTGCAACCTTCGGTTGTGGTTGGGCCACATGATATCACCAAGAATTGTACTCAAATAACGTTTATTCTCCATCAGTTCGTTGACATTAATTTATTGGATGAGCTTCAACAAACTAGTGTTTGCACAGATGGCTCTATTTATCCATTTGGTCACATCAATTTACTTAGAAGTCAATGGCCCTCTTATCAGGAGGGGAAAGTTTTTTCTTCCACAGGAGCAGTTAACAAATGACAGGTTCAGAGCAGGATGTGTTTTTCATAAATTCTTAAGAAAGGGACCTGGGCAGGGAGCCACGGTGAGCTAGCCAGTCAGATTGGCCCCTGGAAGTGACAGATTTGGGCCCTGTGCAAGAAAAAACTCCCTAGGAAAGACCAGGACATCAGGAGGCGATGGCATGACAAGCAGATGAACTGAATTTGAGGGAGAGGGACTGCTAAGTCACCAGCCTCATCTTCTCCTCCTGAGCCATCTGGGTCCAGTGGCCCAACTTAGATGAGGATGACTGGAGATGGGCCTGGATGGGAGGCAATCAGGGTGAAGTAACTTGCCCAAGTCACAACAGCTAGTAAGTGGCAAGTGTCTGAGGTTGGATTTGAACTCAGGTCCTCCTGACTCCAAGACCAGTACTTTATCCATTGTGCCACCTAGCTGGTTCATTCATATAAACTGTCAATCAGGAAGACCTGAGTTCAAATTTAAATTTAGGCATTTACTACCCAAGAGACCCTAGCCAGGTCACTTAACCTCTGTCTACTTCCATTTCTTTTTCTTTTTGTAGATTTTGAGATATTTGTTGAGTAGATGTCAGCAGAAAAGGGGTACAAACACATCCTTTCCCCCTCAAACTCGAGGGTGTTACTAAGCATTTACCTTACCAAGTTCACTTCTGAATTCACTATTAACCAGTGAACAGTGATTTCCTTCCTTGCAAGACTCAGCATCTTGGTTATAGAGCAATGCAGTGCTGCATTGGATCCCAGTTACTTTGTGTGGCAGATTGGTCTTAGTGATCCACACACTTTGGCATCCTTCACTGGGGGTCAGGAAAGTAACAGGGAGGGGGAATATCAAAGCATCAGCATCACCATGTGCTTTTGTCTGCCTCAATTACTTCAAGTATAAAATGGGAATGATAATAGCTCCTACCTCACAGCATTTTTGTAAGGATCAAAAGAGATCAATTTCTAAGGCATTTACCCCAGAGGAGGCACTAAATCAATGCTCATTCCCTTCCCCCCCCCCAACTGTTTATTTGTCCCTGATGAGCTCATTTGATTGAGTGGATCATAGATTTAAAGATGGAAAGGAATTTCAAGTTCATCTAATTTAACCCCTTCATTTTTTTTTTTGGTTTCTGCAAGGCAATGGGGTTAAGTGACTTGCCCAAGGTCACACAGCTAGGTAATTATTATCTGAGGCTGGATTTGAACTCAGATCCTTCTGACTCCAGGGCCAGTGCTCTATCCACTTCACCACATAGCCACCCCTCAACCCTCTCATTTTTTCAAAGGAGAAGCCAGGATGAGAGAGGTGATGATGCTTGCCCATGGGCACCTATGTATGAACTTGGATGACCCCAAATTGCAAGCAAATCCTTGGATTTCAAGGCAGATCCTCTTGCCAGAATGATTGATTTGCAGGCTGTCAACACAGCTGGGCTACTCTCCAGTCATTTTGGAGTCACTTTGACAAGTATTGATTAAGTGCCTCCTCTACCAGGCGCCATGCCAGGTCTGGGGGTACAGAGATGAGTAGATGGGGAATCCAGCTGTCAAATGTATTCTCCGTTGGTAAAGGGGAAAAAATGGCCCAGGTTGAATTGGGGAGACTGACTGCCTCGAAGTCAACCTCAAAAATGCAGCAAATTCAGAACTTAGCATAAACTCAAGCCCCCATAATGACAAGCAACAATTAAATGAGCAGCCCAGCAAAGCAAATCCGGTTTATCCTTTTGCTCAGGAGGCCAGGTTGCAAAGACTTAGAGGGCCTCTTCTTATCTCTAGATAAAATGAAGGAGCTTTTCACTTTATCTCTTCTAGTATGCTCATTCCTTATGCTCCTGTCATGTGGAGGTCTGTTTAGTGTTCTGGCTGCTTTCAAGTGGGTTTATCACCAGGAAGGATGCCAGATAGACCACTGAATTACCTCAAGTCTTCAGGGATCTCCAATATCTCTTTTCCTCCATCCATGCGGATCACAGCTTCTCCACACCTTCCTCAATGGTCTTTAACAGGAACTGTTGTTGCTGAAATAACTCATCTCTCACTGACCTGCCTTGCCGTGGTCTTGAACCTCTCTGACTTTGCTAGGACAACAGAAACAGAATCCACTGCCCAGTGTGTACTTAGGAAATCCCTGTCTAGTGGGAAAGCATTGGGTGTGGCCTTGGAAGTCATGGATTTGGCTCCCAGATCTATCACCTTCTGATTCTGTGACCTTAGGCAGGTCATTTCCTCTCTCTGCCATCAGTTTCCTCATCTATAAAAGGATTAGATTACATCGGCTTTCTTAACCTTGTATCTTTGAATTTGCTTTTTTAACATTTGAATATTTGTGGGGGGGTTTGCAAGGCAATGGGAATTTTTCTTTGTTTCTCAGTACCTAGTAAAGAGTGGATACTAGGGAGAATCAGTTGGAGTTGGAGCAGAAAGGGACTTTATTTTTTTTTTTCACTTTTGTTTGCAAGGCAATGGGGTTAAGTGACTTGCCCAAGGTCACAAATATAGGTAATTATTAAGTGTCTGAGGCTGGATTTGAACTCAGTGACAGCTAGGTAATTATGGGTATCTGAGGCCATATTTGAGTTCAGGTCCTCCTGACTCCAGGGCTGGTACTCTACTGTGCCACCTAGCTGCCCCCACCATTTGAATATTTAAAAAATATTTTTATAATTGTATTTTAATATAATTGGTTTCCTTTCCAATCCTATGTATTTTATGCCGGGCAATTACAAAGCTCATTCTGAGAAGGCTTCCCCAAATGACCAAAGGGATTCATGATAGAGAACTCCAAATTTTCTGAAATTCTCCCAGCTTCCGTGCTTGATGGGGCCTACTGAAGCCTGTGCTTCTAGAAAAACTGTTTAATTTCACTGTCCCCTTTTTTTCATAATGCGGTAACTGAGTGATGAGGTAGATGCTTCATGGGAAAGGTCCAGAGTCAGTCCTTCAATTTTCCTTAGTTGATACTAAGATGAAAATCCTTACTATGTTTTAGAGGTATGTCTCAAAATAATTTTGGGGGTTTTTTCCCTCAAAATAAATTTAAGAAGGTTTGGGGGTACCAATGTGAAGAGACACAGAGCATTACAGGGTCTTGGAAGTTTTTGTGTTTGGTTTGGTTACCAGATGAAAGTGGAATTGGTTTTGTTATGCTATAGTCAGTCTGAATGGTTGCCTAATAATGGTTTGATGCTTCAGTGTCCAGTCTTCTGGAATCTTACACTTCAACCCATACTCCAATCCAGTGACCCTGGCCTCCTGGCTATTCTATGAACAAGATGCTCCATCTCTTGTCGCTGGTCATTCTCTCTGCCTATCTGCCATGCCTCAAATCCTCTCCGTCCTATGCCCCAACTGCTGAGCTCCCTGAATTTTTTAAGTCCCCACTACAATCCCCTGTTTTACTGGAGCCCTTCTCTAAACTCTTTTAATTGTTGTGCCTTCTCTCTCTTTATTTATCCGGTTTGTACATATGTGTTTGCTGGTTATCTCCCTCTATTAGATTATGAGCTCCTTGAGGGCAAGGACTGCCTTTTGCCTCTTTTTGTACCCTCATTGCTTAGCCTTGATAAATATTTGTTGACCTGAATGCCTTTGACTTAGGACACTCTTCATTTTTATTCATGGCAAAAGAAAAGGATCCTTCACTTTATGGCCTACCTGGTGACGATCTTCTCTGACCTTTAGCATGGCTGGTCCTTGGAAAACAGATATTCCATTCATTGCCGGGCCAATCCTTGGAGCCTTTCCAGTTCAGCAGCATCTGCCAGAGCTTGAACCTAGAGGAGGACTTTAGGGAAGGAATGATAAAATACCTTACATTTCCATATCAGTTTGATGTATGAAATGAAGAATTCAGGAGATGACACCGAGGTTAGAGACAGATATTCTGAGGGATCATATGTATAATATGTCTGTAAGCAAGCACGTGAACTCCCAGTGGTGAGGCTTCTCCCCTCTTCCCCTGAATCAGAATCTATGTTCTCTTCTCAGGTAATGTGTGCCCTTTCATCTGTCTCTGTCTCCTGCACTTAACAGGGGTCTTTGCACATAGTAGGCCTCTAATCAATGTTGACTCCACTGAATTTGTTTCCATAATTTCAGAAATTTAACCCAGTGTTCAATTGTGTATTTGTGCCTTATAAATTGGCAACCTTTTCTTAATTGGGCATAGCTATCAACAACCACAGGCTGTTTTTTACCATGTCAGGAAAGCACGTTAGAAAGGAAAAGAAAAAGTCTGCTTGATGATGCCAAGAAATTCTGGCCTGGTTTTTGATTCAGCATGAATGATCCTTCCCCACAAATTCTACATTGAATAAATTGGGGGGGGGGGGTGATTTTAAACACAGGAAATAAAAACATGTTTTCTTAACTTCTCATGACCTAAGAATGACATGAAATCAGCCAACATCATTTGCTCCAATTCCAGATGCTCAGAAGTGAATGGACAAGTTTTCCTTTTGTCAATCCCTCCCAGGTCTATGCAGTGCTCTCTGGCCAGGAGTAGGCATGGTACATGAATGGCAACTGCCATGGTTCTCCTTCCCCCAAGGTAAGGACATGATGCAACAGCTTGCTTGTCTCTAGTGACCACTGGCTCTTCCAGGACAGTCCGGAGAGAGAGTGGTGCAAGAGTTTAAATGGGTTCCTGCTCCTTCTGATAACTGACTCCAATGCCCTTCAGTCATGGTATGCTGAGCTCCTGGAGCACCCTGAGCAAGTCCATTCTATGGGACTGCAGATGCTATTATACACCCATTTCATTGCTGAGGAAATGGAGCCCTAGAGCTGCACAGCTAGTAAACCTGAGAAATAGGATTGGAATTACTACATATTGTTTCTTGTGTTCTTTTTACTCCAAGTGCAGTATTTTTTGTTTTATGATGTGTTACCTCTGGTTCTTTTCCTAGATGGGGAGAGGGAGAGGAATGGAAAGGAATGTAAACCTTAATATATTCTTCAAGATAGGTTTCTATCATCCCCATTTTACATCTGAGAAAACTGAGGCATACAGAGCTCAAAAAAACTTTTTGGAGACAGGCCTTCTTTGTTTTTCAGAACCTAGTAAAGAGTAGATACTAGGGACAATCAGAGTTGGAACTGAAAGAGACTTTATTTTTTCCACTTTTTTTTGCAAGGGTTAAGTGACTTGCCCAAGGTCACACAGCTAGGTAATTATTAAATGTCTGAGGCCAGATTTGAATTCAAGTCTTCATGACTCCAGGGCCGATGCTCTATCCATTGTGTCACTTAGGTGCCCCTGAAAGAGACTTTAAAAGCAATTCTATCTAATCCCCTCAAGTTTACAGATTAGGAAATTGAGGCCTATAGAGGTTAAGTACCATTCATACAGTCATACAAGGTAATAAAAGGCAAAACCTATATATGGACCTAAGGCTCCTGTGGCAAAGTCTCGCACTCCCAAGTGCCAGTGACCTATTGAAATTGGACTGAATTCAAAGCAAGCCATAAAAGTCAGTAGCCAGTCTTAGTCCTTCCCTTGTCCTTGTCCTTCATTATTGAAGAAAACCAAAAAGAAATCAGTATGTTCAAGCCTGTATGGTTGACTATGGCTGATCAGACCAATATGAGCAGAGTTGGGCACAGTCTTTGGGAATTTGTTAGGTACATAAAGTCTTGTCAAAAAGAAGGAGTGCTTATAAATAAAGGCAACTTAACAAAAAAAGAAAATAAAGAAAATAAACTAAATAAAGGCAACTTACAAAAACATCCCAGCCTTGTGGGTTTTTTCCCGAGGGATGTGACTGAAGGATAATTGTGTCCTCTTTAGAGAGAACTGGAGTTGATGGTTGGGGGAGTATTAGATGAGGGAGTTAAAATGTGAGACCAATCAACTGGGAAATGGTTGACCAAGTTGTAATATTATTGCAATGGCCTATTGCCATGCTCTAAGAAATGGCCAGCTGGATGCTCTCAGAAAAACCTGGAAAGGTTTACATGAACTGATGCAGAGTGAAGTGAGCAGAAACAGATCATTGTACACTGTAATAGCAATATTGCATAATGACCAACTGTGAATGACTTAGTCTCAGCAACACAGTGATACAAGACAGTTCTGAAGGCATCAGGATGATAGATGCTCTCCATTCCCAGAGAAAGAATTCATTGAGTTTAAATGCAGATAGAGGCAAATTGATGACACTCTATTTTTCTTGGATTTTGGGGGCCTATTTTCTATTGCAACATGGCTAATATATTTTGAATATGTAAAATCTATATCAAATTGATTGCCTTCAAGAAGGGGGGAGTGAGAGAATTTGGATTTTAATTTTTTTTCAAACAAATGTTGAAAATTGTTATTCATATGAAATTGCAAGAAAAGAAAATGTAACAATTTTCATTTTAAATAAAAGGGCTGGAGTAAAATTGTGTATTAAGAAGATATATTACTGTAAGAAAATTCAGGAAGCTGAAGGAAAAAGTGTGGTGGAAAGCATGAGGTAGATATCAAAGGAGACCAATAGAGAACTCATATTGGTGTCAGAACATGCAATGGGCTACTTAGAGAGAAAGAGAGGAGTATGGAATGGAAACCAAGAAGGGCTTACTATAGTAGTTCTTTTGACACATGCTGGAATTCTTACTATGCTAAAAGCAAAGTAGCTAATCATTTTTTTTACTTCATTGTAATGATCATTTCATCCTGCAAAAAGTAAAGAAATAAGAAGGAAATTTATTTTAGATTTGATTCTTGTCAGTAAAGGTCAAATGGGTTTTTGGGGTGGAAATAATGGAAAACTTGTAGAGAAGAGACCATTTGATGTTGAGGTTCTTGCTAGAAGAAATGGCCAGCCTGAACTGTAAACCCTGGCATTACTGGATTAGTGTCCAAAGGCTTTATTTAGAGCAAGTATGTCCACTTCTTGCTCAGTTGCTGCAGCACTGTGTGTGATCCATTCAAGGTGGTGGGCCTTTTGCCATTGTTGTTGTGATACTAGGTGTGGGTTGCATTCATGAATGAGTATTGATTTTTTTTTTTTTTTGGTTTTTGGCAAGGCAATGGGGGTTAAGTGACTTGCCCAAGGTCACAGAGGTAAGTAATTAAGTATCTGGAGTCAAATTTGACCTCGGGCGCTTTTGACTTCAGGGCTGGTGTTCTATCTACTCTGTCAGGTAGCTGCTCCAATGGGTGTTGATCGTGTGGAGCCTTTTGAGGACGTTTTTTTGGCCATTGTGGTCAGGAAGAGTCAAAAGTTGTGGACCAATCTGGTTTGGAGAAAGGTTAGGCCTGGCAAAAAATTCACTATTGCCAGTCAGCTGAGGAAGTTTGGGAAATTGTTCAGAAACTGTGAGGCATAGAGAGAAATCCTTCTGAGGAATGAAGATGAAGGAATAAGCATTTTTCAGGTGGTACTAGGTACCAGGCCTGGGCTAAATAATGAAGATAGAGCAAGACAGTCATTGCCCTCTTGTATGGTGGGTTGGCATGTGGGCAGGAAGCAAAAGGGAGGCTTAGTTCTGTGGAAGAAAAGAGGACTGCCAGCCTCCTCTCAAAGAAAGTAGTAGAGTAGTGTGGGGAATTTTTCAATCATAGTTGAGTTTTTGAAGTCCTGGGTAGAACATGGAACTAAGAAGAAAGGGACACTAGAGGTTGGATTCCAAGGTGTCATGTGGTTTGGTAGCATGGTGGGCATCAAAGATTCAGATGAGCATTTGAGGCTGCCCAGGGAAGCTCTGAATAGCCACATTGTTTTTTAGGGGCTTGTTGAGTTGTTGTTTGAAAAGTCTATTGAAGGAAAGAGGAGGCTCTATGCCTTCTTGCAGAGATGGCAGGAGGATACCTGAAGCTAGGGAGAAGTCAGGCTTTTTATTTGCTCTTTGTTGTTTTCATTGCTTGGAGTGGAAAGGCCAGGCCTCAGAGGGGGACTTAGGAAGAGTAGAAATGAGAAAGGTCAAGTAACCTGGGCTGAGTCCTTCCTTGGGATAGAAATAGGGCACATGGGAGCTGGGACCTACGATTAGATTTTCATCACAGGGCCCAGTGGACTGGCCTCAGCCCTGTATGCCACCCTTGAGTCGGATGCCTGGCAGAGCCCTAGCAGCGGCTGGCCCGGACGGAGCCGCCAGGAAGCCCCCAGCGGCAGTCGTGAAAGGACCTGGGCATGGGCCGGAGTCTCCGGGCCTCCCAATGGCCATTTCCCCATGGGCCGCTGTGTCGCTGCCGGCGGCAGCTGAAGGACATAGGTTTGAGCCAAGCTTTCGATGCCCAGCCGGGCCAACCCCCACCCCCTCATTGTCCTCCTGCTTAAGGCCAAGAGGAAGCCACCTTGGCTGGAGGTGAAGGGTGCCCGTTCCCGTCCCCCAGGTGTCCCGGCGAGCCGCCGCAGCCCTGGCTCCATGCCCTTCCTACAGGCCTGCTGTTGCGTTGGGCGCCCATGGCTTCTGCGGGGAGGGGAGAGAGGCCCTGGGAGACTTTGGACCTGGATGGGAGCGGGGGGGTGGGGGAGGGGCGGGTGCCGCTGGGGGGCGGGGAGGCGTGCCGCCAGTCCCCACGGGGTTTCCCTTCCCACCCCTGTAACTACGAAGCGAGAGGGCTGGCCACGTGACCACAGCAGTACCATGTGGGGGGGTGGCACCCTGTCTCCAGGGGGCCCCGTAGAGGGAGGAGTGGGGGCCACGTGGTTGGATTCTACGGGGTTTCCCTGCCGCCCCCTCTGCCTGTGGATAGGGTCCTGGTAGGGCCCGGCAGGGGTTTCCGCGCGCCCACGTCTGGGGGCGGCGCCTGGGTCCCCCCGCCCCCCGCAGCTCCCCTACTTAAGGCTACACTTTAGGTCGCTGCGGTCTTGGACGGAGCGCTACCCCGGGGACTGAGCACCTCCGGGCTTGGGAGCTTTGGGCCGCGGAACACGCTTCGCTTTGGGTCGCTGGAGGCGGCCTCGTCCCCGGGGCCTCTGAAGCCTGGGCCAGGAAGGTAGGCTTGGGAAGTGGGGGGGAGCCCGGGCTGCTAGAGAAGGGGGCGGTGGGCGGTGGGCAGCAGCGGTGGGCAGCAGCGGTGGGCAGTGGGCAGTCGAGGGGGGTGGCTATCTGCTCTGCTCAAGGGCCCTTTTCCTGCGGGGGCCTGGATGGCGGGGCCTGGCCAGCGGGGCCTGCCTTCCTCCGGGGCTTGGCTTCCTCCCGGCCCGGAGCCCCTCTTCGTGGCAGGGGAGCCTGGAGGGTGGGCTCCCGGGGAGACGGGGCTGGGGCGGGCTTGGGGCGGGGTTGGGGCGGACAGCCGGTGCGGACAGCCGGGACAGACAGCCGGGCTGTCGTGTGGCCCGGAGCCTGCACAAGTGGGGGGGCTGAGGCCTTGGAGCCCCGGTCGTGGCGGAGCCGGAGTGTAGCTGCTGTTGCGGGGCCCTGGCAGCGTGTGTGCGGGAGGCGGGCTCCTCACAGCGCGGGGGGTGGAAAGCGCCGCCATTATGCCCGCCCCGGCATCCCCGGCCGGCCGAGGCTGTGCTCACAGCGCAGCTTTGGGCATTCGGGGGCCTTGTTAGCGCCGGGGATGAGCTCCTTGTTGTCCTGCTTGGGGGGACCCGGAGGCTTGGGGGGACCCGGGGGCTTGGGGGGACCCGGGGGCTTGGGGGCCTGGGCTTAGCTGGAGAGGGGATCCGGGCGCCTTCTCAGCCCTGAGGCTTTGTGCTTTCGAGAAACTCGCGGGCTCTGGGGCCGGTGGAGGCGAGCCGAGAAGGGGGGCTGCACAGGCGGGACTCTGAGACAGGGGGGCCCAGGGGAGCATGGCTGGTTTCCTTAAGGTGTGGGTGGGCGGGGGCAGGGCAGCCATGTTCTTTACTCTTCAAGGTGTGGCCGTGGCAGCCATATTGCTAATTCATGAGAGTGTGACAGGGCAGCCATCTTGTTCGTCAACATGTGGACAGAGTAGCCATCTTGCTTCTTCATTTGGGGGTGTGGCCAGGGCAGCCATCTTCCCTAGTCGTCGGGGTGTGGCTGTGGCAGCCATGTTGTTTACTGCTCAAGGTGTGGCCACGGCAGCCATCTTGCTGATTCATGAGAGTGTGGCGGGGCAGCCATCTTGTTCGTCAACATGTGGACAGAGTAGCCATCTTGCTTCTTCATTTAGGGGTGTGGCCAGGGCAGCCATGTTGTTTACTCATCTAGGCATGGCCAGGTTGGCCACTTTGTCTGCCCAAGAGTCGCTAGCCTCTACAGCGGTTGACCGGGGCTGCATCTTTGGTTTTTCCAGAGACTCATTTGCACCAGGGTACTAAGCTTGTTCTTGTTGTAGGGAATCCTGAGGGGTTGCCATCGGGTCCTGGCTTACATGACTACAAGACCTGGAAGCCCATTTTATTTGCCCAATGTCCCCGAGTCCTGTAGAAGTTGGGGTTGGTGGGAAGTTGGTGGGAAAATGAGGCCTTTTGCTTGCAGAAAACTTCTTTTGCTCTGGTACTCTAAGCTTGTTGTTAGACGGCGTCCTGCCGGTTGGGTGGAGAAAGTCCTTTTAACTTACTGAAGGTGGCCTGGCTTTAGTAATTTTGTTTGGAAGGGAGGTAGAGTAGTTCTATTCTCAAGGACTGACTCTGGGGCTAGTTTGGGATTGAACTCTGGTTTGGCTCTAGGATTGTTAGTGGAAAACAAGAAAGGAGTATGGGTATGACCAGGATAGCCATATCACCTGCTCAATACTGTTCTGAGCCTGTTGAAGTGGAAGATGGGGAGCTGCTACCTTGGGCGTTCAGGGTTCTCAATTCTGGTAACCTAAGTCTGTTGCTGTTGGAGGCGACCCTCAGGGTGGGGGGCAAACTTGCCTGTTGTGTTTCAGATGGCAGACAGCCAGTTTGGACCTCAGGGGCAGTTGTTTGTGAGGGCCCAGGGATTAGTGATAAAACTGTTGGAACTTGAACATTCTGGAGAAAGTTGGGTGGGAACCTTGGATGTGGGCCAAGACAGCCAGTTTGTATGTCTTGGTTATCTATGAGTTTAGGCCTTAAGTGACCTTGAGAAATTCAGTCTGTGTGGATGGGGATTCCAGGACTTGAGGGAGATCCGTAAATTGGGCTGTCCTTGAGGGAAGGGCAGAAATGGTGTCTTGTCTATCTTTGGACACAGGGGTTGCAAAGGAGGATTGGAACTCCACTTTCTTGCAGATAACAGAATCACGTGAATGTCAACTGCCAAGTCCTTTTTCTCTAAGGCCTTCTTGGGGTTTAGAATGACCCAGAGAGCCAACCTTGAGCAGTTCCTTAGGACACAAACATTATGGACCTCGACAAATGTAAACAGAACACTAGGAGCCCACTGGGCCCCTTTTCCCACTGCAGGGGTGGAATCACTGCACAGTATTTGGGACAGAAACCTTTGGGAGCAAGTGTTCTTTTCTCCTTTCCACAGCTCCATCCATTCCTGCCTCATCCACCTATAGAGAGAAAAGGCCCTTTGAAGGACCAGGATTATAAAACTGCAGAACCAGGGGCATCACTCCCTTATGGCTTTGGAGATCATTCCAATAAGTGACACATTAATGGACTCTGACTATAGAAATTCCTTTAAACAACCCTAATGATGTTTAACTTCTTAGGCATTATATGGATTGTATAATGTATTTTTCAATCATGTCTGACTTCTTGAGACACCACTTAGGTATTTTAGCAAATATACTAAAGAGATTTACCTTTTCCTTCTTCTCTAACTCATTTTACAGATAAAAACTTGGAAATAAACAGGACAAAGCAACTTGCCTAGGGTCACACACTATCTGACGCTGGATTTGAACTCTGAGAAGAGACTTCCCTGATTCCAAACCCAATTCTCTTATTCTCTCCGCCACCTAATTGACCATCATCTTCCTGTGTACAAAGGTAAACACTTTAATTTTTTATTTTTCTATTTATAATTTTGTGCTTCTCTTTGAAGCTTGTATATGAAAGTCAGATTTTCTTTTTAGCTCTGATATTTACATCAGGAATCCTATAAAATCTTCCATTTCATTGAACATCCATAGACTTTCCCCATGTCCCAAAAGATTGTACTCAATTTTGGTGTGATCCTGGCTCTTTTACCTTCTGGAATGTCACATTCCAAGCTCTCGGATCCTTTCATGTTCAAGCTGCTAAATCTGATGTTATACTCACCATTGCTTCACGATATTTAAATTCTTTCTGGCTCCTTCTGGAATTCCTGGGATCTCCTAGAAGGTGATTGGTGAATTCTTTCAATTTCAATCTAACATTTTGCTTTTAAGTTAGGGGTAGGGAACCTTTTTCTTCCAAGTACCATTTGGATAGGTATAACATCATTTCTGTGGTCAAATATTCAATGAATTCACCAAAAAGTAAAAAGCTTGTACGTTTATTTAATTAATTCACCCTAAAAAACTCATACATTTATTGAATTTTGAGTCCCACATGCCAGACCAATAGGGGAAGGGAATGGAGATAATCCCATCCCTGTTGTAGGAAATAGGGTGGTTTTCCTTGATGGTTGTTTAAAATAATGTCATCCATGCTCTTTCTATGATCATGGCTTTCAAGTAATCTAATAGTTCTTAAATAAGCTCTTTTTTTGTTTTCCAGGTTAGTTATTTTTCTGATGAGGTCATATTTCCCTCTAGTTTTTTTATTCTTTTGACTGTGTTTTGTTACTTGATGTTACACTGAGTCTTTACCTTTCACTTGCCTAATTCTAATATTTTAGCAAATAGTTTCCTCCTAGAGCTTTAGTATCTCTTTCTTTCTTTCTTTCTTTCTTTCTTTCTTTCTTTCTAAACTTTTTGAATTTTAGGCAATGGGATAAAGTGACTTGCCCAAGGTCACACCAGCTAAGCATGCATGAGTCTGAGGTCACATTTGAACTCATATCCTCCTGACTCCAGGGCTGGTGTTCTAACTGCTACACCACCTAGCTGTACCTTTTATATCTTCTTTATCTTGTCTTTTCTGCTTTCTTTTTTTAACAGTTTTTTCCAAGGCAAATGGGATTAAATGACTTGCCAAAGGTCACACAGGTAATTATGAAGTGTTTGAGGTCGGTCGTATTTGAACTCAAGTCCTCCTGTCTGCAAGGCCGATGCTCTATCCACTGCACCACTTGCCCGCCCCCTTTTCTGTTTTCGAAAAGGAATTATTTTCTTGAGTTTTTTAGCTGCCATTTCTGCTTTTAAAGGTGTTATTTTTTGTGCCTCTTTTACCAAGGTGGTAATTCTCTTTATTAATAATTTCTTACTTCTACTTATTTCCCCAATTTTTCCTCTACCACTTTCATTTTTATCTTTAACTCCGGAATTGTTCTTGCATTTGGGCCCAATAAGCATTTTTTTTTTGAGTCTTTATTTGTAGCTACTTCCACATGCCATCACAGGCTCTGCTGTAACTCTGATCCGTTGACTGACCCATCCTTATTGTCTTTGGGCTGAGAGCTCCCCAAACAGCTGCCACTGCTGCTGTAGCCACACATAGGAGCTCCAGCTAGGCCTCCTATCTGATGTCATCAGCCTTTTCCTGCTGATCTTAGTTTTCTTAGACTAGAAGAAATGTTTTACCCTGACCTTTTTTGAAGTAACTGCCACTTCCAAATTTGAATTGCAATGTTATTTTACTTTATTTCTTAAGTTTAATAGTTTTTTATATTTCCAACTACAGACAATTGGAGTTGTTAGCAATCATTTTTTAGGCAAGGCTTTGAGTTTTACTCAAATTTTTCTCCCTCCCCCTTCCCCGATAGAAAGCAGTCCAATATATGCTTTATGTTTGTAACCATGTTAAACATAGATCGAAATTTAATCAGAATCAGATTCAAATGGAAAAAGAAAACATTAGAGGTAACAAAATAACAATACATAAAATAGCTTTTAAATATTGAAGTTAATAAGCTTTGGTCTTTATTTAAATTTGTACAGCTCCTTCCCTGGATATGGGTACTATTTTTCCATTGTGATGCTATTTTAAATTTGTCCGGAAGGGAACAGTGAGAGTTCAGCTTGATTGTCTCTAATCCACTGGCATCTTGACTTGATTTCCCCCTTTCTTATTGTTATAGGTGAAGCAGCAGCACTGTGGAAAGTACCTTTAAAGGCTGAGCACTTCTGCCAAGTCATCAGGTAAGTTCCTAGTAGAGGGAGGACTGAATGCACTATTACACAGAATCTACTATATGTCAGGTACTAGGCAACTTTTTTTAAAGGACAAATGAAGATTTTGATTATTAAAAATATAGGGGAAAACTATGCATTCCATTGTACTATTTTACAAAGAAATAAACAATTTAACAGGCTTAGATGGTCAGCTACAAAAAGAAATAGTTTTTTTTAATTATTTACTTATTTGTTTTGAATTTTACAATTTTTCCCTTAATCTCACTCCCCCCCCAATATTTCCATTGTTTCCATGGTACATATTGATACAACTTGAACATGATGAGAGAAATCATATCCTTAAGGAAAAATAAAAAAAATGAGATACCAAAATTATATAAGATAAGTTTTTTTCCTAAATTAAAGGTAATAGTCCTTGGTCTTTGTTCAAACTCCATTGTTCTTTCTCTGGATACAGATGGCATTGTCCATTGCAGACAGCCCAAAACTGTCCCTGCTTGTTACACTGATGGAATGAGCAAGGCCATCAAGGTTGATCAAAAATTGCACATAAAGGATTATTATTCACATAGACTTAGATTTAGACTATTCATTAAAAATCTCTTTTAAATACTTCCTAATGTTAATAAACATACTAAGGCCATACAATACAAGCAGTCCTCCAGACAAACTATAATTTCATCTATATGAAAAGACCTCAGATAATTATGAAAGCCACAGGAAAATAGGCTTAGCTGCCAATCAAAATGGAGTTTCAGTCACAGAAAACACTATTAAGTAAAACTCTACGTGTGATAGGAGTACTAAATATTTCTTTAGAGAAGATTGAAAGATGCTATATTAAGAAGAAGTATTCTCAATTCCATGCACAAGTAGATCCTTAAAAGTCTCTAAACAATATGGAAAGACATAATATTTATGGAGAGAATATTTGCTCTTAAAACAATGCAAATTTTAATCTGCAACATGAACTTTCAGGATAATAAAAGTTCCTGTTGGTGTTGAAGAAAAACACTTACCTTCTGCCTTTCCTCTACCTATTAGAGGATCATTATGGCTGCAATCTTAGAAAAACAAAATTCGGCACAAATGTGAACTTCAACCTAGTGGCATGTGCCAGTGAAGGTAAAATGTTTTTGTTTTTAAAAAAAATACTTGTGGCATTTAACAACTTATTGGAGAGACATGGACTAGATTCTTCTATAGGTGAGAGTGCAAACAGACCGTTGAGTGGCCAAATATGGAAGAAAATTTGAAGTCCAATGTTTCTGTCAAGAATGCATTCAGCAAGTGTTTGTTTGCAGAGTTTTGGGTCCTGTCCTAACACATGGTAGCCTGTAAGTTAGAAAATAATGAGCTCTAGAAGGAAAGAAAAGCCAGAAGGATT
Organism: Macrotis lagotis; assembly: GCF_037893015.1. Classification (NCBI taxonomy): domain Eukaryota; kingdom Metazoa; phylum Chordata; class Mammalia; order Peramelemorphia; family Peramelidae; genus Macrotis; species Macrotis lagotis. The sequence continues at coordinate 70,350,940 of NC_133666.1, forward strand.
GAAAAGGCCTTAATAAGCAACATTTTCTCCAACAGCTCCTACCTAAATTTGGATTGTAAATCTAACAGTACTCATTAAAATTCTTTACTAAAGTTAAGATATATTCCCAAGATAAAGTAGGGCAAGATTTTTCCTATGCAAATATTCCTGATATCACTCTTTAATTGGAGGAAGACCATATTTCAGTTAAGTAAAACATTCCAGGGGCATTTGAATGAACTTAAGTATTTATAGATAAGCACCTTCAAATTCAGTTTAACTTAAAAATGGGAGTCTCTTGGGTATTTGGGACCTCTCCTTCCATAAAACACACACACAGACACACACACCCCATAAGGATAATCCACATAATTTCTACAATTGAATAATCACTAATATCCTTTTGTTTAAAAAGTTGTATATAGTAATGGTCATGGAGAGATCCCACAAGTGTGCAACCTTTCCCTTACATAGATTTACCCTTTGACCCCATGAAGTTACAGTTTAAAATGTCCTTAAGTTGCATTTTTACTTCTAGCACTTAACTTGTGATTATAAGAGAAGATGAAAAAGGTTTAATGTGATTATATTTTCTGTTTTGTTGGGGGGTTTTCAATGGATACCACAGAGCCAACTGTCACATTGGTCAAAGGGTGCCTTATAGTCAGTAGGTTTAAAAATATTCCCTTATTAGGCCCTTAGACAAGGACACTTCCGTCAACCCTCTGCTACAAAAACCTTTATGTCTTAGACTCCCATTCTCTGCAAGAGATATTCTCTCTAAAAGAGTTAGCACAATGGATTTATACAGAAGAGAACAATTCACTTAATTCCCCTTAAAAGTTCAAAATTGCCATCACTGTTTTTACATATCCAAAAACATGGAATCAGTTCAGGCCTAAACCCACCAAACTAAATAATTTAATTACTTAGAAAATTTTCCATTTTTAATTCACTGCCCTAGGATTCAGTTTTGAAAGCCGTCTGAAACTCAAACTTGCTGGCTTTTATATTCATCAGTGTTAAAAAATCATGCTATTAAAATCTAATAAGTCACATAGGACATTCAGGAGTTCCCAGATACATAATACAAGATAAATGGTTTCCCCCTTCCCATTCTACTGCAATTCTAAAATAAATACAAGGAATTTATTACATGATATAAACTGCTTATACCTGTTTTAAATGTTTATATTGGAGGTAGGGGTGAAATGCCTTAAAAGATAAAAATGCTTTTGATTGTAAAGTCTTTGCAGATTTGCTGGTTCCTGAATAAATATACACACATTGCTGGCTGGCAGGAAATTGACAAATTGCATATGTTAGATGGCAAGTAGGAGTTGGGGGAAATGGGATCTTGGGAGACAAAAGTGAATGAAAAGGAATTAAAAAACAATATTCCTGTTAATAACCTTGCTCTCCATGATTCCTAATAAATAGCAAAACAGCACTGAAGCATAATATTCAGGCAACTTTTTTTTAGAAAGATTTTATTTGTTTTGAATTTTACAATTTTTCCCCTAATCTCACTTCCCTCCCCCCCGGGGGGAAGACAGTCTGTTAGTCTTTACATCGTTCCCATAGTATACATTGATCTCAGTTGAATGTGATGACAGAGAAATCCTGTCCTTAAGGAAGAAACATAAAGTATAAGCGATAGCAAAATTATATAATAAGATAATGGTTTTTTTTTTAATTAAATGAAATACAGATTGATCTAAGATGGCGACTGTGAAACCGGAAACCACCACCACTGGTAATCCCCCGCCTGCAAACGGGAAAAAACCTGAAAACGGAAAAAAACCCGAAAACAATCAGGTGGTTGCCAACTCTGAATACTATATTAAACGTCCACTACAGAACAGATGGGCGCTCTGGTATTTTAAACATGATAAGAGTAAAAGTTGGAGAGCCAACCTGCATCTGATCTCTAAGTTTGAAACTGTTGAGGACTTCTGGGATTTATATAACAATATCCAGCTGTCTAGTAATTTAACAACTGGTTGTGACTACTCACTTTTTAAAGATGGGATTGTGCCTATGTGGGAAGATGAAAAAAACAAACAAGGTGGTCGATGGCTAATTAGATTTAACAAAAAGCATAGACATAGTGACCTTGATAACTATTGGGTAGAGACACTGCTGTGCCTTATTGGGGAGTCGTTTGATGACTACAATGATGATGTGTGTGGAGCTGTTCTTAATATTAGAGCCAAAGGTGATAAGATAGCAATTTGGACTACTGCTTGTGAAAATGAAGAAGCTATTATGCATATAGGAAAGGTATACAAGGAAAGGTTAAGAATTCCTCCAGACACGTTGATTGGTTATCAGTCCCATGCAGACACAGCTAAGAGTGGCTCCACCAGTAAAAATAAGTTTGTTGTTTAAGGAGACACCTTCTGAGTAAGCCTCTTCAAAAGCAAGAGTTGCTAAGATATATATGAGAAGTCTCAGTACTTACATGTTCAAACTTTTATTTTAACTAGAGTAACTTATCCCAATCAAAGAATTACAGTACTCATAATCCCCAGAATCCATAATTGTATTCCTGGCCCACTCTGTAATAGCTTAGTAGAAGCATTTCTATTAGAAAAACATTTATCTATCCACAATATTCAGAAAAGAACCAGCATTTCTTTACCTTAGAGAATTACTTCTGCTGTATGTTGCATTGTACGCAGTAACGGTTTACTGGTTTGGAAGAGTATGATGCATACCATTTTCTAGCACTTACCTTTGCTTCTTTTATACAGCATTATTTTTTCTGTAATCTATGCTGGTGGCTTCTAGATTTAAGTTATTTGTTTCCTTACTTGATAACATTAGTAATTCCAATTTTGTTTTGATTTGGGGGGGGTGTTTTTGCTCATGTAACATTGGTGAAGGACCTGGGAATATGACATAAAGGTGGAATAAACATTCATTTTGTGCATTCTTTGGTAATTTTTTTGCTTTTTTGTAACATTAGAGCTTTACTACAAATTTATGTATTTCAGTCAAATCAGTGATTTATGTTTGTGTGATTTCCTAAGCTTAATTGTGGATTTAAAAAAAAGTCATGATTCCATTCCTGACTGGATAAAATGTCTTTTTTTTATCTTATGCTGTATTTTAATACTTTGTATTACTTAGGTTATTTTGCTTTTGTTAAAAAATGGCTCAAATAAAGGGGCAGCTAGGTGGTGGAGTGGATAAACCACGAGCCCTGGAGTCAGGAGTACCTGGGTTCAAATCCAGTCTCAGACGCCTAGCTGTGTGGCCTTGGGCAAGTCACTTAACCCCGTTTGCCTTGCAAAAAAAAAAATCCTAAAAAAATGTCTCAAATAGAAAAGTGGTCCCATTCATATTAAGACTGTACAAAACTAAATACAATGTGTGTAGTAAATTGCCTTTAAAAACAAATAAATAAATAAAGTTAATAGTCTTTGGTCTCTGTTCAAACTCCACAATTATTTCTGTGAATACACATGGTACTCTCCATCACAGATAACCCAAAATTGGCCCTAGTGGTTTCACTGATGGAATGAGCAAGTCCATCAAGGTTGATCATCACCCCCATGTTGCTCTTAGGGTGTACAATGTTCTTCTGGTTCTGCTCATCTCTCTCAGCATCAGTTCATGTAAATCATTCCAGGTTTTCCTGAATTCCCATTCCTCCTGGTTTCTAATAGAACAATAGTGTTCCATAACAGATGTACCACAGTTTGCTAAGCCATTCCCCAATTGAAGGACATTTACTTAATTTCCAATTCTTTGCCACCACAAACAGGGCTGCTATGAATATTTTTGTACAAGTGATGTTTTTACCCTTTTTCATCATCTCTTCAGGGTATAGACCCAGTAGTTGTATTGCTGGATCAAAGGGGATGCACATTTTTGTTGCCCTTTAGGCACAATTCCAAATTGCTCTCCAGAAAGGCTGGATGAGTTCACAGCTCCACCAAAAATGTATTAGTGTCCCAGATTTCCTGCATCCCTTCCAACATTGATCACTGCCCTTTCTGGTCACATTGGCCAGTCTGAGAAATGTGAGGTGGTAACTCTGAGAAGCTTTTAATTTGCAACAAATACCTCTTGATCCTAAGTCACCCTAGGACCTAGCTGCTATTATCCCCATTTTACATTTGGAGAAACTGAGGTAGACCAGTACAATGACTTGCCTCAGGGTCATAGTATCTAGAAAGTGTCATAAGGTCCTCCTGACTTGAGTTCCAAAGTTTTTTTTTTCCATTCTTTTCCCTCATCACCTTGTATTTTCCTATCCAAAGGTATCCCTACCTGCTCTATGGCAGTTGAAATCACCTAAACCTTTTTGTCTGACTTAGACAAAATCTGATAAGTAAATGTACATTGCTTTGTATATGTACGTGTCATTTTTTTACATGATTTTGTCTTCCTGACTAGAGGTTATCTTCCATGATGACTAGGGTCTTCAGTAGGCAACCATAGTTGTTACAATTTTGAGGTGACCCCAGACCATTGAGGCATTAGCAGTATCTACAAACTGGAAGCATGATCTACTTTCTCATCCTGAATGGTAGAACCTTAAGTTACTTCTAATAAAACAATTTTGTTTTCTCCTTGGACCTGGGTCCTCCCCTGTGAGGACAAGACTACATAACAATGATAACCCTACTAAACTTGGAAGAAGCTTGGAAAAAACCTCTGGACTCAACCGTATATTATAGTGAACTGTATCCATCAGCCCTCCCCCTTCTGAGAACCTGCCATGGGGCAGAGTATGGCAAGACTGTTCCCTTCCCACCTTCCCATCATACTATTTACTTGAGCTCCATCTTGAAAGGACTATGGATTGATGAGACTGAAATTCTGTGATGCAATATTTTAATAAAATTTTTATAGTATTTATCACTAAAAAGACTTGACATTTGAAAAATATGACTGAAAATACAACCAAATTTCCAACCTAAAAATAAAATGTTTTCAAATCTATTTTATTCATTTATTGTCTATCCCTCCCACTATATCCACAGTGAATAGCAAAATTCCCATCTCATAAAAAATACACACATTTTAGCAAAAACAGATTTTTCCCCTACTTTGTCCATGTTGTACAGTGTAGTTGCAGTTTAAGCAGATGTGGGTAGTGAATCTTCAGTCTTCTGGATTAGTGGTTTGTCATTGAATTGATCAGTTTCTAAATCTTTTTTCTACATGTCCAAATTGTCCTAATTCCACCCATTTGTAATCAGTTCATGAAGGTCTTCTCAATTCTGAAATTGTCCCTTTCCTAATTTCTTCAAGCACAATAAATACCATTACATTTGCATAGTGTGATTTTAGCATCGTCATTTCCAATGTAGTTCTAGACCATCTCTCTCAGCTTTGAGGTGTATGCGTGGCCTAGTAGTGGGATAGCCAAGTCAGAGTGTATAATTCAGCACTTTGGAGTTTAGTTGTAAATTGCTTGCAAAGAGGGTTCGAACAATCTACAACTCAGTCAGCAGTGCCTTAATGTGCCAATTTTCCCAGAACCCTTTGATTGGTCACTTTTTCTATATCTGTCAGTCTAGGGCTGTGGTGGCATTGAGATTGGCTGAATTTAACATTGTTTGATGCCAGATATGATGGGCTTCCCTCTCCTTGGCAGTATAACAATCAGAGACAACTAAAGAACTTGGGATGGGGGGGCAGCCACTTGGCGCAGTGGATAGAGTACCAGCTCTGGAGTCAAGAGGACATTCATTCAAATACAGCCCCAGTCACTTAAGTAACTGCCTATCTGTGTGACCCATTGCTTTAAATAAATAAAATTTTTAAAAAAGATTGTATGATGGAAAACACCATCATATCCAGAGAAAACTTGTATCTGTCTGAGTACAGACCAAAGCACACCATTTTTCATTAAAAAAAATTTGGTTTTGGGGCAGCTAGGTGGCGCAGTGGATAGAGCCACTGCCCTGGAGTCGGGTACCTGAGTTCAAATTCAGTCTCAGACACTTCATAATCACCTAGCTGTGTGGCCTTGGGCAAGCCACTTAACCCCATTTGCCTTGCAAAAAAACCCTAAAAAATTTGGTTTTGGGGTGGCTAGGTGGCACTGTGGATAGAGCCACTGCCCTGGAGTCGGGTACCTGATTTCAAATACAGCCTCAGACACTTCATAATGACCTAGCTGTGTGGCCTTGGGCAAGCCACTTAACCCCTTTGCCTTGCAAAAAAAAAAAATTTTTTTTTTTTAAAGCAAGATATTTTGGTCCCTTTTCTGAGTTCATCTTTCACAAAGTGACTAAGAGGAGCATTTTTATCCATATTACTAAAGATTTGAATTTCTGCCCTTGCCAACTTTGCCAACTTCCTGATCTTTTGATCAGTTTATGTATTGGGCAGTAGCTCTTACTTTTACAAATTAGTATTAATTCCCTTTCACATGAGCAGGAGAGCTTTATCAGAAACTCGCTGCAAAGATTTTTTAATAGTATTTAATTTTTTCATTGTTTTTGCAGAAGTTTGGATTCCAAACTTTTCTCCCTCTTCCCTCCCCTTCTCCGAGACAGCAAGCAATCTGATATAGGTTATGCATGCACACTCATGTTATACATATTTCTGATATTTGTCATGTTATGAAAGAAGACTCAGAAAAGGGAAAAACCACAAGAAAGAAAAAAATCCATGAAAATAGTCCGCTTTGATCTGCATTCAGCCTCCATAATTCTTCCTGAATTTGGATGGCATTTTTCAGCACAAAATTGTCTTTGATCACTGTGTTGTTGAGAAGAGTGAAGTATCTAAGTTGATCCTTACAGCACTACTGTCTCTGCAGTACGGTGTTTTCTTGGTTCTGCTCACTTCACTCAGTATTGGTTCATGTAAATCTTTCCAGGTTTTTCTGAAATATGCCTGCTCATGATTTACAGAACAATAATGCTGTATCTCATTCATATATATTCAATAATAGTTGTCATTCACCAAATGGGCATCCCCTTAATTTGTAATTCTCTGTTGCCACAAAAAAAACTGATAATTTTTTTTTGTACATGTAGGTCTTTCCCCCATTTTATGACCTCTGTGGATACAGATGTAGTGGTGGTATTGCTTCATGGAAGGGTGCAGAATTTGATAGCCCCTTGGGCATAGTTTCAAATTAGTCTCCAGAAAAACTGGATCCGTTCACAACTCCACTAATAGAGCATTAGTGTTCCAGTTTTCCCACATCCCCTCTAACATGGATCATTTTCCTCATTTGCCATATCAGTCTATCTGATAGATGTGAGGTAGGTCTATTGCCTGAGAGATGTTTTAATCTGCATTTCTCTAATGAGGAGTGATTTAGAGCATTTTTTTCATGTGATTGTAGACAGTTTTTTAATTTTGTATTGCCTGCTAAGTTTTCCATAGTTGCAAATATTCCCTTTTTTTGGAATATATTTGAAACCCTCCTTTCTATTTAAAGCCGGGGTGGGCAAACCTCCTGCCCTCAGAACTTGGTTTGCCAAGGTAACCACAGGTGAGACTCAGAATTCAATAAATCTAGGAGCTTTTTAAGGATGAATTAAATGTTTGACCACATATAGCCCTCAAATGATGTTATAAATATCCAAATGGCCCTTGGCAGACAAAAGGTTCCCCACTCCAGATTTAAAGTCTTGTATAATGCTTTTTGTAGTTCCTTCCTACTTTAACTCTTTTTGGCTACTTGGAGCATTTATTCTCTCACGTTGGGAGTTCTAGTGTTGGGCTTTCGTGTTCGTTGGAGTTTTTCCTCCAAGTTTTTTCTGAGGTGACTGGTCAAATCTTTTTCTTTTGCCCTCTTTTCCCTGCTAAGAGTTCTGGACAGTTTTCATTTGCAATTTCCTGAAATACAGCATCCAGACACTTTGTGATCCAAGTTCTCAGTCAGTCTGATAATTCTTAGTGTCTCTCCTTGGCTTGTTTTGGAGATCAATTATTTTTGTATTTCTTAGACTTTTTTTCATTTATTAGTTTTCTCTCACTGTTGTTGCGTCACTGTTCTATCTGCCCCATTCTAATTTTCAGAGGATTTACTTCTTGATTGAGGTTTTCCAACCAATGTTGTAACTTATCAATTCCTCTGGCCATTGCCACTGTTTCTTCCCTAGCGTTTCCATTCTGCATCTCATTTCTTTTCTTCCAGATATTCCTATTGCCCTTGTGGCCAGGTCATGTTTTTTTTTATTTGAGGCTTTACCTGGACTTGTGGGGTTCCTAGCCTCCTATCCCCCTCCCCCATTATCTCTCAAAACAAGGTCATTTTTCATAATGGTCAGTTTTCTTTAGTCTGCTATTGGGGAGTGAGGAGGAAAGGAAGAGGGGCTATGACTGGATTAAATTCCTCAACTGAGTGGTGTGACTAGGGTCTGCCTGGTGTTGAGTATAGTGAGCTCCCCTAAAGTTTCCTTGTCGAGGGGCTGGGAGCTCTCCCTGCTGGAGATTCACTTGCTGGGTTCCCACCCTCGACTTCAGGAACTAATCAGACTTCATTTTGCCCATGGTTTTTCTCCTGCAACTAGACCTTAATGAGAAAATCCTTGCTGTTGATTTATCTGCTAGGTGAGGGCTGAGTCCAGGTGCTTTTGGTACTAGGCCAATCTCAGGCTTACTTCCCAGAGTGCTTCTGGGCTTGGTGAATGCCTCAAGGGAACATTGTGAAAAGGATTTAGGCAATCAGACATAGATTTGGGAAAGGCTCAGCTCCTGCCTCACTTGGGTGGGGAGTGCCTTGCTGTATTTGCTGTTGGTTCTGTCTGGTGAAGGCTCTGGTTTGGCTGGCTTTAGGTATTCTTGGAACTCAGACAGGGATTGTTGGAACTACTCTCAAGGCTTTGGGGAGAGCCGCTTTCATTCAACCCTCTTCAGTCTTGGCTCTACATGCTTTGGCTTGTCTATCCCAGGATCTTCACAGGACTCTTGGGTCTTTCTGTGGCTACACGGAGCATGGTGAGGATAATCGAGAGGCTAGTCTTTCTATGGCCTGGTGGAGTGATACAGTCCTATGTCCCAGTGCAGTGCTTGAGGGAGATCTGGGATTCTTTGCATACTTTTAAGCCAACAACTTCCCACAATCCCCCAGAATCTGGTTATAATAAAATAGCAGACATGAAATTGTGGGTCATTCCAAGCCTCATGTTCATGTAGTAACTTTCTTACTTCATTTTAGGAAATAGCACTCCCAAGGGAATAAAAATTCTATTTCCTTAAGATATGGAACAATGAGCCAGACTAAAGCCAAATGTATAGGGTTTTAGTGAGTGGTTCAGCTTTTTGAGGACTTGATTCAATTTGAGGATTTATTTCAATTATCAGGATAAAGCTATGATCTGTCATGATCCATTTGATATTTAATGATCAGAATACCTGAAATACCGGGATGATGGGTGATCAGCTTGCAAACCCTTAGTTGAGGTAATCTCAGCGATCCAACCTCAGGAAGACTGAAAAGACCTGTAGAAATTTGCCAATTCTGCAAGCTTTGGAAACTGCAGCTATCTTTATTCTTTGTCTCAATTACTCAGATTACAAGAAAGTTGAAACTTCACTGATTTGTGCCAAATTCCCAAAGTGAATTTGTAGCTTCCAAGTATAGGAAAACAATTATTTTCTTTTTTTTAAGCTCAACTTTCAAATGTTAAGTCGTTTCATGACCCCATTTGGAATTTTCTTGGGAAAGACACTGGAGTGGTTTGCCATTTCCTTTTCCAACTTATTTTATATAGAGAGATACTGAGGCAAACAGGATTAAGTGACTTGCCTAGGGTCACACAGCTAGGAAGTATCTGACGTCAGATTTGAACTCAGCAAGAGAAGGTCTGAGGCCCTATCCATTGCAGCACCTATTTACCCTTAAAATATTTCTCTTGTGGTGCAGTGGATAAGAACACTGGCTCTGGGGTCAGGAGGACCTGAGTTCAAATTTGACCTAGATATTGGACAATAGCTTTGTGACCTTGGGGAAGTCACTTCACCTCCCATCCAGGACCATCTCCTGTTGTCCTGATTCCTATCTGGCCACTGGACCCAGATGACTCTGAAGGAGAAAGTGAGACTGGTGACTCACTCCAATCTAATTCACGTGAATGTTGTGGAACCTTCCCCACCCCCTCAATCTCCTCGTGTCATAGTCTTCTTCAAGAATGGACAAACATCAAAAATATCATCATCCCTCACTCATAAGTTTAGCCACAGTTCTGTTATTCCATTACCATCTAGGAATAGCAGGTTTTAGCTTAAACATAGTGTTCTGTGTTTCTGATGTTAAGAGACTGGCAGATCATATCCAAAGATCATATCCATATGTTACAGAAATATACAGTTCTACTGATTTGTAAATATGTATCGGAAAACACAATATGCTTTGAAGTGTTTAATTGGATGCAAAATCTGTTAATGATACATTATCAAATTAAGTGCCTCAATTTGGCAAAAGGAAAAGGCAAAATTCTTGTCATATACCACCGGAATAGAGATGAAGTATTTTTGAGTCTCCATTGAATGTTCACTGGCCTTTGTAATGGACTAAAGCTCCAGTATGAGTTTTGGCCTGTTGTTGGAAAGAAATGTGCTGACCTTCCTTGAGTTTGGCCTAATCAGGGACAAACGTTCCCAGAGTTTCAGCCTTAAGAAAGACCAAACCAAATTAGCTTAACAAGTACATGTATTGATATTTCCTGAAGTCAAGAATTACTCGAGCTGTGGGGGGCAGAGGGGGTCTGGGTAGAGAGCCAGATCCCCCTCCCCCCCAAATGAAATCCTAAATTGTTCTTTAAATAGCTTTGTCTATCAGAAGGGGGGATTTGAAACTTCACCATTACCTCCCACTTGGACAACCAAAGGGTCCAATGGGAAGGTTCAGGACTCAGGATGTGGAGGGGTGAACAATAGCCATTCCAGTAAAAGGAGTTTCTTAGCAGCTATACAAAAGACCTTCGAAGAAAAGTAGGTGCTTGGTGCAGCTTGATAGCAGTGGATAGAGCACCGGCCCTGGGGTCAGGAGTCCCTGAGTTCAAATTTGGCCTCAGACACTTAATAATTACCTAGCTGTGTGGCCTTGGGCAAGCCACTTAATACTACTACCTTGCAAAAAAAGGAAAAACAAAACAAAACAAAAGATAGGGGCTCTTGGTGGGATTAAGAAGACAAGACTGTGTTTTCCTTACAATTAAGGGAGTTTACTCTTTTTAATTGCTAAATTGATCTAATTAAAGGTGACTACCCAACTCTGCTCTTAAAGAAGCAGAAAAATAATTATATCTGTGTATAAATAGATATAATATATATATATATGTATATATATATATATAATATGTGGCAAAATTCACTATTCACTCACTTTATTGTTATTCTTAGAAAACAAATTGTGTATTTCCTGAAGGTTTATCTTTAAATTTAGGTCCTTAGCATTTTGTTCATATGGTAATTGACATTGATTTTCCTAGGACTTAAAAGAAGAAAAAAGTTAAGGAAAATATCAAAAGATATTACCGGTATAACATATGTAAAACAGTCATCTAAGGAAATGTCCATACCTTGAACCTAGTGACCACTACTTGAGCCACACTTCTATTTTCCTCTTTGAGTTAGAAGAGGGTGGTTTAGCAGATAATATTGAAAAATTTATAAATATGCCTGGCAGATTAGGGACTTTTTTTTTGGTAATACACACTCTTCTGGGGATATATATATATGTGTGTGTGTGTGTGTGTGTGTGTGTGTGTGTGTGTGTGTGTGTATGTATGATTTTTTATGATTTTGCAAGGCAAATGGGGTTAAGTGGCTTGCCCAAGGCCACACAGCCAGGTAATTATGAAGTGTCTGAGGTCAGATTTGAACTCAGATCCTCCTGACTCCAGGGGCAGTGTTCTATCCACTGTGCCATCTACCTGCCCCTTCTGGGGATTTTTAAAGACTTTCATTGGCCCCTGAAAAACTTCTTACACTTTATGTCTCCCCCTAGTTAGTAGTATATGATTGATTATGACAAGGAGGAAAAACAGGCTTCTAGCTTATGTCCAAGGAAGTCTAGCTCACTGCTAGGTTGCTAATGGGTCTGTTACCTGAGATTCGAGCATTCGATGATTTTCTTTGGTTTAACAGTGGTTCCCATTTGGTAGTTCTACTGCTAAAAATTCTTTAGTGGCATCTTAAGCCCTAAATAATTATATGACATTAATGAGTAGTATGTTCAATTTTTTTCAGGTATACTTTTTGGGGGGGGGCATTGAATGAGATTCAAAGAACAAAAAAATTGGGAACCACTGCCTTAAAAAAACATTGTCCCCTCCAGGAAAATAAAAGGTCCCAGGAGGCAGAATTGATCCTGGAGATGAGGTATGGTAATTTATTTTATCTGCTCTTTTGGGATACCTGAACATCAAGGCTAAAAGGGGTGAGAGAGGTTGAGCCAGCTGAAGAAGAGGTAGGAGAACTTGATGACTTTTCTTCAAGAATTTTCAAAGACTTGAGGAAGAGGGAGGGAGGGGAGAGGGGACTTGGGGAACCATGGGAGTTCTGATTGACTCTAGAATAGAACCATGGGAAGGAGGGAGGACTTTAGGCTAATTTCAACTGGATGGAAGGGAAACAATCTTGCCACTGAATGTTTCCATGATATAGAGAAGGAGCTGTCTTGGAAGGGTCTCCTGTACAAGACATCTTCTAATTTACAAGACATGATTGACTTGGATAGGAATGTGGTAGAGTGGGTGCTTGTTTATTTATGAATTGGTTTTGGTAGTCTTTGACTATCAAAATTTCTCTCGATGCTAATGAACAGGGAAACACAGCTCAGAGAAATATTGTCATTCTTCTGAACTGTTCAAGTATTTTTCTTTTTGTATTGGCCTTGTAAACACCACTTAGTAGGTGGGGAGAGGACAGCAGATCCCCTGGTATATATCCCTATGTCTTTGTTGATTCCAGGCTGTTCTAGTGGGTGGCAGTGGCCAAAAACCAGCTAGATGCCTGACCTGTAACTTTACCCTGTTAACCATCCTCAATCACCAGCCTTGCTTCCATTGCCCTCTCTCTACACTAATCTGGCCAGGCAGTTTTCTGATGCTGCTCTGTTAATAAATGAGGCTGCCTTTGCCTGGCCAAAGCTCTTAAAGACACCCTTCCATAAGATATTTAGCTGATCAGTTTTCTTTATCACTCATTTACTTGCTGTATTTTATTTTTGTTTTAGTTTTTGCAAGGTAATGGGGTTAAGTGACTTGCCCAAGGCCACACAGTTAGGTCATTATGAAGTGTCTGAGGTCAGATTTGAACTCAGGTCCTCCTGACTCCAGGGCCAGTGCTCTATCCACTGCACCACCTCGCTGCCTCTACTTATTGTATTTTGTAATTAATGTTTCTTTTTGCCCTTCTACTCTAGGGTCAGAAGGCTGTGTGATTTCTTCCCCCACAATGAGCCCTAGCCCTGAGTCCCCATAAAAGACAGCTCTGATACTAGTCTGGGAAATGTTTTTTCTTCCGAAAAATAAAAGGATTGAATTATATTAGGCAAACTACAAAACTTTATTATGTCTTGCCAACTAGATGGCAAAGTGGGTGGAGCACCAGCTCTCAAGTCAAGTGGACCTGAGTTCAAATCTAGTCTCAGACATTAGCTGTGTGACCTTGGACAAGTCACTTAACCCTGATTGCCTCACATGTAGGGTCATCTCCAATAGGATTTAGCACAGCCCTCCCTTCCTCCAATCCAATCCATGTGCTTGTCATAGTATCACCTCCCTGATGATGTGGTCTTCTTCAAAAATGAAGGACATTACTATTCTTATGGCTAAAAATGTAAAAAACCATTCTTAGCTAGTGGGATAATAACACAAAAAGGCAGCACAGGGATTTGCAATCTAATAATCATAATTCTCTTCTAAGCTTTAAAAATCCCATTGTCCTGGTTACAGGACATAGACATAAAAACTATACTATAAGCAAATTAGAAGATCAAGGACTAGTCCACCTGTCAGATCTATGGAAAGGGGAACAGTTTATGATTTAGGAAGAGTTGGAGAATATCACCAAAAACCAATTAGATGATTTCGATTACATTAAATTAAAAAGCTTTTGCACAGATAAAGCCAGTGTAACCAAGATCAAAAGAAATGTAGTAAATTGGGAAACAATCTTTACAACTAATAATTCTGACAAAGGACTCATTTCTAAAATATACAGAGAACTGAGTCATATTTTTAAAACAAAAAGCCATTCCCCAATTGACAAATGGTGAAAGGATATGCAAAGGCAATTTACAGATGAGGAGATCAAAGTAATCCATGGCCATATGAAAAAATGTTCTAAATCATTCTTTATTAGAGAAATGCAAATTAAAGCATCTCTGAGGTACCACTTCACACCTCTCAGATTGGCCAATATGACCAGAAAGGATAATGATCATTGTTGGAAGGGATGTGGGAAATCTGGGACACTATTACACTGTTGGTGGAGCTGTGAACTCATCCAACCCTTCTGGAGAGCTATTTGGAACTATGCCCAAAGGACAACAAAAATGTGCATACCCTTTGACCCAGCAATACCACTACTGGGTCTATACCCTGAAGAGATGATGAAAAAGGGTAAAAACATTACTTGTACAAAAATATTTATAGCAGCCCTGTTTGTGGTGGCAAAGAATTGGAAATCCAGTAAATGTCCTTCAATTGGGGAATGGCTTAGCAAATTGTGGTATATGTATGTCATGGAACACTGTTGTTCTATTAGAAACCAGGAGGGATGGGATTTCAGGGAAACCTGGAGAGATTTGCATGAACTGATGCTGAGTGAGATGAGCAGAACCAGAAAAACACTGTACACCCTAACAGCAATATGAGAGTGATGTTCAACCTTGAAGGACTTGCTCATTCCATCAGTGCAGCAATTGGGAACAATTTTGGGCTGTCTGCAAAGGAGAGTGCCATCTGTATCCAGCTAAGGAGCTGTGGAGTTTGAACAAAGTGCAAGGACTATTCCCTTTAATTTAGAAACAAAAAACAGATAGTTTATTGTCTGATCTTGTTACCTCTTAGACTTCTCTTGAAGGATATGATTTCTCTCTCATCACACCCAATTTGGAACAAGGTACAACATGGAAACAAAGTAAAGACTGACAGAGTGCTTTCTGTGGGGGGGGGAGGGAAGCAAGATTGGGGGGAAAATATAAAACTCAAATAATATCTTTAATAAAAATAAATTTTAAAAAATCCCATTGTCCCTAGATGTATGACTTTGGGCAAGTCACTTAACCCTATTGCCTTGCAAAAACAAAACAAAACGAAACAAAACAAAACAACACTGAGCCTCTTGGCACTGTTCTCTAAGGTTGGAGTATATACTCTCTCCTATCTAAGTTTTTTGGCACTTCTTCAAGGTCCAACTTAGATCTCATCTCCTGAACAAAACTTCCCTCCCCATCCCCCACCACTACATGGCCCAGGCAACTTTTTTCTCCATCCATAGAGTCTCATAGCACTTTGCTCACTCATGACACAATGAAATTCATTGACATATTCTTCACCCATATTAGATTGTAAGCTCTTTGAGAGCTGGGGCTATAATGTTTTTCATTTTTATTTCCTGGGAACCCAGCATGATGCCTTGAAAATAGGTATTTCACAACCATTTCCTGAGCTGAACAGTGCTCAGGAAAGGGCTCTTAGCAAAAGCAATGAGACATATTTAACTTGTTCACTGGCTGCTTTCCTGGATTTCATGATCTTGATAAACTCATCATTCTACAAGATGAAATCAGGTCAGGAAGCATTTCCCACTTGGGCCTTAGAACTTCATCATGCACCCCATCCGCAATTTGTCAGCATTTTATGTGTTGTCTCTCTCAGATTGTGAGCTCCTGGTTGCCAGGGATTCTCTTTTTTTGCCCTCCTTTATCTCCACAGGGCTTAGCATAGCCTGGTACAAAGTTGGGGTTTATGACTATTGCTCCCAGGGATTTAGCTTCTAGCAAGAGCCTTAGTTCAACCCAGTGGATGGAATTGGTTTTATCAGCACTTAGCACATGCTTACAAGACTCTCTGTTTTGGTTAGATTTTATGGATGTCTTTTTGAATGGGGTGTAAAGGGGACAGGGATAGTTCTTCCTACTTAGCTAATATGGGGCTTTATTTTGGGGGCCGCATAGGTATATTTTGAGGGATTGATTTTTTGTTTTGGCTCAATAGGAAGAGTTGGAGGACAGATGAATTTTTACAATCAAGGCTCTTTATGTATTGCTCCAATGTCTTTTTAGAAATCAGTAATATAACTAGAATAGCTGGGTGGTGGAGGGGAAAGAGTACTGGACCCCAAGGATGGGTTCTTGGACCAGTTCTGCTACTAATCAGCTGTGTGACTTAGAAAGCCCTTCTCTCTGAGCTTAATTTCATCTTCTTTATTCTATGTAGAACCAAACATTTGGGCTTCTGGTTTTCCTTATGTGACCTTGGGCACCCTTTTTTTGAGAGCAATGAAAGAGGAGTATGATAAAAGATGAAAAGAAAATGCTGAAGATGGAACCTTAAAATTCTTCAAAATCCATCTAGAAGTGTTTACTAGATATCCATGACTGCATATGCCAGGAACTTTGCTGGATCCCAGGGGCCAAAACCAAAAATGAAACAATTCATGCCCTTAGAACGTTGACATTTTTAGAAAGTACATGTGTGGATAGGGTCAAGATACATTCAAGGGAACTTTTTGGAGGGACCAATAGCCCCAGGGCAATCGAAAGACTTCAGGTAGAGATTGCTCCTAAATTGACTCTTATGACTGGCATGGAAGGATGTTCCAATCACGGGACAGAGGCAAGAGATGGAGTTTCAAGTCTGAGAACTTCATGTCTAGCAGAAGGCTAGAAAACTAGAGAGTATGCAAATGAATGAATGAAAAAGCATTTTTTAAACCCTTACCAACAGTGCTGGGTCTGGAGTTGGGAAGACTCCTCTCTCTGAGTTCAAATTTGACCTCAGACACTTATTGGCTGTGTGACCCTGGACAAGTTAATTAATTCTGTTTATCTCAGTTTCCTCACCTGTAAAATGAGCTGGAGAAGGAAATGGCCAACCAGTCTAAGATGTCTGCCAAGAAACCCTGAATGGGGTCATGAAGTGTAAGACATGAACAACAAAACACTTACTATGTGCCAGGCACTGTTGAACAGGAAAGGGGAAAATCTTTAAGAAGGTTGGAAAGGTCTGTTGAAGTCAGGTTAGGAAGGGTTGGAAGATGAGATTAAAATGGATATGTGATTTCAACCTAAATGGTGATAACCATAAGCAGATGAGGAGAGCAGGAAACTGTCTACTTATCAGATCTATGGATAAGAAAACGATTTATAACTAAACAAGAGATAGAAATTATTAGGGCATATGAAATGGATAATTTTGATTACATTAGATGTCAAAGTTTTGTAAATGCAAAAAATCAGATTTTTTTTAAGCTTTCCATTTCAAGTTCTATCCTTTCCTCTCTCTTCTCCTTTCCTGAGATGATAAGCAGCATGATACAGGTCATATATGTGCAAAATGTAAAACATTTCCTAATTAGTCACTTTGTATAAGAAGAGTTGGGAAAAAAGCAGATGAGAGGGAGAAAATGAAAAGTAGTATGCTTCAGTCTGTGTTCTGACAGCACTATCTTTCTCTGGAGGTAGAGATAGTTTTTTTTTAATCATGAGTCCTTTGGAATTATCTTGTATCATTATAGTATTGAGAATAGCTAAGCTGTTCACAGTTCATCATACAATATTATTGTTGCTGTGTACAATGTTCCCATGGTTCTTTGTATCACTTCATGTAAGTCCAGGTTTTTCTGAAATCATCCTGCTTGTCATGTCTTATACCAGAATATATCTGTCTTTTTTTTAGGTTTTTGCAAGGCAAATGGGGTTAACTGACTTGCCCAAGAACACACAGCTAGGTCATTATTAAGTGTCTGAGGCTGAATTGGAACTCAGCATTCCTGACTCCAGGGCCAGAGCTCTGTCCACTGAGCCACCTAGCTGCCCCCAGAATATATCTATTTTACACCAGAATATATCTGTTCTTATACCAGAATATATCTAGCTCTATCTTAGACAAGAATCTATCTAACTATCTTAGACCAGAATATAGCTTATACAATGCTATATAACAACTTGTTCAGCTCTTCTCCAGTTGGCAGGCATTCCACTTCCTAGCCACAAACAAAATGAGTTGATGTCAATATTTTTTATACAAATAAGTTCTTTTGGGAAAAACATTTTACAGCAAGTTTCACTTATAAAGGTCTCATTTCTTAAATATGTGGGATACTGAGGCAAATGTATAAGAATACAGGTCATGACTCAATTGCTAATTGGTCACAGGATATGAAGAGATAGTTTTCAGAAGAAGAAATAAAAGTTACTTATAGACACATGAAAAAATGCTCTAAATCAGGATTAAGTAAAGAAATGCAAGTAGATTAAGGATTAAGTAGAGAAATGACTGAGCTATATGGAGGGTGAATTGGAGAAGGGGAAAATTGAAGTTGGGGAGCCAAGTTAGAAAGCCTTACCAGCAGTTGGGGTGAGAGGTGATGGTGGTAGGGAATAAGGCAGATATGATGGGTAGATGAAATATTGAGTGTTTACTTTGTGACAGACATGGATGGTGCATGAGCTAGGTAAACCTACAAGCAAGATAAGCACTGTCCCAGCCCTCAAAGAGTTTACATTCTAATGGGGGGGGGAGGATTACACCATGTAAAAGGGAGTTGGAAAGAAGTAGAAGTGGGGAGGATCAGGTGTATTCAAATGCAAAGTAGAAAAGTTAAGAGACATAGGAGCTGAGTGAGCATAGATGGTTTGATTCTTTTTTTAATTATATAAATATTTTATTTGTTTTCCAATTATATAGAATAGTAGTTTCTACAAATCATATTTTTGTAAAGTTTTGGATTTTAGACTTTTTCCCCCACCCTCCCTTCCCTCCCCTTGCCCTCCCCCCCCAACAGAAGTCATTCTGATAGTCTTTACATTGTTTCCGTGCTATACACTGATCAAAATCGAATGTGTTGGGTGGCTAGGTTGCACAGTGGATACAGCACCGACCTTGGAGTCAGGAATACCTAGGTTCAAATCCGACCTCAGACACTTAATAATTACCTAGCCATGAGGCCTTGGGCAAGCCACTTAACCCCATTGCCTTGAAAAAAATCTAAAAAAAATTGAATGTGTTGAGAGAAAAAAATATATCCTTGAGGAAGAAATAAAATATTAGAGATAGGAAAATTATGTAGTACATAAGACAACTTTTAAAAAAAATTGAAGGTAGTAATCTTTGGTCTTTATATTTAAAGTCCACAATTATTTCTCTGAATTCAGATGGTATGCTCTGCCACAGGTACTCTAAAATTGTGCCTGGTTGTTGCACTGATGGAATGAGCGAGTCCTTCAAGGTTGATCATCACCCCCATGTTGCTGTTAGGGTGTACAGTGTTTTTCTGGTTCTGCTCATCTCGCTCAGCAGCAGCAATTCATGCAAATCCCTCCAGGCTTCCCTGAAATCCCATCCCTCCTGGTTTCTAGTTGAACAATAGTGTTTCATCACATACATAGACCACAGTGTGCTAAGCCATTCCCCAATTGAAGGACATTTACTTGCTTTCCAATTCTTTGCCACCACAAACAGGGCTGCTATGAATATTTTTGTACAAGTGATGTTTTTACCCTTTTTCATCATCTCTTCAGGGTATAGACCCAGTAGTGGTATTGCTGTATCAAAGGGTATGCACATTTTCGTTGCCTTTGGGCATAATCCAAAAGTACTCTCCAGAAAGGTTGGATCAGTTCACAGCTCCACCAACAATGCATTAATGGATGGTTTGATTCTTCATGAAATGATGCTAGGCAGTAACTCAGCAGAAGATAGGTTGTATGGTTGGAGGCATACTCAAGAGGGAAAGACTGTTAGGCTAAAGGAAGATTAATAGTGTAGGGAAAGAAACAAAATTTGGTAACTGGTTGAATGTATAGAGTAAAGGTGTTGGAGGAGTTGAGAATAATGCGAAAGTTGCAAACTGGAGTTTGGGTGCTGGAATAATCGTGGAAAATTGAGAACTTTGAAGGAAGGGCAGGTTTAGTAGGGAAAGAGAATGAATTCTCTTTTGCACATACTGAGTGTGAGATGGCTATAAGCGATCTTCTTTGACATGTCCACCAGGAAGTTGGCAATTTGCAACTGGATCTCAGAGGAGAGATGAGGACTGGATTTATACATCTGAGAGCTGGCAGCATAGTGATGTTGATTAACCCAAAGAGTCTTCCAGGTGAGGAAACTTTGCTAATATGGGTCAGCTTATTCTTATCCACTTACAGACTTAAAGAGCTACCTACAAATCTGAAACACTGTGAATTGCCCAGGGTCACATAGCCAGTATACGTCAGTTAGATTTGAACCCAGAACCCAGGTCTTCATAGCCTCAAGAACTCTCTACCCACTGCTACATTTCCAATAGAGAAAACCCAGGGTGTATTGTTGGGTGGACCCAACAATGGGCAGAGGATGGGTAGGCATGAAAGGATTGCCATCTGCACTGCTGAAGATAATGCCAACTCAGTGAAGTACCCATCCATTGCACTATAATGTTTCAGCTGAGCTGATGGTTTAGTAGTGAGTGTGAGGTACACACCCAAATGTGCAGCTGGAATGATCTTCAGAGGCCATCTAGTCCAACCTGCTCATTTTCACAGATGTGATTTGGTGGCGGTGTTTCTCCTCCATCTAATTTCCATTGGGCCTTAGGAGAAGAAAGGTGCTGGGGCCCACGATCCCATTCTAGTCTAGTATTTTCTGACCTTTGCTCTTGTCCTGAAGGCTGTTCTGACATGGCAGTAACTATGTCAGAGCCGCTGGTCTGTCTGGTATTCCTTTCATTGTTCCCAGGATGGAAACTTGAGACATCCACTTTTGGTGGAGAATATGTTGGCTGGTTCTTTCCACATTAAAAATCCCTTTTGTTGGCTTTGGATGCTGGAAACATATGACTTGAGAAGGCAGGATATAGTCCAATGAAAACAGTGCCAGATTTAGAGAAAGTGAACCAGGGTTCAAATAACAGCTTTACTGTTTAGTAGCTCCTTTCCCTGGACCTCAGTATGCTCATGTGAAAAGTGAGACTTTGAAAAATTTCTTTCGGTTCATGGCCTGTGATCCTCTCTGAGGACAGGGATTCTTCATTTTTTTAGTATCTCCAGGACTTAGCATAATGCCTTACATATCGCAAGGACTTCGTTGAATGGAATCCTGTGATGTCTCTGAAGCATTTGGGTAAAATAGTGACACATCACCGACCAAGAAAATGAGGGACAATATGGTTTAGTGGGTTAAGTTCCCCTGTGATCCTTTCTAGTTCTGTAAGCATGGGCCTATCATTTAAACTCTCCAAACCTCAACCAGCTGAGATGACAAATGATAACTGGATTGCAATCTGCCTTGATAGAGACTTTCCATCCCATGAAATCACTTCTTGAGATATTGATATCCTCAGAAGACAGCAATATATTTCTCTTTTTTACCTCTTTTACTAACAAGCCCGAATCTTCATTCTATAGAACCAGAACTTTCCCTGCCCAATTTCTTTAGGAAGATTTCTCTAAAGTGCAAAGTTTCTCCAAGAGGCCAGGTCTGTCTTTCTTGACTTGTAATTGTACTTCCAGCACAGTGGTCAGGATGTAGTAAGCAGCTAATAAATGCTTCCAATTATTCCATCTCCAAGGTAACTCAGACCCTCACATGATTCCAGCCTCACCTTTCCCTAGATCACACAAAGGATCAGGCCAGGTCTCTGATGACAGCACTGGCATTTTAAAATAGAAGAAATAGGGACAATGAGAAAGGGATCATAATTGAGCCTGTATGTAAAAGTTGTCATAACATTAAAAAAAACTTCTTTGGGGGCAGCCTGGAGTCAGGAGGACCTGAGTTCAAATCCAGCCTCAGACACTTCATAATTACCTAGCTGTGTGATCTTCGGCAAGTCACTTAACCCCATTGCCTTGCAAAAACTTTTAAAACAACTTCTTTGGAATTCAAATATTCTCATATCTCTTACCCATGCAAATGTTTTTTGGGGAGAAGAATGATGTACCATTCATGGGAGCTAACCACCTTTGAGAAGGTTTTGTCCAACATTTATTTCACAACAGCCAGTCCAGTCAAGTCATCTTCTGACTGGCTGCCTAGGAGCACTATAGAGAAGATGAATATGCTGATGGGACAGACTCAATGTACATTGTGGGCTGGTGAGAGTTAAAAGCTTCCAGGAGAAATTGGAATCCTTGGAGAACTGTGATATTGCAGCTGCTTCTGTTGTAAAGGCAAAGGCAAAATTGAGGCCAAAGAAAGAATGCTCCTTTCTCTCCTCATAAATATTAAAAAATATTCTCTAGAAAAGAGTGACAGCAAGAAGAGAACCAGATCTCCACATTGTGTCTGATCTCATCTGCTCGCCAACGCAGTCAATGACATCGTTTATTATACTGTTTGGATATACATAAGGAAAATCCATTCAGACAAACATATTTAACCAATTCATGGTGTAAGAAAAATCTCAAAATGCTGAAGAGGAAACTAATTCTGAAAACTGAGAGATGGGTCTAAAAATTAAGAAAAAAAATTTAAAAAGGGGTGGTGGTGGTGGTAGAGAATGTTGCAATGGCAATGGCTGAGCTTTTCTCCACTTATCCTGAATGTAGAGTTCATGTTACAAAGGGAAAATGAGCCCCATCCTTCTTTCCCTTTGATTGTGCCCTTCCATTGATGCTCCTGGCCAGCCTAGACCTCAGAAAAAACCTCCAAGGAATCACCTGGTACTTGTTCTTTCTAGTGTAACAGAAGTAACAGGTCTGAACCCCTGAGGGGGCAGGACCATGCTCAGCATTACCACACCAGTCACTCTATTCCCAAGTGTGACTGTGAGAAGCCTCACCAGCCTCTTGACTACATGCTTAGCCTTTCCAGGAACAAGTCTAGTCTACACAGTTTTCCTTGCGAAGGATGCTCACTTCTTGTAGATATTGTAGAGTATCCTTGGTCAGGTGTTATTTGGGCTAGATAGTCCCTGGAGCCTATCTAAACTATGGTTTTAACATTTAGTGAAAGCAACATTTATGCCAACCATGTTTCTAAATGGTCACTGACGTCACCTTTTCATGTCAGCTTTCCCATCCCTTCAATCACATACAGCAGGCCAGATCAGTCTGCCTCAAGTAGTATGTTTTTCTTAGTCTTACATGTAATAGGCATTCAGTAAAATTATAAATAATTCATCCCATTCACATCCCCAAATTTCTTTGAATTCCCTCGTTTCTCTTCCCTCTTGCTTTTCCTTTCCTTTTCCTCTTCTCCCTTCCCTTCCCATTTCTCTGTTTCTATTTTTCTCTGAATATTTTTCCATAGATAGGTCTTTCTTACTATCAAGAACCTCTTTTGAGTAGAGACCTATAGTGGGACCACTGAGACAAAAAGCATGAAAAAGGTGCCTAGCCTTTAATAATTTCATGTTGTTATTCAAAATGGTTAGTTCCACTTGCAGTGAATTAGTGTGCTTATTTTTCCACATTTCTGCCCATATGGATTTTTTTCCATATTTTGCTTTCTCAAGTGATAAATCCGAGTTAATATCTCAGATTTGTACTTCTGATTATATGGTAATATTGAGTACTTCTTTTTGCAAGGCAATGGGGTTAAGTGGCTTGCCCAAGGCCATACAGCTAGGTAATTATTAAGTGTCTGAGTTCAGATTTGAACCCAGGTACTCCTGACTCCAAGGCCGGTGCTCTATCCACTGCACCACTTAGCTGCCCCAATAAGACCATCTTTATTACTTATATTGAAAATTGTAAAATATTTCTTAATTTTATAACTTTGTTTTAGTTCCTTATAGATTTTCAGTCAGACTTAGATTTTCAGGGATATTTTGTATGAACATTTTCCTAATGCTTATCTTTTATTTAAGTGTCTTGAATTTATGTATGTAAAAGTTTGTTTTTTCTATAAATAATCAAAGTAGCCTATTTTGTCTCTTACAATATTCTTTGTCAATGCTTGGTTACAAACCTTTTTCTAATCATGAGTGAGAAAGGACATTTTACATTTTGTTCCAACTTGATTTTAATAGTTCACCTTTTCCTATTTAGCTCATTTATTCCTTTGGAATTGATTGTGTTTCTCTGTATCTGTGTCTTTGTCTCTGTTGCTGTCTATCTCTCTTTTGTCTCTCTCTCTCTCTCTCTCTCTCTCTCTCTCTCTCTCTCTCTCTCCCTCCCTCCCTCCCTCCCTCCCATCAGTCCCTAAGGACATTAGGCATTGGTAGTGGGTTTGACATTGCCCGAAAATGTGGCAGGATCTAGCCTTAAGAATCAGCACACTGGATAGCTATTCATGGATTGTAATTACAGAAATGAAGGCCCTATCACCTGAAAATAACCTGTGTCTATCCACTTGCCATAAGTCCTATCACGTCATCATTAAAAGAAGCATTACTTGGGTCTTGGAGGTTTTTCTGTCTCAAAATGCTAATATTCCTAGAATACCTTCCACGTGGGGTCCCCAAGTAGTTGACCAGTATTTACCAGAATATTTCAAATGCTTGCTTCAGGTGGTCCCAGGGACCAGATTAAAGAGGCCATTTCCATAGCTCCTATAATTTCTCTCCTACCCTGTTGGGTAAAGTTGTATGAAGTATCTTCTTAATGGCTTTTCCATGACAAGGGAGATTGATGGAGCTGTGAAGCCTGGGAGAAAATGACTATCTGAAGTTTAGGAGTTACCTTTCTGAATTCAGTTATAGGATTAATAGTCACTTTCTTTCTTCTCCATAGTCAAAGAAGACTTCTTGGAGGAAGTGAAATGGCATGAGAGCTTTGAAAGCAAGCAGATCTTTTTAGCCTACAGGGAGGGAAGTCTGGAGGATTAACGGGCCCTGAGGAAGAAATGAGGAAGTTGCTTCTCTCCTGGATGAGGATAGCTGGATTCTCTGTTAGTCACTGGCCTCCTTGGCTTGGCTGAATTGTTCTCCTTTATTAAGAGGTGGATATTTATTTAGAGAGCTTCCAAGGAAGTGGAAATAAAATTATCTGGAAATATAATTATCTGGAAATAATTATAATGTATAAACAGGTATATAGATATAGATATAGATATGTTCAGAATCTAGTGTTTATTTATGTATGTCTATTTTAAAAAGCACCAGATTAGAACTGAGAGATCCTAGATTCAGCTTTCACAGTTCTTGCTTTTTGCCAGTTTGACCCTGTACATGTCACTTCACCTATGTAAGTCTCAATTTCTTCTCTGTCAAATGAAGGCGTTGAACTTCATGACATTTAAGGCCTTTTCTAGCTCTCCATCTATGATGCCAAGAACGATTTCATAGGAAACCTGAGTCTGGGGTTTTAAAGTTTTTTTTTTTTTCCACGTGATAATTATTCTTTTCCAGTAGGTCATCCGAAGTGTATGACAGACACAGCCAGTTCATACCTCATTACCCAAGAGAAAGTAATCAGATCCCACATTATCATTTAATTATCTGGGATACAAGACTAAGAGGAAAATTCCTGTATTATCATTCTGAAACGATAAAGCTCACATTCCTAGCATAGTAGACTTCCCGAAACAAAAGTCTATTTTTCAAAAGACGAAGAAAGGAAATACATCTAGAACTATGTAACCATATGGCAGTATTGCAAATATGCAGTCAGGGGGGTCCATAAGAGTGCAAAGCTCCCCAGTGCTAACAGAATGACCAGTGTGGTTTTTACAAGTGATGGTAAATAAGAGAGAGAGAGAGAGAGAGAGAGAGAGAGAGAGAGAGAGAGAGAGAGAGAGAGATCTTCCTGTAAAGTTACACCAAAATATAAAATTCTGAAATTAGGAAGAATTTTGGAAGGTTTTGGTGACTGATCCACATGAAAATCATTCGCAGAACCTTTTTGGTGACAGAATTCCACTGCATCTTTTTGGTTTGAGAACAAAGAATTCAATTGACTAGCTCTTAGACCTAAGAGAGTCTTCAAGAAATTGGTTTCTTTTTACTTTAAACAAAATATTCTTCTGTCATTTGTTTAAGAAAAAAGCAAAGCCCCAAATTCCTTTTGTAACCTGAAATAATTCACCTCTTTTCATTGGTTTCAGCTGTAGTGTTGGTTTCTGAGCACACCAGGGGGGAAAATTTAGAATGACACTGTGTGGGCCTGATTCTGAATATGGCACTCGGTGGAGAAAGCTGATTTGTCCAATGCTAGCAGTTGTGGCTCACATGTTTCCAGGGTTTTCTGTAAGAATTGTGTTTAGTAGCTGGGTTTGGTTTCTAGAAGAGGCTTACTTCCTTGGCCTACACTTCTAGCTCAGGTCAGGAAGATTTGGGGGGGGGGGAAGAAAAGCGTGGCAGTCTGGTTTCTCTCATGACTCTTGGTAAGGGCAGTTTATTTCACCAGCTATGAAAGAGGGGTCTAGACTGGCTTAAATAGTATGTTCTCCTAACTTATCTGGCTGAGCCAGTCCCTGAGCCAGAAGGAGTCATCCTCTCCTGCAGCCTTCATAAAAGCCTGACTTTTTCCACAGACCAAATGTTAGAGGAAGCTGAGTTCTAGCTTTAGTACACAGTAGTGACCTTCGATAGTTCCCTTCTCCTCTCTGAACCTCAGGCTCCTCCTCTGTGAAATAAGTACCTTGAACTTCATGACCTCAGAGATCTCTTCTGGTCCTTACAGCATCTGTTCTCTGGCATTTTTCACCTTTCAAAATCAATAGATTTAAACAGTGAGCAATTCTGTGCCTATTGGAAACAAGAGCCACAACCATATACAAAGAACTGCCATTGACCTAGTATTCTAAGGTTGGCAATGAACTTTACATACACTGTCTCTCATTGGAACCTTACAACTCCCCTGTGAGATCACTGCTATTATTATCCCCCCCATGAACAGATGAGAAAACTAAGGCTCAGTGATGTTAAGGAATTTGTCCAGAATTCTATGGCATCAGAGGCAGCAGTTGAACCCCTGGTTCCTGACTCTGAGTCCACTACTCTACTCACTAAACCACTCTTCTTCTCAACAGGATACTTTATGGCTGTTTCAAAAGCACTGTGAGATCAGGGGAAAAATTGCAAAACTCAAAATAAATAAAATCTTTAAAAAAAGCACTGTGATAGTACACTATTTCAGGAACCAGGTTGAAAATATAGGCAGTAAGCATCTTCTTGTGAATGGCTTAAACAATCCCCAAAAATGCAAAAGAGTGACAGATGGACAAGGGAAAGAAAAATCTACACTCTTTTACAAGAAACATGTATAAAAAAGACAGATACGGACAAGATAAAACTTAGGGAGATGGAAAAATGAACTATACAACAAGTGAATTTAAAAAATACAAGAGTTGTAATCATGCTACCTGACAAAGCAAAAACAGACATTCAAAAAACAAAAAAGAGATAAATGAGGAAACCACATTTTCCTGAAGGTATTGACAAAACCCCACAATATCCATCTTAAACTTTTATCCTTCATATGCCTTAGCTTCTTAATTAACAAAGGAAACTTTATCCAAGCTACATAAAGACATAGGAAGTAACATGATGACAACAGGAGACTTCTGTACTCCTCTCTTGGTTTGGGGTAAGTCAAATGGAAAGATAAAAACAGAAAACATATGGAACCAAAAAAAATTACCCAACAGAGAAAGTTAAAAGATTTATGACATATTATAAATGGACTACACAAGTATAGATGTATTTCTCAGCACCATGTGGAGTTTTCTCAAAAACTGACCATGTAATAAAGCAGAGAGATATTGCAAATAATTAATATATCCTTTAAAAATCATAATGCAATAAAAATAATAATTGGTTCAGGATCCACAATCAAAAGATACAGACTGAAATGGAGATTTAACAATGAACTCTTAAAGAATGACAGAGTCAAAGGACAAATCATAGAAGCTAGAATAACTATGTAAAAGAAAATTATAATGATGAAACAGCATGCCAAAATTTCTGCAATGCATCTAAAACAATCTCCAGGGGAAGATGAATTAATGAATAGGCACTTAACAAATTAGAAAGCCAGTAAATAAATATAAAATAAGATCACATGATGAGATTTAAAAACTAGAGGGGAAACAGTTAAGTTGGAAAAAACCAGAAACAATAAATAAAATAAAAGCTGATTCTTTAAAATGATAATAAAATGGATTAACCCTTAGCTAAGCTGATTATTAAGAAGAAAAATCAAATCAATAACATATCAATTAAGCAAGATGAAATTACAAAAAATCCAGGAGAAATAAAAAAGAATAATTAGAACAAATTATGCATAGTTATATGCTAACAAAATTGAGAACACAAAAGAAATAAAGCAATATCTTCAAAAAATATAAAATACTCCAACTCTCAGAAGACCAGATAGAGATCCTATATAACACAATATAAAACTCCTGTTGCTGATGGATTCACAGGTGAATTCTATCAATCTTTTGAAGAACAATTAGTACCAATACTTTACAAATTATTTTCAAAAATTGAGAATGTTCCCTGCCAGAATCCTTTTATAAGACAAATATTGTCCTAATATAGCCAAACCAGGAAACAATAAAGCACAGGGAAAAAGCTATAGGCCAGTATCATTCATGAAATGAAATTTAAACATTCAAAAATTTTTAGCAAAATCCAATCAAACAAGCTACAGTGATTTTATTCATGAAGCCATTCATTATGACTAAGTGGGATTTCTACCAGGAATGCTTCAACATTAGGAAAACAATCAACATAATTATTCATACTAAAGACCAAACATCCCAAACCACATGATCATTTCAACAGCTGCAGAAAAAGCCTTTGACAAAGTATAACACTCTTTCATGGTAAAAACAAAAAGCCCACAAAAAACCTTACAAAGTATATGCATAGAGGGGCGGTACAAAACATGTCTAAAACCAAAAGCCGGGGAATCAGCAAAGATAATAACCTAGACAATTGCTTATGCAAAATTGTAGACTACAAAATAAATTCCTCAAAAGTTATCATTTCTATGCAATAATAACTAAAGAAGAAATAATAAATGAAATTCCATTTGACATATTACAAAAATTTCACATATTACAAAACATATACCAGTAAAATATACAAAAAATTGTATAGATTCAATTATAAGGTGCTCCTTAAAGAAATAACTCAAAAATTTGGAAAAATAGCCAAT
Organism: Macrotis lagotis; assembly: GCF_037893015.1. Lineage (NCBI taxonomy): Eukaryota > Metazoa > Chordata > Mammalia > Peramelemorphia > Peramelidae > Macrotis > Macrotis lagotis. The sequence continues at coordinate 70,380,107 of NC_133666.1, forward strand.
GCTTTATTGTGCCAATATAATAAAAAATGATGATAATGCCAAAATTAATTTGTACTATTATTACCATTGCAATAAAATTGCTAAGGAAATACTTTATCAAACTTAATAAAACTTTATTTAGGAAAGCATAGGATGTAGACTATCAGGAAAAATGATAAAAAGAAGGGATGAAGAGGGAATAGCACTTCCAGACTGGGAAGTAACAATACTGGAGAAAACCATGGGAAATTAACAATAAAAACTACCATTTCTTTTTGTAACCTTTTTTACTTTTTTATTGAATTTTACTTCTTCAATTATTCTTTTCTTTTTTGTCTCTCTTGCCTATCTGATAAATGCGAAGTTGAATCTCAGTGTGGCTATAAGTTATATTTCTCTAATTATCAGTGATTTGAAAGCTTTTAACATATATAGTTATTGATAGCTTGGATTTGTTACTTTGGTTTTTTTTTTTGCAAGGCAATGGGGTTAATTGGCTTGTCCAAGGCCACACAGCTAGGTAATTATTAAGTGTCTGAGGCCGAATTTGAACTCAGGTCCTCCTGGCTCCAGGGCCGGTGCTCTATCCAATGCACCAACTGGCCATCCCTGGATTTGTTATTTTGCAAACTGTATGTTCATATCCTTTTACCATTTATCAATTTCGGGCATGGTTCCTATAGTGTTTCTTGAACTATTTCATATAATATTGGGAAGAAGAGATATTCTTGTTTTATCTATGTTTGTCCTGGAAAAATTCCCAGGGTTTTCCATTGCAAATAATGCTAATTTCTGGTTTTAGATATATGCTTTTGACCATATTTAAAGAAGGACTTTTTATGTTGGTTTTGAAAACATTCTATAAGGGCAGCTAGGTGGTGCAGTGGATAGAGCACCGGCCCGGGAGTCAGGAGGACCTGAGTTCAAATTCGGCCTCAGACATTTAATAATTACCTAGCTGTGTGGCCTTGGGCAAGCCACTTAACTCCATTTACCTTGCAAAAACCTAAAAAAAAATTCTGTAAGGGTGATATCATCTTTTTATTTTGCTCAATTAATTTTCCTATATCTCTTAATGTTTGTGTTCTAATTATGTTGTTTTATTTTATAGATCATCTGTTTTCTTTTATAGATAATCTGTTTTAGATAGTATAGTATTTTTTCTTTTAAATTTCCTACTCTCTTATGTGTCTATTGGCATTTTCCTGTAGAGCTCTAATTTCTATTATATTTTAGCTGCATTTCATTGTGCTTCTGGACTATTTGGGAAGTCCTTGAATTTTTACTTCCACAACATCTCTCACATCTATACTGTTCTTTTTGCCCTCATGGCTACCAGTCTAAAGTAGACCTTCAATGACTTGCCTTAATTCTTGCACCAGTCTTCAAATTTGTCCCTTTCCCTTCAATCTCTCCCTTCTCTAATTCATCATCCACATAGGTGCCAAAACATCTTCCTAAAGCATATGACAAAACTTGTCACCCAACCCTTTGCTCAAGAATTTTCAATGGCTTCCTGTGTTTTTAGCATAAAATAGAAACTTTTCAGCAATGCATTTAAAGCTCTCCTCCATTTGACTCCAGCTTAATTTTCTAGACTGATTTTATAATCATCCCATTCAGGGAATCTGCCTTCTTGCCTCACTGACAACCCTAGCTGTCAGTGAATCTTCTTTTTCTACTTCTTGACTCTGTACTTTTTTCCCTTTTCTTCCTTTCTTTTTTAAATTTACAAGCGATTTTTTTATTTGAATTTTTTTGCATTTACATGCTACAAAAGTTTTCAATAGTCTTTTTTAAAAGAAAGATTTTATTTATTTTAAGTTTTACAATTTTTCCCCTAATCTTACTTCCCTCCTACAACCTGCTACAAAAGGCAGTTTGTTAGTCTTTACATTATTTCCATGGTATACATTGATCTCAGTTGAATGTGATGAGAAATCATATCCTTAAGGAAGAAAAATAAAGTATGAGACAGCAAAATTACATAATAAGATAATGAGTTTTTTTCTAAGTTGAAGGTAAGAGTCTGTGGCCTTTGTTCAAGGTCCACAATTCTTTCTCTGGATACAGATGGTATTCTCCTTTGCAGACAGCCCAAAATTGTCCCTGATTGTTACACTGATGGAAGGAGCAAGTTCATCAAGTTTGATCATCACCCCCATGTTGCTGTTAGGGTGTACAGTGTTTTTCTGGCTCTGCTCATCTCACTCAACATCAGTTCATGCAAATCCTTTCAGGCTTCCCTGAATTCCCATCCCTCCTGGTTTCTAATAGAACAATAGTGTTCCATGACATACATACATATACTACAATTTGCTCATTCATTCCCTGATTGAAGGACATTCACTTAATTTCCAATTCTTTGCCACCACAAACAGGGCTGCTATGAATATTTTTGTACAAGTAATGTTTTTACCCTTTTTCATCATCTCTTCAGGGTATAGACCCAGTAGTGGTATTGTTGGATCAAAGGGTATGCACATTTTTGTTGCCCTTTGGGCATAATTCCAGATTGCTCTCCAGAAAGGTTGGATGACTTCACAGCTCCACCAACAATGTATTAGTGTTACAGATTTCCTACAACCCTTCCAACATTGATCATTGTCCTTTCTGGTCATATTGGCCAGTCTGAGAGGTATGAGGCAATGGTCATTTTTTTGTAGGCTTTTGAGATCCACATTTTCTCCCTCCTTCCTTCCCTCCCCCCACCACAGGACAATGAGTAATCTGATATAGGTTCTACATGTATAAGCATGTTTAACATATTTTCATATTAGTCATGTTGTGAAAGAAGAATCAGAAAAAAAGGGGGGAAATCATGAGAAAGACAAAGCAAAACAAATTTTAAAAAGTGAAAATAATATGCTTTGGTCTGCATTCAAACTCTGTCTTTTTTTTTTCCTCTGGCTGTGGATGACATTTTTCATCTCCAGTCTTTTAAAATTGTGCTTGATCAGTGAACTGCTGAGAGGAACCAAGTCTTTCATAATTGATCATCACAAAATCTTGCTGTTAATGTGTAGAATTTTCTACTGGTTGTGCTCCATTTTATTAGTTCATATAACACTTTCCAGATCTTTCTGTAGTCTGCTCATTCATGATTTCTTACATTATAATAGTGTTCCATTACATTCAGAAACCACAAATTTGTTTAGTCATTCCCCAATTGATGGACCTCCCTGCAGTTTCTAATTCTTTGCCACTACCAAAAGAGCTGCTATATTTTTGTACATGTGAGTCTTTTCCCCCTCTTTTTATGATCTGTTCAAGATATAGCCTTACCACTTGGCTAAAGTTATTGTTTCAAGGAGTTTTTTTAGTTGATTTTCTAGAATTTTCTAAGTAAGCCATCATATCACATACAAAAAATGGGCATTTTGTTTCCTCATTGTCTATGCTAATTCCTTCAGCTTCTTTTTCTTCTCTTATTGCTAAAGCTACCATTTTTAATACGATATTGAATAATAGTGGTGATAAGGGGCATTCTTGTTTCACACCTGATCTCATTGGGAAGGCTTCTAGTTTATCCCCCCTTATATATTGTATGTGTGTGTGTATATATATATATATATATATATATATATAATATGTTATATATTATATATATGTACATAATTTAAGGATAACCCCATTTGTTCCTATACCTAACTTTCTAGTGTTTTAATAGGAAGCAGTATTGTGTTTTGTCAAAGGCTTTTACAGCACCTATTGAGAATCATGATTTCTGTTAGTTTTGTTTTTGATAATTTTTCGAATTGTTTTCCTAATATTGACCCATCCTTGCATTCCTCATATAAAACCTACCTGATCATAGTATATTCTCCTAGTGACAAATTGTTGCAATCTGTTTTGCATCAATATTCATTAGGGAAATTGGTCTATTAATTTTCTTTCTCTGTTTTGGCTCTTCCTAGTTTAGATATCAGCACTAGATTTGGGTCATAAAAGGAATTTGGCAGAGCTCCTCCTTCACCTATTTTTTCAAATTATATAGAATTAGAATTAATTGTTCTGGGGCAACTAGGTGGCCCAGTGGATAAAGCACCGGCCTTGGAGTCAGGAGTAGCTGGGTTCAAATCCAGTCTCAGACACTTAATAATTACCTAGCTGTGTGGCCTTGGACAAGCGACTTAACCCCATTTGCCTTGCAAAAACAACAAAAAAAGAATTAATTGTTCTTTACATGTTTGGTAGAATTCACATGCGAATCCATCTGGCCCTGGAGATTTTTTCTAAGGGAGTTCATTGAAGGCTGATTCAATGTATTTTTCTGGAATGGGTTTTTCCAGTATTATAATTACTCTTCTGTTAATCTGGGCAATTTATATTTTTGCAAATATTCATCCAGTTGCCTTAGATTGTCAGATTTATTGGCATATTGGCACACAGTTGAGCCAAAATAGCTCTAAATTCTTATTTGAATTTCCTCATCACTGGTGGTGAATTGACCCTTTTCATTTTTTTTATCATATAGGATTTTTTTGTAAGGCAATGGGGTTAGGTGGCTTGCCCAAGGCCACACAGCTAGGTAATTATTAAGTGTCTGAGGTCAGAGTTGAACTCAGGTCTTCCTGACTTCAGGGCTGGTGCTCTATTCACTGTACCACCTAGCTGCCCCCACCGTTTTCATTTTAGATAGTGGTAATTTGGTTTTCTTTTTTTTTAATTGAGTTAACCAAATATAGATAAACATCTTTTTGTCTTTTTTTCATAAAACCGACTCAGTTTTATTTATTAGTTCAATAGTGTTCATATTATGACTTTTATTAATCTCTCGTTTTCATTTTCAGAATTTCTAGGTTAGTATTTAATTATGGATTTAAAATTTGTATTTTTCTAGGTTTTTTGGGTTGTTGATGCAAGCCCGATTCATTGATCTCCTCTTTATTTTATTTAGGTAAGCATTCAGAGATAGAAAATTTCCCTTAATCCCTGCTTTGGCTGCATCCCAAAAATTTGGGATGCTGATTGTACTTTTGTACAGATTGTTCCCAATTCCTTCACATTCACTTCAACCAAAGTACCACCTCCTCAGGCCTTGTCTTAGTCCCTATTTCCCATATCTCTACTTTGATTCTTTGTTTACGTACATTGTTCTAGGCCTAGTGACCCTGTTAGGATTTTCCTCATCTCCATCTACAACTCCCCCAAAACCTTGCTCAGATTTCAAGAAACTGGAGCTCTGCAACTGAACTGCAACTTTCTTTTTTTTAAAGAAAGATTCTATTTTGAATTTTACAATTTTTGCCCTAATCTTGCTTCCCTCCCCCCCCATACAGAAGTTGAATGTGATGACAGAGAAATCTTAGCCTTAAGGAAGAAAAATAAAGTATAAGAGATAACAAAATTACATAATAAGATAATGGGATTTTTTCCTAATTTGAAGGTCTTTGGTTTTTGTTCAAACTCCATGGTTCTTTCTCTGGATGTAGATGGTATTCTCCATCACAGATACTCCAAATTGTCCCTGATTGTTGCACTGATGGAATGAGCAAGTCCATCAAGGTTGATCATCACCCCCATGTTGCTGTTAGGGTGCAAAATATTCTTCTGGTTCTGCTCAGCTCACCCAGCATTCATGCAAATCCCTCCAGGCTTTTCTGAATTCCCATCCCTCCTGGTTTCTAATAGAACAATAGTTGAACTTCAACTTTCAATGTTAGATTCCTCTTTGCTTCCAGACCTCTTTGTTTGCAAGGTGATGGGGTTAAGTGACTTGCCCAAGGTCACCTAATTTGGTAATTATTAAATGTCTGAGATTGGTTTTGAACTCAGGTCTTCCTGGGTCCACCTAGCCTTCTCTGCTGCCAGACTTCTTAAGCTTGTCCAGCTTCTTCAGAGGACCATTCTGTTGCTGTGTCTGCTCCCAATTTTCTCTGTCTAATCCAATGGCCTAACTGATCTCTAGGTTTCACTCTTCTTCGCTGGAACATTTCATAGCAACCTCCAAGGTCCCTTAATGCATAACCCAATCACTCACTTGTGAAACCAGAACTGCTACTTGGCTACACAATTTCATCTACAAAAATACCCTAACAGCATGTTAATTTAATAAGGAAACAAAGCTGCTGAGACTCAAAATTGCAAAGGCTAGAAAGATTTCTATCCAGCCAAGATGTTCAATTAGTGGAATTCTAACATTTCCACTTGACCATTATGACTCCAACCACCACTACCATTCACTAAACTCTAGTGATTTCAGGATCAAATATAAAATTTGTTTGGCTTTTAAAACCCTTTAGAACCTATCCTTCTCCACCCTTTCCAGTCTTATTACACCTTACCCTCTCATACTTTGGGATGCAAAGATGCTGGCTTCCTTGTTTTTCCTCCCTCAGGTCACTATATCCCCTTTCTCCAAGGTCTTTTCCCTGACTGACCCTTCACTCATGGAATGTTCTTCATCATCTGCACTTCCAGAGTTCCCTGGTTTCCCTCAGGTTCCATCTAAAATCCCCCCACTCTGGGCAGCTAGGTAGCTCAGAGGATAGAGCATTGGCCCTGGATTCAGAAGGACCTGAGTTCAAATACAGCCTCAGACAATAATTACCTAGTTGTGTGACCTTGGGCAAGTCACTTAACCCCATTTGCCTTGCAAACCCCCCCCCCCCAAAATAAATAAAATTCCCCTCATAGAAAGTCTTTCTGGATATCCTTAATGCCAGTGCTTCTATCATGAATAATTTCCAATTCATGTCATCTTGTTATTACATAGTTCTTTCGTGTTGCCTTCTCCATTTGATTGTGAACTTCTTGAAAGCTGGAATAGACTTTTTTCTTTTCTCTATTCCCCCAGTTAAATTTTCCCCACCTCCTGTTGACTCTTTGTTGGGTTGCTAGAAGAGTCATTGCTGTCTAGCTGTGGTTGTCAAGGGTTCCATACAGAAAAGGAAAAGATAATAGTATTAAACATCAAAGAGAATAACAAAGATCTTATGGGAGAAGTGGTAGAATAGCCTGCCTGGGAAAGCCTTTAATGTCTGGGTACTGCCTGGGGAAATTGCCCGCTTCCCAGCCTCTTTCTAATGGCTCAACACCGAATTCCTTTTGGTTTTTCTTCCCCGCCCCCATTGGGCATAAAGGGAATAGGAGCCTTTGTTATGCCCTGTCTTCTATTCACCTGTTCTTAACTGAGTAAATAGCTAGTGCTTGGGGACCAAAACCTCAGGGGGGTGATACCAGGACTTGCAAGGGAATTGGATTTGAATGAGGCAGGGCTGTGCTAAGTCCCCAGCCTCACTTTCTCCTCCAGAACCACCTGGGGCCAGTGGCCAGATAGAAATCAGGACCGCTGGAGCTAGCATTGGGGAAGGAGAAAGAGAACATTGTAGTTCTAAACCATACCACCTACTTGTTGTATGACCTTGGGCCAGTGCTTTCTGGGCTTCAATTTTTTGGTTTATAAAATGAGTAGGCTGGACTATGTATTTTCCATGGGCCCTTCTGATAGGTTGTTTTTTAAAAAATATGTCCCAGGAGCTAAGATGGTAGAGGGGAAAATGTCAAGAGCAGGAGAGGTCTGTATGCAACATTTGTAGATCTAACCAAGATCTTTGATACTGTTGGTTGTGAGGATTTGTGGAAGATTATGTTACAATTGATTGTCAGGAGACGTTCATCAGTATTGTATATCAATTTCACAACTACTTGTTTGCCCGGGTTCTAGATAGCATACAATGATCTCGATATTTCCCAGTCAACAGTGGAATGAAACAAGACTGTTTCCTTGCTCCCATACATTTGAGCACGATGTTTTCAGTCATGTTATCAAACACCTTCACTGAGGATGAACATGGCCTCAAGGCCAGCTGGATTGATGGTAAATTCTTCACCTTGAAAAGGCTACAAGCCAAGACCAAAGTGGAGGGAGGGTTGGTGCATGATTTTCTGTGTGCATATTATTGTTCCTTCAATGCAGCTTTTTAAGCTAAGATTCAACAAAGGATGGCTTGATCTTCTGCTGCTTGGGATCATTTTGGTCTAATAATGAACTCCAAGAAAGCACAGGTGCTCCACAACCAGCACCACACCATCCACATGTGAAATCATTGATGACAGCAAGTAGAGAAGTTTTGAGGATTGCGGATAAGTTCACCTACCTTGATTGTGGACTCTCCAAGGAGGTACATTGATAATGAGGTTGACACAGACATTGCCAGAGCTAGGTTAGTATTTGGGAGACTCTGAAAGAAAGTGTGGGGGAGAAGAGGGATTAGACTGACCACCTGACTGAAGGTCTATGGAGCCCTTGTGTTGACCTCATTGCTGTATGCCTGTGAAACTGGATAGTCTACCAGTGCCAGGCCAGGAAACTGAATGACTTCCATTTAAACTGTCTTAGGAAGATTCTGAAGATCACTGGGCAGGAGAAAATACCAGACATTGATCTAAGCTGCCTAGCATTCAAGAAGAGGACAACTATGATGGGCTGGACATGTTGTTAGGATGCCAGATGTACGCTTGCCAAAAAGACGATTTTATGGCAGACTCACATAGGTCAAGAACTAACAACGGTTCAAAAGAAGTGCTACTGAGACACCCTGAAGGTCTCAAGAACTAAAATTGATTGTATAAATGGGAGACACTGGCATGCCTTCAGAGAGGGTGCTGTGCTGTATGAGCAAGGCACAATAGAAACAACTCAAAGGAAATGGGAGATGTGCAAATTTAGAGAACCCACCTAGGGTGCCCATCCTGTGGTAGAGTATCATGAGGTTATATTGGTCTGGTCAGCCACAGTCGGACATACTGTACCTTGTCTCTAACATAGTGATGTCATTTTGGTCTTCAATAACAAAGGACAAGAACCAACCTACTTTTTCTGAACATGAAACCAGTCCTTCTCTATTTCCATAGCAGCTATTTATGGTTGGATTCTTTCTCCTTTGCTCACTCATTTTTATTTTTAGCAGTTTATTATTATAATCAACTTCTATTCCCAAGAAGTGGTGAACGATACCCCAAGCCCCAGTCCTTCTTACTATATATTTTCTGAGGTCTGTCCTAGGGCCCAACCTTGGAACTTCCCTCCACCTCTAAACCACACCTTGGGTGCCCATCCATGCTATCCTAAAAACATTCTTGCTCCCTATGGTCCCTCTGGTGGCTTCAAACTTTAATTGTCCTCTCTGCCCTGAAACTGAAACCAGAGACTCTTCATTCCTCCAAGAACCCACAGCTAATAGGGTCCCCACCCTTCTGCTACTACACTTCCCAGGCAAGTACTAGCTCTTTCTCTCATGCAGTAGCAGCCTGGCACAATGTCTGGTCACCCCTGGAAGATCCTTAAATCTTCTCCTTTTCAACCTTCCAACCTTGACACTCTCCATGAAGTGAAATTTCCTGAGGCTGAGGCTGGTCCTCCAACCTATCTGCCCCCAGGGCTTGGTGTTTATTAATTAGGCAGAGTCACCCTAGAGATGTTTCCATTCCATTCAGTCAAACCTCTCCTCTAGAGATTCCATCTTTTCTGGAATCTTCTCTGGATATCTTAGAAGGACAGTTACTTTTACCCCAACTTTATTTCTGCTACTCTCCATTCACTTTAAAGCAATATTCTACCATTTTTTGTGGAGGAAATTTGGAAAGGCTAAAGTTTTCTGACCTATTTTGTCATTTTCCTACAAATCAAATTCTGAGTAAGATAACAGAAGAAAAAGTCCCAGCATCTCATTTCTCCAATGCAGTACATCTTAGGAAGACCAAAATAGTGGTCTACATAAAGACATTGAGGTGGGGGCTATCTGGGAGAGGGCTCAGAGGAAGCAGTACTAACTGTGTGACTTGGAGGAGCAGAAGAAGTAGGGGCAAGTTTCTGGTCATGGTGTCAGGGTAGAAAGATGAGATTAGGGCCTGAATATATGAGGTACCAGAGGACATCCCTGAGCAAAGGACCAGAACACAGACCAAGATAGTGACCAGAACTCTCCCTAGAACACACTGCCTTGGAAGCAACAAAAACTTACTTTCCCCTAGATCTACCTACAGAAGCTCAGGGTAGCCATCTTCCCTAGATGTGAGCAGAGCCCAATTCTAACATAAAAATCTCAAGTCAAGAAATAAGCTGGAAAAATGAACAAACAGCAAAGAAAGAAAAACTGATCATAAAAAAAGCTGTTATGGAGACAGGGAAACTAAAGACACAAACTCAGAAGACAATGACTTGAAAACATCCACAAGCAAGACCTCAAAGAAAAGTACATATTAGACAAAAGTCCAACAAGAATTCTTAGATAATCTAAAGAAAGAGATATTTTTTTTAAAAAAAAGAATGGCAGCCGGCTAGGTGGCACAGTGGATAAAGCTCCAGCCCTGGAGTCAGGAGTACCTGGGTTCAAGTCCGGTCTCAGACACTTAATAATTACCTAGCTGTGTGGCCTTGGGCAAGCCATTTAACTCCATTTTCCTTGCAAAAAAAAAACCTAAAAAAAGAATGGTAAAGGAAAAAATGAGAAAAGATATTAGAGCAATGAAAGAAAATTATGAGAAGAGAATTAACATGGCAAAAAAGGTATATAACTTCATTAAAGAAAATAACTCCCTAAAAATAGAATTGGTCAAGTGGAAACTAATGACTCCATGAGACATTAAGAAACAAGTAGTAAAGTCAAAAGTCTGAAAAAAATAGGGAAAAAAATGTGAATTACCTCATCAGCTAAAAAAAAACCCTGACCTGGAAAATAGATCAAGAAGAGATAATTTTAAAATTATTAGAATACCTGAAACACATGATCAAAACCAAAATAGACATAAATGTTTTATGAACTGATAAAAAATGAGATAAGAAGAACTAGGAAAATCAGAGCAAGGTTGTAAAGACAATCAACTGTGAAAGACATCTACATTATCCATGATAATTCCAAAGGATACATGATGAACAATGCTTTCCACCTCCAGAAAGAGAACTGATGGTTTATGAGTACAGATTGAAACCTATTTTCTTTCATTTTTTAAAAAGTTATTCTTGCTTTTTTTGGTTTCACAACATGGTTAATGTGGAAATATGATTTGCATGACTTCATATGTATAATGGGTACCATATGCCTTGTCTTCTCAATTGGTATGGGAGGGTCAGAAGGGAGGGAGAAAATTCAGAACTGAAAATAAAGTTTTTTAAATAAATAAAGGCAAGGGAGCAACCAAAAAAAATTGTGTGCTAGTGTTTACTTGTTCATCACAAACAAGTCCATGTCCCTTTCAGACTTTTCCATGTTAATTGCTTATTTCCTTCTCTTCTTTATATTGCTGCTACTTCCCCTTCCTCAACCTTTGGATTATATATTGCCTTTTTAACTTATGTATTGCTCTATCCCTAATACCAGACAACTCACTGACATTTAATTCTAGTTAATAAATAACCTTAAATATTTGCATAGTATGTGAAGCATGCTCCCTACTTTCTACAGTGAAAGAGATATTTAAAATTATAGTCTTTGGGTAGGGAGCAGCTTTACTCATTTCCAAAGCAGATTTTTTTTGTGATTTCAATGGAAGTTTTCAAAGCAAATAAATGCCCTTGGGTATTATGGGTAGGAGAGTGTTTATTTTCCTATAGTAACTAACTCTGACCCTAATTCCATCTTAGCCTGGTCCAATGTTGGTACAATGTGATGATTTTATTCCTTTGAGGTCCCACCAGTGTTTTATACCTGAAGGGATTTTTGGGAGTATCAACAAATGCTTGAAATGACCATGAGAGATCACATTGAACTGTCTAATGATGGTGAACCACATCCTGGGATTACTAAATAGAAAGAATTTTTTGCTGCATTAAAGAAAAATCCCTAAGGTTTAGAATATTAGATTTCCAACTTGCTTTGCTTAAGACTAAGACCTTTGATAAACTGAGGCAGGCAAGCTTTCAAGGAAAAAGAAAGATGTCCCCTGCTTCAAGGAGCTTACATTGTAATAGAAGATAATATACAAATATAAATACAATATAAAATATGCAAAGAAGATAATAGAAGATACTATACAAAATGAGCTGAAAGGGGGAGTAGATGGAGAGGAGGAAAGGAAAAATTTAGAATGTCAGAAGTACAACCAGAAGGGGAATGAAGTTTGACTGGTCTGGGTCTGTCTCCAGTCCTCCAGGACTGGGAGGAACTCAAGAGTGGAAAAAGGCTTGCCATAGAGAAGGAAAGGAGATTTCAGGGCCTGAGGGAGGTTCCAGGGAGTAACAGATACATAGTGTTGAAGTCATGAAATTCAAGACCAGTCAAAGGGGACCCTGAGTATTTTTCTAGACATGTGTTGAGAGCAGGAAGTAGTTCAGTAGTATAATGGGTTGAATAGAGTGTGTTGAGTCATACACATGTGGTTGACTTGAAGTAGGAGGGTTAACCTTGCCCATACTCTAACCTCTGTTATAATTAGAACATGGGGTATATGAAGGGAAGTAATGTGAATTAAGGCTAGGAAGGTAGGTTGGGACATCCTGCCTTTGGAAACTATGATGGAAAAAACAAAAAGGAGAGGTGGGAAGATGGGTTGATCCTGGCTTTAAATACTACCTCTACTCCAGTGGAAATCTTAATACCATCATGGCAAATGAAAACCCTAATAGAACTATTTGTTTTTAGAACAATTTTACTTGAAAGACCACAATGATGCACTAGGCCTGGGAACTAGCAGCCCCAGCAGCTGAGAACTTGGTCAAGACAGATTGAGGGTGGAAGGGGGAAGGTTAACCTTTGCCTACTTTTCACCATCAACCTAGAATTGGACTTTTCCTAAACTTAGATCTATTTAACTTCCCCAGCAGTGTTGAAAAACCACTTCAGTTCAATCCAAAGCTTCTGTTGAGTCAGATAAGGAGAAGGCAATTCTATGCTGGATAATCAAAGAAACAAAAACGGGTCCACTTTGTTGCCAATAATGGAGAGGAGCCTGCTACTGAAACAGCTAAAAGCAATAAACACTCTAGAGATCAAAAGCTCCAGAAGTCTTTTCCTTTGGGGAAAGAAGAATAAGTGATTATAGATTTTTTATGGCATTGTGAATCTGATCTTTTGCTAGGAGAGTTGAGTAATTGATCAGAGTGAAGATCATATAAAAACATCACTTAAAGATCTTTATAAGGCATCCGGGTGCCACTGAGGAAAGATGCAAGGGAACAAACATGGACCTGGGAGGTAGGATCCATGACATCTAGTTTGAGCTCCGCCAGAAATGAAATGTGTGGGGTTGGCCAAGGCCTTCCCATTTTCTAGGTATTTATAGACTCAGTGGATAGAGCATTGGCCTTGGAGTCAGGAGGATGGGAGTTCAAATCCAGCCTCACACACATGACACTAGCTGTGTGACCCTGGGTAAGTCCTCACCTTGATTGCCTCACATCCAGGGCCATCTCTAGTCCTGATTCACATTTGGCCACTGGACCCAGATGGTTCTGGAGGAGAAAGTGAGACTGTTGACTTAGCATGGCCCCCCCTCACTCCATTCCAATTCATGTACTTGTGATGGTATCACCTCCCTGATGCTGTGATCTTCTTTGAGAGCAGGGGACAAACAAAACCAGCTTTAGAGCTAGAAGTGGTATTAGAGGCCATCTAATCTGAGGTGGCTTGTGATACAGAAAGTCAGAGAAACAGGTAATAAATGAGTGAGATTCTTCTATGGTAGAATTTTTCCTAGAAAAAGGAATTTCAATTAAGGACTTGACCTTTTCCTCTTTGAATTTCCTTCATGAAAGTTCCCAAGCTGGCATAGGGAGCTTCATGTGGTGGAGTCATAACCTATTAAAACTTCTAGGGGCAGCTAGGTGGTGCAGTGGATAGAGCACCGGCCCTGGAGTCAGGAGGACCTGAGTTCAAATCCAGCCTCAGACACTTAATAATTACCTAGCTGTGTGACCTTGGGCAAGTCATTTACCCCATTGCTTTGCAAAAACAAAAACTTCTGAATGGCTTCAGAGACAGAGGAATCTCTGACCAAGTTCTTAAGAGTTGTAGTAATAGCTCACATTTGTATAACACTCAAAGATTTACAGTGATTTACATAACAGCATTCTAGTCCAGGCCAAAATTTAGGGTTACAATTCTTCGCTGCTAAGCTCCCCACTTCCAAGGCTCTTAGTATAGCCATCACTCTGGGCTCACTCTCCCAACTCACGGTCATATTGGTAGTCTGAGTTCCCAGGGGACAACTGATTACTTCTCAGGGTTCTAGGGGCCATCCTGAGGGCCTTGGGCACTTAGGGTTCTATAACTTGAGAGGCCAATATGGTACATTTCCCATCATCAATCAGCCAATTTAAATCAATTAGCTTTTATAAAAGGGATTTCCTGAGAAAATGTAACAAGGATAGTGGTTCCAAAAGCATTCCCTCAAGCCTTGAGATACACTCTCCCCTGAAACAACAAGGTCCCTGGAAAGAGTGGACTCAAAATTCAAAAGTCATCAGACACTCATGGGGAAAACAGTTCTTTTTAAAAATAATTTACTATTTCCCCGATTACATGTAAAAACAAATTTTAATATTTGTCCTTTAACATCTTTGAGTTCCAAATACTCTTTTTTCCCTCACTTCCCTCCCCCACATCAAGAAGGCAAGCAATTTGCTATATATTGTAACTGTGCTGTCACACAAAACGTATTCCTATATTAGTATGCTGTAAAAGAAAATGGACCAAAAACCCTAAGGAAAAGAAAGTAATGCATGCATTTAAACTCCATAAGCTCTTTCTCTGTAGATGGCCTACACCTTTCCCCAGAAGGCCTTCCCAATTGTATTGCTGAGAATAGTTGTTGTCCACAGTTAATCGTCTTACAATATTGTTATTACCATGTGCAGTGTTCTCCTGAACCTATTTATTGCACTTTGCATTCAGTTCATGGAAGTCCAGGTTTTTAAGGTGATCATTTCTTTTTCTTTTCTTTTTTTGATATTTATTTCTTTTTTATTTGCTCCAATTATAAGTAGAGATAGTTTTCAAAATTCATTTTTAATCACATCTTCTCCTTCCCCCCTCCCCAATACATCAGACAATGTTATATAGGTTATACAACTACAATTGCGTTATACATATTTCCATATTAGGCATGCTGTGAAAGAAGAATCAGAAGAAAAGGGAAAAACCACGAGAAAGAAAAAGCAAAAAATAAATTTTAAAAAGTGAAAATATTATGTTCTGATCTGCATTCTAACACTATTGTTCTTTCTCTGGCTGTGGACAGCATGTTCCATCACAAATCTTTTAGATTTGTCTTTGTACACCATATTGCTGAGCAGAGCTAAGTCCACCATCATCCAGTGATGTTGTTAGTGTGCTAATGTTCTCCTGGTTTTGCTCACTTCACTCAGCATCAGTTCATGTAAGTCTTTCCAGGCTTTTCTGAAATCTGCCTGCTCATGATTCTACATTACATTCCTATGCCATTCCCCAATTGGTAGGCTTCCCCTCAATCTCCAATTTTTTTGCCACCATATAAAAATACCTGGTATTTCTTATAGCACAATAGCATTTCATCACAGTCATATAACACAATTTGAGGATCCATGCCTTTCTAAAGTACCTAGCTGCTCCTCATCTCTGCAAGTGTCACATTCCCTGAAGCCACTATGAATGACTAACTTTCCAAATCTATAAATGGTAAAACAGAAACTGTCCTTGGCCATCTTTCTAGTAAACTCTGCTACCGACTGAATGGCAAGGGAACCTTTGATGACTTTCTTGACCTTTCAAAGTGCAGAAGATTGTAACCTAGTCAATTCTCTCTGAATAATAGTTTTCCTAAGCTAAGAAAGTAACAAACACAAGTTAAACAGTTCTTGCCTCAATCACTGTTAGGAAGAAAAACAGTGAAGGGGGTCTCAGCAGTTCAATTCGGTAATCAAACAGGCTCCAAAACCAACCAAAAGACTTTTGATGACTGCATGGTTTCAGCCTTTCATTCATTCCTGACCGAAGCTGGCATCTCCTTTAAGGACTGCCCCTTCCCCACCATTGATTGGTTCTTCATTCCTTGTGTATAATATCAGTTAAATTACTCTAACTCAAGAAGAATTTGGTAGATGATGCTCTATACATGGTCATCAGAGAGTTGGCCTAGTGGATGGATCAGTGGACTTGCAGTCAGGAAAATATGGGTTTAAATCTAGCCTTAGACACTTACTAGTAGCCAAGTCCTTTAACTTGTATGGGCCTCAATTTTCTTGTCTGCAAAATGAATGAATTGGATTTCAGGACTTCCCTTTTAATTCTCTATGTATGATCCTATGAGCATTTGATCTTTCCCAATACTGTTCAAATTCTGCCTCATGTCCTTATTAGCTGAGTGACCCTGGCCAAGTCACTTTCACTTGTCTCAGTCTTAACCTTCCTCATCAGTGGACAGGGGATAATAACATCACCTATTTTAGAAGGCAACTAGGTGGCATAGTGAATAGAATCTGAGTTCAAATACAACCCCAGACATTTACTAGCTGTGTGACCTGGGCAAACTTAATCTCTGTTTTATTTATAAAATAAGGTTAAGCACAGAACCTTCCTCCCAGGGTGGTTGTGAGGTTCAGATGAGATAATTGTGAGGTGCTTAGTTAGCACAGTGTCTGTAATATAGTAAGTGCTATATTATTTTTTTTTTTGTTGTGGCTATGATTATTGAGAGGATCAGATGAAGGCAGAGCATTCTGTAAACCTTCAAGACAATAAAAATGCTGCATATAAGTCTTACAATTAGTTCAAAGTTCCTTTTCTATCCTGGAACACATGATGGCCAAAGAGCTGAGAAGACTAAGGCCTGATGAGGGAAAGGGACTGTTCCAGTAGAGAATGATTGTTTAATGTTAGTAGAATTGGGTTGAATTGTCCAGCTAGTTCCTGGCAGCCTTAGGACCAGAGCTCATTAGGGTCTTCTGATTCAGGCTAACAAAGGGCCAGGTTCCAGGCACAGGGGCACGATAATTCCTCTTTCCACTGCCCCAATGATGTGTCCCCTGAAGGACTGTGTACTCGGTTCTAAGTGCCACAGTTTTGGAAGAACATTAATCTCATCTTCTCCAAGATACTTTTCCTAAGTTTTATTAATTCTAGTGCCTTCCTCTGTTCATATTTTTTATTTATCCTGTTTATAATTTGCTTGGTATATATTTATATCTTGTCTTCACCATTAGAGTATAAGTTCTTGGGGGCATGGGCTGTCTTGTGTCTCCTTTTGTATTCCCCAACATGTAGCATAGTGGTAGATACTTAATAAATGATTATTGACTATGTGTTCAAGTGAAGAATTTCCATATCCCTTGATAAAATGAATATACCTTCCACCATCCATATAGATCCAATGAAAGCCTAGTGTAAATACTTTGCAAGAAGATAGAATGGTGCAGATCTGTCCAGTGAACTGAATTGAAAGGTAACTTAAGGGAAGTAACAGGGCATTTTAGTGGAAAGATAAATGGGAGCTGTATGAAAAAGTCTGCAGCCACTGAAGATTGCCTAGAGTAAGAGTTATATAGGTCTGTTTTTGAGGAAAATTGCCGTTATAACCCAGAAATGATATGATGATACAATACAATACAGTCAACATTTATTAAGAGCCCATAGAGCTGTGTATACCCCCCTCCAAATGAAAAAGAACAATTCTTGCCCTCAAGGAGCTTACAATCTAATAGGAGACAATAGTATACAAAAAGAAGTTGAAAAGGGCAGAAAGGTGAGTGCCAGAGGTATGATGAAAATGGTGAGTTTGAAATCAAACAGAGGGGCACCTAGGTGGCACAGTGGATAGAGCACCGTCCCTGGAGTCAGGAGGACCTGAGTTCAAATGTGACCTCAAACACTTAATAATTACCTAGCTGTGTGGCCTTAGGAAAGCCACTTAACCTCACTGCCTTGTGAAAAAAAAAGAAATCAAACAGAGCAGTTGATGGCAAATGAAGAGATGGCTGCCATTTTGATCCCTCTAGACATCAAGGTTAGCTTCCAGACCTCCAAAGAGAGAGGAAGAAGCAAGTGAAGCTGTGAGGTGAAAAGGGGAAGCCATCTCTATGATGATGAATTTATCCTGGGTAGGGTGTGTCAGGAATGAAGATGATTCAGCCAAAACCAAGCAAAGCATTTAGTGGCAGATGAAAAAAAAAAAACAGGAGTAACTGGGAGAGGGTGTGATATAATGGGAAAAAACCCTTGAAGATGACATTTCCTTGAACTTGGTACTACATCTCCCACCTCTGTGCCTTTGCATCAGCTTTCCTCCTCATTAGAATTGACTCTCTTCTCCCTTCTGCCTCACATATGATTTCCCATAGGAAGCTTTTCTTTCTCTCCTTAGTTATAAGATGCTGTCTGTCCTTTCTCTTCAAATGATCATGAGTGTCCATATATGAACATGCTGTCTCCTCCACACCCAAGAACAGTCCCTTAAACACCAACACTCTTTTTCTTTCTTGCTTTCCTTTTTTGCTTTGAATATAGTAGGCATCTAATAAATGCTTGTTGGGTTGATTGGACTAGAAGTTAGAAGACCTCAGTGTGAAGCCTGGCTCTGATCCTTACTGGCTGTGACTTTGGACAAGCCATTCATCTCTCTGCTCATCAGGACCACAAGACACAGAGCAGATTCGCACAGCGTCTCAGTAACCTTTGTCTGCCTTTACTTCAGATGATGAGGCTTTTCCTTGCTTCTTCCCAGAGAAATGGTCTATCCTTGGCATACGTGGGTCTTTCCAACTTCTCTGTCTCTGCCTTGCTTTCCTAGTCATTCTCTAAACACTGAAGTCCTTCATATTTAAAGGAAGACACAAAATGCCCCAGTAAACAGTTCTGAGCTTTGGCCTTTCCCCCTCAATTTCCATGCCCAAAATAGCCCAAATTGTCTTTTTTGTTAAGCTATTTCAGACTGCCTTTGGCACAAGGATGCTTTTCCGTGGCTTTTAACCCCACTTCTGTATGCAATGATTTCATTCTAGTAAAATGTACCCTCCCAGCACCCACACATTCCAGAAAGTTCTTGAAGGAAGGAGCCTTAAACAATGCCTGCTTTCTCTCCATTCTCAGTCCCAGACACTCATGGGGAAGGCCTTCTTTATGAAAATGGGCCTCAAGAAGACCCAAGGAGTTGGCCCTTGGGCTAAAAATATTACAGCCAGACATTGTTTTTAAAAAACATACAAATTTCCTTTCTCTTTCCAAGGAGAAGTGGTACTCTGACTCAGAGAATCTGGATTGAAGTCCCAGCACTGCTCCTTATTATCCCTGTGACATTAGATATCTTATTTCCCTGCCCATCTGGGTTTCTAAATATATTGGGGGGGGGGAATAAGATTATTGTTTAGTCATGTCCGATTCTCTGTGACCCCATTTAGGGCTTTCTTGGCAAACATACTGGAGTGGTTTGATATTTTTTTTCTTCAAGTTATCTTACAGATGAGGAACTGATTCAAGCAGAGGGGAAGTGACTTACCCAGGGTTATACAGCTAGGAAATATCTGAGGCCAGATTTGAACTCAGGTATCTACTGAATCTATTTCAGTGCCTCCTAGTTGCCAATGAGATCCCTTCAAGTGTAAGGGTAGAGTCTTTGGACTCCAGTTACATTAGTCACTAACAGTTAAATTTTCTTTTATACAGAAATATTTACTTTAAAAGCTATAATCACATTGATGGAGTTGTGATCTGATCCAACCTTTCTAGAGAGCAATTTGGAATTATACCCAAAGGACAATAAAATGTGCCTACCCTTAGATCCATAAATACCACTATTGGGTCTGTATTACAGAGATCAGGAAAAAGGGAAAAGAACCACATGTGCAAGAATAGCAGCTCTTCTTATAGTGGCAAAGAAGTGGAAATTGAGGGGATACCCATCCTTTGGGGAATGACAGAACAATTTATGGAATATGAATGTCATTGAATACTATCGTGCTGTAAGAAACCATGAGCAGGGGCAGCTACGTGGTGCTGATTAGAGCACTGACCCTGGAGTCAGGATGACCTGAGTTCAAATCCAGCCTCGGACATTTAATAATTACCTAGTTGTATCACCTTGGGCAAGCCACTTAACTCCATTGCCTTGCAAAAAAAAAAAACAACCAAAAAACAAAAAACCAGAAATCGTGAGCAGCCAGACTTCTGCAAAACCTGCACAGCTTTAGATAAACTGAGGCTGAGCAGAATTAGAACACTGTACACATTAACAGTCACACTGTGAGATGATCAGCTAGGATGAATGCAGTCCCCCTCAGCAGTTCAAAAATCAAGAATAGTTCCAAGAGATGTGCTATGGACAATGCCATCCACAGCCAGAAAAGAAATTGTGGTGTCTGAATGCAGAGCAAACATACTGTGTTCACTTTTAAAAATTTCTTTTATGTCTTTTTCTTACTTTCTCATGGTTCTCCCCCCTTAGTTCTAATTCCTCTTTCCCAATATGACTAATATGGAAATATATTAAACACACTTGTACAACCTCTATCAGATTGTTTGCTGTCATGAGAAGGGGATGGGGGGAAAGGAGGAAGACAGAAAAATGTGGAACTCAGAGGTCTGGAAAAGGATGATTGTTGAAAACTATATTTGTATGTAACTGAAAAAAAAGAAAAAAATTAAAAAAAGTTTTAGCCCCATTTCTATAGAGCACAATCCTATTCCCAGGTTCAAATCCTTCCTTGGGCTCGAGTCCCAGGCACCCTGACTGCACCATCCCATCTATCATTCAATGTTTTCAGGGCTCAAATTCCTGGTCCTGAGGATATCACCTCCAATGCTGAAAAAGAAAAACAAACAACACAGAACAGAAACAAAAAACATTTAGACCCATTTCTCCAAACCAGAGGTAAAAGGAGAGTAGTTCTGACTCTGTTACTAGTTCAGTTCATGTATCCACTCTGAACATATTAGCCATCAGTTGCTGAAGAAAGCACAAGGCAAAAAGGAGTGATTATTTCAGTCTCACCCTTGTAAAAATCAAAGACAACTGTTGTAAAAATCAAAGACAACTGTTGGAGGCTATGCCCACTCTATAGCAGCAAGCAAAATGGGCCCATATTGGTCTTCTTCATGTTATGCAACCTGGTCTTGCCCAGAGAAGCCTGGGTTAGCACTGAGAAATACACAGGAAGCTGCCACTTTTTTGAGAAAACAAACGTCTACATTATTTGATGTCCCTTTTAAAAAATTAAGTATTATTGAATTTTATACCCATATCACAGTCATTTCTGGATCTACTATTCTACTCCCCAGTGAGCTTTCCCTTGGAGTCATGTTTCCTCACATCTTCTTTGGATTTAGAGTTGTTCACTGCAATTAGAGACTGGCTCTGCTTTAGTTTCATTTATTTTACAGTACTACCTGTGATTTTCCAATTACTTATATTTTTCACTAAGGTAGCATATTATCAATACATAGCTATTTCTCATAGTATCATTATTTTATTATCATTTCTCCACTTGTGAAGGCTGTTGGGCCACCTCCCCCATCACCCATGTACAAGGGTAATAATATTTATATGGCATTTTTAAAGCCCAATAATGAGTTCAGATCACTCACAATTAAGCAATAAATATAATAAATATGATCCTGGCACACTTCAGTACAAGTTTATTTCATTGTTTCTATCCTCAATAGAGGACAACCAAGTGTTGCAGTCGATAGAATGCAGAGTCTGGAGTCCGGAAGTTTCTTCTTGAGTTCAAATCTGACCTCAGACTCTAGCTATGTGATCTTGAGTAAGCCACCTCACTCTTTTTGCTTCAGTTTCCTCATCTATAAAATGAACTGGAAAAGGCAAAGGCAAACCATTTTAGTACCTTTGCCAAGAAAACTCCAAATGGAGTCATGAAGAATCAGACATAACTGAAAAATGACTGAACACCACCAATAATCAGAACAAAAGACTTTTCCTCAAAGCCAGTCATTGCTCCTGGGGGAAAATGTATACAATTTTCCACATTGCCAGATCCATAGTAGTAATAATAGCATATTGTTTTCTAATGAGGCCAACAGCTTCCTGTGGCAAACTTTATTAGGTCGAAAATATCTATTCAGTCAACATGAACACAATCATTGAATAATAGATTTAGAATGTAGAGGGGTTGATAGTCTTCTTCCAGCCTAGAGCTCCATCTCTACATGCCTTTCTTGTCCAACTCTCTCATTTTACAGAGGGGATAAACTAAGATTTGGATTCAAATCTTGACCATTTACAAGCTATTTTCTCTTGGGTAAGTCACTTCTCCTCTCTGGATCTCAATTTTTTCAACTATAAAATAGAATGGTGGAGAGCGGAAGATATGACTTGTGAAGTCCCTATCAATCCCAAACCTACAATTTTTTGAACTTGTGAATAAGAATTGATATGAAAGATGCCAGTGGGGGCAGCTAGATGGCGCAGTGGATCGAGCACTGGCCCCAGAGTCAGGAGGACCTGAGTTCAAATTCGGCCTCAGACCCTTAATTATTACCTAACTGTGACCTTGGGTAAGTCACTTAACACCATTGCTTCAAATAATTTTTTTTATAAATATGCCAGTGAAGATGTATATGAGATGGTTGTGAAGTGGGAATGAGCATAGTACCATGTACTAAGAAGAGTCTGGGCAAGGCCATGACCATAGATTGCCAAATTAGAATGTTGCACTTATCTCTGGTGAAGGAAGTACCTATATCATTCGAGTAGAAATAGCAAATATCACATCTATCCTAGAATTTGATGTCAGCATTGTGGTATATGGGGAACTTAGGGAGGATCAGCACCTCTGGGAAGAGGACTTGTTGAGCCCCATTCAGGGTTGCTCATCCACCTTTGGGATCCTCCCATCACCTATAACTCCAAGAAGCTGTAGCATGCCCGTGGCCACATCCGAGTAAAACCATCTCGGTAGATAGGGTAAACTAGATTGAGAATAAATTTGTCAGTGAGTTAGGAAGATGTCTACCCCAAGAATGTTTAGACTTCCCCTCGGGGGAATGCGTAGATGAGAACTGTTTGTTCCAATGACCATAAAGGTGACTAAAGCAAGTATAGAACGATTAGAGTTTGGGTACACAGTGAAGATGCCAAGGTCATCCACTGCATCCTGGATCATCAACAGTTGTCTTTTGTTTTGCCATCAGATTTCCATGAGTTGAAGAAAGAGTGAGGCTGAAAACTTTATGCAAAGGTCTCACTTAAATCCAATTTAAGTCTAGACTTTACCCCATGATATCATTGGTTCTCTTTGAAAATGAAGGATGAACAACAAAACAAGATGCCAGCATTGGAGTATGGTGTGATTTACTAGAAAGAATCCTATGTCTGAAGGCAGGATATCTGAGATCTAGGCTTGACTTGGCCAACAACTTTCCTTATGACTTCAAACAGTTTGGTTCCTTCCTGTTCTGGGCTTCAGTTTCCTTTTCTCTAAAATGGGAAACAGTATCACTCTCCTGCCTATCTCATATGGTTTTTGTGAGGATCAAGAGAAATAATGCATCCAAGCCTGTTTTGAAATTATAAAGCATCATCCAAATAGGAGACTTTAGTAATCAGAGCTGATACTTCCATAGCAGTTTAACATTTTCATGATGTTTGAGATATATTCTCTCATTTGATCCTCACACCCATTGTGGGAGTTAGGTGCTACTGTTATCCCATTTTTATAGATAAGAGCCAAGGCCAAGTGAAGAGAAGTAACTTGTCCATGGTCCCACAGCTTAATTAGGGTCTATGGTCAAATTTGAACCTTCACCTTGCTGGCATCTGGGGCCAGGGTCCTCTCTCCTCTTTTCTAGCTCATTTCCATACTGTAAGGAGCAACTTGGATACTTCCTATTGTGATTACAGTTGTTTCTGCTCATGTCTGTTACTGGGCTCCACTCAGACCTCCTCCTCAGCCCACTGGCAATCAGTACACATTGATTAAGCACCAGCTGTGTCTCAAGCCTGGTTCTGAAGCCTTGGGGGTACAAAGGAAAGTGAAAACCTCAGAGGAGCTTGCAATCTAATGGAGGAGACAACAGACAAAGAGACACACAGACACTCCCCCCAAAGACATGCACAGAAATACAGTAACACCCACAAGTCTATAGAAGATAAATTGGAGAACATCACTGAGAAACTGGGCAAAAAATTCAAGGAGGTCTTGTAGAAGTCAAACATGCCAGGAGGCAGAGGATAAGAGCAGCAGCTCATTTTTCCTCAATTAAGGGGCAGGGTTGATGACCTGACAAACCAACTGTCCAGGCCCCCCTCACCTTTACTGTCCAAATTAGAGCATGTTCCAATGAGGTCAGGAAGATGTCTGGGCCATTCTGACGACTGCGTAACTTCAGAGGTGAGACACAAGGCTTACCCCAGACCAAGACTCTCCTAGAAAGTGGGCCCAGACCTTTGCACAAGCAGCTCACGCAGTCTCTGTCCTGGAGCCTGGCATGGCTGTGCCTCCTCCACAGACTCACCTAACTGAGCTTCTCATCCAAGCTGGCTGTAGGCACCAAATCATGTGCCAGGCCCTGACATGCAGAGGGGGGGACTGCTCAGTGGTGAGTGACAGCTGTGTCCCCAGAAGAACAAATACTTTACTGATTGTACCAGTCACCATGCAGACAAGCCCTCCCCCCCAGCCCCCACCTTAGGACATAAAAAGGAAGCTCATAAGCTAATTACACTGGCAGAGGGTGATTATGAGTATCTCCATTAGACCTTTTTAACTAGCTGGATGCTGCATTTGACTCCAAAGGAAGCCCTCTGTGTGACAATACTCCAAAGAGAAGCTTTCTGTGCTTGGTTTGATTGCTGTTTTTTTTTTTCTGACAATGGTATGATAGGAGACTTAAGACAATAGACACCAGTCATCAGTAGACTTGTGGCTTTAAAAAGAAAGAAAGGATAGAATTAAGTCGTGTTCCATTTCATTTCATTGACCAACAACTGGGGGGTTGCCCAGCACAAGGAATTGCTTTATTTCTCTCCAAGTGGCTAGCGAGATTTGGTCACACTCATTCTTTGTTCTTTCCATACTATGTTTTTCAGGAGACAATAACACGGTGGTAGTTTCTGAAATATGCTAGGTAGGGAGAAACAGGTACAGTGCTCTCATGCCTCCAGATAGAGCCCTCTGGTCCATTGTTACACCTCTCCTTTCTCTTCATTATCTGGTTGTTGGGAGGAGGAGGAGGAGGAGGAGGAGGAGGAGGAGGAGGAGGAGGAGGAGGAGGAGGAGGAGGAGGAGGAGGAGGAGAAGGAGAGGATGAAGAAGAGGAGCGGATGAAGAGGAAAGGAGGAGAAGGAGGGGAGGATGAAGAACAGAAGGAGAGGATAAAGAGGAGAGGAGGAGGAGGAGGAGAGACTGGAGAGGACAAAGAGTTCTGTTTCCTAACTTAAGAAACTGCCCACCCTTCCATTTCCTCTCGACATTTGAAAAACTTCACTTTGACTCTGCCTTCCTTTCCAGCTTCTGCTTTTCTTACTGTTTTTCCTGGATGGGTGTGAACACAGATAGACTGGGGAGCTAGAAAGGGAAGAAAGGGAGCAAACACTCCCAGACCTTTAAAAAGAAACATGGGCCAATTTCCCATTTCTGTGCCAGAATGCCATCCACCAGGAACAAGGCATGAAACTTGGAAAATCTTTGAGTTGTCTAAATTATCTTTTTCTTTTCCCATGAGTACATTATCTCAGGCATTGTCTTGTGCACCCCAATGTTAATCCTGTCCTGTTCTGGGGCAGCCTACAGAGTCCACAGCTGCCAGGATTTGCATTTTATTTGTGTCTCTCTGACAGCCTTCCAAAATCAAGTGAAAAAAATGTAAAAACAAACAGATCCTCCCCGAATCATGTTTTCCTCCCCTTCCAGTAAGTCACATACTGTAAGAGATTTTCAGGAATTTCTTAGAATCTCAGTACCTCTAAGTCAGAGAGGCCTGAAACACTATGCAGTCCAACCCAAACCTGACCAAGAATTCGCTCCTAAGTGGTTCTTAGCCTCTTTTAGAAGTGGCTCCCCAACTAACGATTAAGGTAGTCCTTTCTAACAATTGGGACAGCTAGCAGAGAAATGTCCTCTTCAACTTGTTAATATCCTTCCTGAACCTAGTACTCCAGATGTGTTCTGGCCCAGCCTATACCTCCCCTTTCAGTTTTTTCAGCTTCAGTTGCCTCAACTAGATGATGGGATAACAGGTACACCTTTGAAGAGTTGTTGAGAGCATCAGGTGAGATAATGGATGTAAAAAGCTCAGCAGACCTAAAAGTGATTCAGAAATGTCATCTTCTCTATTACAGTAATCTCTCTCCTGCTAGTATCAAGACCTGAGTATTGAAGAAGCTTTCCTTAGAAGATCCAAGATTAGGAACTGGTAGAGTCACTGAGTCTCTTCCCTTTACAGGAGGGCATCAAGACTAGGAGAGAGGTGAAGCTACACACCCAAGGTCCTACCTCCTCAGGGCATCACTGAATTCCTCACCTCTGGATTCTTTCAACATTTATAAGTAACCCCATATATCTTCCAATTTGACACTTGACCATTTCTATTAGTCTTGTATCCCTAACTTTCTCCTAATGGCCAGGTCCCATGTTTTATATTTTTAGGCATCCCCTATAGGGCTGGCCATAGAGTAGTATTATTCTTTATTTTAGGTTTTTGGAAGGCAATGGGGTTAAGTGGCTTGTCCAAGGCCACACAGCTAGGTAATTATTAAGTGTCTGATGCCAGATTTGAACACAGGTCCTCGTGACTCCAGGGCTGGTGCTCTATCCATTGTGCCACCTAGTTGCCCCGAGTAGTATTATTCTTGAAGTGAATTAGGGTTGTAGGGTAGGAAGGATGATGACTCTGAAATCCAAGAAACTGGATATGAACCCTGGCTCTGTCACATGCCACCTGTGTGATAGGTCTCTTCACCTCCCAGAGTCTCAACTTCGGATTAGATGACCTCAAAAACCCTGTGTGACTTTGAACAAGGTTCTTCCCCTTTTTGGACCTCAGTTTTCTAAACTCTAAAATGGATTGGTCCTTGGAGACCTCCATGGTACTTTCCATCTGCTTTGTGTATGAATATTCACACAGAAGCACGCACACACACACATACTACATATACATTTACATATGTATATATATATGTATATGTAGTGTGTGTGTATGCATGTATTGTTTCCTTCTCCAAAGAATGGCCTTGTGAACCAGAATAGCTTTTCTTTTTTTTTAAAGATTTTTGCAAGGCAAATGGGGGTTAGGTGACTTGCCCAAGGCCACACAGCTAGGTAATTATTAAGTCTCTGAGGCAAGATTTGAACGCAAGTCCTCCTGACTTCAGGGCCAGTGCTCTATTCACTGTGCCACCTAGCCACCCCATGAACCAGAACAGTTTTGCTTCTGTGTCCCTAGTGCCTATCATTTAGTAGGCTCAGCCTGACTCTAAATCCTCCAAACCCTGAAGCCATATCATCTTGGCCAGTGGTCTGGAACTGAATTTTCCCCCAGCCCCCTCTGCAATGATCTGTGCTGCTTCTGGCTTCCCTCCAATATTTCCCATCTTCAATTAGTTCCCAAATTTAGATTCCTCATTTCTCCTTCTCTGACACACAGCTGTCCTTCCTTCCTTGGAGACCACGGAATAATTGTAAGGCTGTGCTTCCTTTTGCTTTATCCCCAAATTTTTCAACAGAAAATATTGTGATGGGGTTGATGGAAAGCTTGACCTGGGATGGGGGAAGAGGCACTGTGGCTTTCCATCTTGCCTTTGCCTGTGACCATGGACAAATTACTGAATTTTTCTGAACCTTGGTTATCCTATCTGTACAATGGGGATGATGGTCCCAAAGCACCCACCTCATGGGACTTTTGTGAGGCTCCAATGAGACAATGGATGTAAAGGGTTTTGCAGACCTTAACGAACTAAAGAGATTCCTGATAGAATTAGAAAGAGCAATTTGACCATCCCTAAAGATGGCCACATTGGCTCTGCTCTGGACTGCAAACTAACTCGGCCCTGCTTTTTCAGGACTTCCTTTGAGCTCTGTCTTGGAAGGGTCTTGGCTTGTAGCATTGGCTTTGGGAGCTCTCAATGAAAAAGAAAAAGAACCCCCCCCCCTCCAGTGTGCCTTGAAGGAGTCAGGTGGATGTGCCACTTAGCAAATGACAAATGACAGCCTGTCCCAATGACACCCTCCCAACAGTTGAACTTGGGCTTTGTTCTGCTCCTGTTTTGTCTCCAACCCAGAAAGCTCATTCGGTGCCAGAAGCCAACTTTCTGCTTTAAGGCCTGAATGGGCTCCCCCATTATCACTGGCAAGAGCCACCTTCTTCTCCCTTGGAAATCTCTTTTTCTTCATTTTAATGGAAACAATCCAACTTGCATGCCCGGAATCAATCCCATTCAGCAGACATTTATTAAGGTCCTACTATGTGTCAGACACAATGCTAGGCTGTTGGGACACAATGATACAAACCTAGGAATCCCTGTCTTCTATTGGGGACTAGGGCAGTGTGAGGGGAAGGCATACAACATGGACACTGATATTTATAAATGCATACAGAGATCCTTAGGGTGATACTAAGGGATGAGATTTCTTGTCTGAGAAACAGCTTGTCTGGCTAGAACACAGCGTTTAAGAGGAGGAGTGATGTGAGATTAGTCTGGAAAGCTATACTGCAGCCAAATTGTGAAGAGATTGAAATTCCAGAGGAGTTTATATTTGATACTGGAGGAAATGGGGTACTTTCTAGAGAGAGGGGGTGCCATGGTCAGAGCTGTGTTTTAGGAGGTTCACTTTGGAGGGCCTGGAAATGATGGGACTGGAAGGGACAGTGGAGGCAGTATTGCAGAGTTGCAAAGAGAGATGCAAGAGGAGTTGTTAGAATAGGACAAACAAGACTTGACTGTGAGAGGCAACTAGGTGGTGCAGTAGATAGAGCACCAGCCCTAGAGGCAGGAGGACCCAAGTTCAAATCCAGCCTTAGACACTTAATAAGTGCCTAGCTTTGTAACTGTGGGCAAGTCACTTAACCCCATTGTCCCGCAAAAAAAAAGACTTGATCATGATTGGATAGGGAAAGGTAGTGCAATGATGGTCAGGGAAGATGAAGAATCAAGGCAGCTCTTAGCCCGAGAACCTGAGCAACTGGGAGTATGTGATAGCCTAAAGGAAATTGAGAAATGAGAAGGTAAGGTAACTTTGGGAGGGAAGATATCAAGTTGTTTTGGCCATGTTCAGTTTGAGATGCCAGTAGGATATCCCATTTGAGATGTCAACAAGCAAGTGAGGTGGGACTGAGAGACTAGGTCTTGGTATATAAAGATGAGAGTAATCAAAGACCTTCACAGGATTTTTGTGAGAATCAAAGAAGAGAATACTATGTATAGGGGGAAAAACTTTGAAAAATGTATACTAGTTGGGGGTGGTTGTCATTCTAGCTATTTTTCCCTCTTTCCTTTCTAATAGATTTGGATATACCATGATGCCATTTGAGCATGAGTAGTTCTCTTTATGTTGGTTTCCAAGAAGAATATGATCTTCCCCTTCAATAATATTTATTGAAATTTTAGATTTATTTTTATTTATAATGTTTATATTTGCATTTAAATAATATTTATATTTTGAAATATATATATATATTTATATATTTCTATTTAAATAATGTTTATACAGTGAGCAAAAGCCCACCTCTGTAAGAGAGGTGAAAGAAACTTGAAGGAGTCCGCTGGTAACCTAGTATGGAAAAGCAGATTTAGGTAGCCCAAAATCAAACTACAAAACTTTATATGAACACAAGATGCCCTACTGTCAAGAACTCACAAAGCCTGGGATCAACAGTGTAGACTATGGGTATCAGAAAGGGGAGCAAGCGGATTATGAAATTATCCAGAAGGGCTTCATATATGGGTGATATTCAATCTGGGATTTGAAAGGGATTTTTTTTCATGATGTATTTATTTATTTTCACAATACTGCAATGATCTTGTCAAAGTAAACATAAAGCCCCTCTTCCCCCCAAAAGACAAAGAAACGTCAAGAAAAATTAAATGAAAGAAACAAAAAGTATATTTCAGTCTATGTCCAGATACTGTACCATCAAATCTTCTCTGGGATGGGTTGTATTCTTTATCATAAGTCTATCAGAGGGGTGGCTAGGTGGCGTAGTGGATAAAGCACCGGCCCTAGAGTCAGGAGTACCTGGGTTCAAATCTGGTCTCAGACACTTAATAATTACCTAGCTGTGTGGCCTTGGGCAAGCCACTTAACCCCATTTGCCTTGCAAAAAACTAAAAAAAAAAGTCTATCAGAGAAGTTGCTTCAACATTTTTTTCCCCACAGTTGCTATTGTTAACTGTATTTCCCTCCATTCTATTCCTCCCCACCTCCATTTATCCTCTTCTCTTTCTCTTGTCCCTCCTCAAAAGTCTGTTGTATCTGACTACCCTCTCCCATGATCTTCCCTCTTTTCTATCACCTCCTCACTCCCCTCCCCTCCCTTCCTCCTGTCCCCCTTCTCACATCCTTTTCCTTTCCCTTTTTCCTCTAGTGTAACATAGATTTCTATACCTGATTGAGTGTAGATGTTATTTCCTCTCTGAGCCATTTCTGATGAGAAATCACTCATTCCACCTCACCTTACCCCCTTCCACCAATTATAAAAAAATTTTCTTGCTACTTTTATATGAAATATCTTAGCCCATTCTACCTCTCCTTTCCCTTTCTCCCAGTATTTTCTTTTATCATCCATTGACTCCATCTTTATACTCTATTATACCATTATATTCAGCTCCCTCCTGTGCTTTGTCTAAATATGCTCCTTCTAACTGCCCTAATGAAAGAGAAGGTTCATGTGAATTATCAGTATCTTCTTCCCATGCAGGAATACACGCAGTTCAGCATCATTAAATCCCTCACAGTTAGCCCTTCCCATCCACCCTCTCTACATTTCACCCTGAGTCCTATACTTGATGATCAAAAACTCTCTGTTCAGTTCTGGGCATTTCAGCAGGAAAGTTTGAAAGTCCCCTGTTTCATTGAAAGTCCAACTTTTCCCAGGAAAGAGGATGTTCAGTTTTGCTGGGTAGTTGATTCTCAGTCATAACCCAAGCTCTTTTGCCTTCCAAAATATTACATTCCAAGCCCTAAAAGCCCTTAATATAGATGCTGCCAAATCATGTGTAATCCTGACTGTAGTGCCACGATATTTGAATTTTTCTTTCTAGCTGCTTGCAGTATTTTCTCTTTGACTTGGGAGTTTTGGAATTTGGCTATAATATTGTTGGCAGTTTTTTTTTGGGGGGGTGTAATCTCTTTCAGGAGGTGACTGGTAGATTCCCTCAATTTCAATTTTACCCTCCACTTCTAGGATCTTAGGGCAATTTTGCTGTATTATTTCTTGAGAAATGAAGTCTAGGCTCTTTTCCTAGTCATGACTTTCAGGTAAAGCAATAATTTTAAAATTTTCTCTCCTGAGTCTGTTTTCCAGGTCAGTTGTTTTTCCAATGAGATATTTCACATTCTCTTCTAGTTTTTCATCTTTTGGTTTTATTTTATTGTTTCTTAATTTCTTGCAGTCATCAGCTTCCTTTATCTCCATTCTACAGTTGAAGGAGTTATTTTTTCAGAGAGCTTTTATATCTCTTTTTCTAACTAGACAGTTCTGCTTTTTTAAGGCATTGTTCTCCTCACTGGCCTTTTGGACTGTTTTTTTCTATTTGACCTAAACTGGTTTTTAACATGTTATTTTCTTTGTTATTTTTTGTAACTCCTTTACCAAGCTGCTGACTTGGTTTTCATGACTTTTCTGAATCGCTCTCATTTCTTTTCCCAATTTTTGCTCTACCTCCCTTACTTGATTTTCAAAGTATTTTTGAGTACTTTCATGGCCTGAGATCAATTCCTATTTTCTTGGAGGCTTTGGATTTGTCATCTTCTGAGTGTATATTTGATCCTCCGTGGGAACAAAGTAATTTTCTATGGTCAGCTTCTTTTTTTCTGTCCCTTGCTCATTTCTCCTAGCCTATGACTTGATTTTCATGTACTTCAAAAGCTTGGGGATTTTTAGGACCCCCCCCCAGGGACCTTAATGCCTCCAAGGTGTTATGACAGCTCTGACTGCATTCTTGCCTGTGATCTGGTTGGTGGAGGACCACAGGCCCTCCCCTCTGCCCTGGAGCTGGGAGGAGAGTTCCTGCTCCTCCTGGATGGTGTTATGGGGGCCCAGACTGCAACCTGGATCTGAGTATGGGTAAAGCACCAGAGTCCTGTCACAGGGAGAGCAGAGAGACCTCTGCAGTGTCTCCCCACTCCCTTACCATCAGTGGGTTGAGTGCTCTGGAAGTATTGGGTAGCTCAGTAAGTTCCCACAGCTGCCCTGAGGCCTGTGCTGGCCTGGGCTCTGAGCGCATTCTGGTGTGGTAGAGTTTTCCTGCTGATCATCCAAGCTATCCCTGGTGATCCCTGTCTAAGAGGTCTGGAAACTGCTCTCTCTTCCAGTCATTCACTTCCAATTGCAGAGCAGAAGTCAAGACAACTGGTGATGGCTCAGGATCCAGTGGATAACTGGCATCTTCAATATCTTACCAAGTCTAAGCACTCCACAGTGGCTATTTCAACCTCCTTCTCGACCCGTGGAAAAATCTGTTCTCATCTGCCCATTCTGCTGGGGGAAATTGGCTTAGTACAGTACCTGCCACTTAAGAAATGTGTGTATTGAATTCCACTGCTAACAACTTCCTGACAGTATCCCTGGGCAATACATTTAAAATCACTGAGCCTCAGTTTCCACAGCTGTACAAAATGAATAACACTGACTCTTTCCTTGCAAGGTTGTGATGAAGTTCAAATAAGCTAAAGCCTGTGAGGTGGAGCAGAGAGAAGATCACTACTGGATCTTTCACTTCTGGGTTGACAAGGGTTCAACAAAGCAAATGAGTCTCTCAAGTGACAGGAAATACCTTTTGTGTTTGAAAGTTTCCCAACAAACTTCAGGATATTTTCTTATCTGGAAAATGAGGGATTGGATTTGATGGCCTGCAGGGTCCCTTCCAGCCCTGATGTCCTTGGATTCTTTGATCACTTTAGTATTACTACCCCTCTCAGTTAGCATAATGAATACCTTCTGGAGCCCAGTGCTAGAGCCAAGGTGATCACAGCTCCAGAAATGTGGGGCTACCAAAAGGCTTGAGCTAGGGAGCGAAAGATCCGACTTCATGACCTTGGGTGAGGTCCTCAGCCTTGCTGAGATTGACCCAATAGGGCTATATTTGACAGCTTATAAGGGTTTCATTGCATCAGTATGAGAATTCATAGAACCCTTAAAGCTTTCATTTTACAAATAAGGAAACTGATGCCCAAAGTGGGGAAGTACATTGACCAGGGCCACACAAATAGAAGCACACAGCAGAGTTTATTTTTGCTCTTTTCAAAGCCTTAGGACTCATTCCTTCCCTGCAGTGAGGACTGAACTCAGAAATTTCTGGGCTTCCCTAGTAACTTTTCTAGGGGTTAGTCCTTGGCTCTATGTGAAGCCAACTAAGCAATGACACTAACAAATTAGTAACAGTGAAACATCAATGAATGCTTAACCTATTTCAGCCAGAAAATGGTGCCATGACCAGACTGGGGCAAGTGAAGCTCCAGTTACACATGGTACCCCATTTAGGAGCCACTGATAACATTTGTAGTTTTCCCACAACACAGAAACAAGAGAATTTAACTACTAATTAGCAAGAAGAATGCTTTAAAATAAAAAGTAACCAGTTAGGGCCATCTCTTCCCCAAGCTGACTTTGTATTGTCCTCTCTCCTCCTCTGTCCTCAGTAGCCTCCCCAACAGCCCACTTGCCCTGTTGTCTTTTGGTCTCTTCCTCCCCTTCCTAAAGAATTCCTCCCCCCTTAATTGAGGCCTGGTTTTTGTACCACTTGATTCTACGTGTGGGTTATGATGGTTGTTTCAGTTGCAACAACTCCCAGTTCCACCTTTGGGTCTTAAAATACATAATACTGACTTACACTAAAGGTTTTCAAATCATTTTCATGAAAATAATTTTGTGAGGAAAATTATGCAAGAATTGTTGCCCCCTCTTACAGGTGAAAAGATATAGGGTGGGTCTCCAAATCCACTCTATCAGTGAGGTATGTATCCCAGCTGGTGAGTGAGTGTTCAAGGTCAAGGGAGTTATGATTTTGGCCTACAGTGATGCCAACAATAGAAATGAGGCCTGTCTTCAGACTTGTGGAACTTCCAACAAACTAAATGCTATCTTTACTGGCTATTTTCATTCTCGTGGTTTGCCATGGACAGCTGACAAAACCAAGCTCTCATGAAATGGTCAGAAGTAGGGAAGAAAAACCTCTAGTCCTCAGCATTATTGTCTGCATCTGAACTTAAGGAGGCAACCCTGCCCTCTCCATACCACCTCCTCTCCCCACCCCAGACCTCATGAACATCAATATGCTACAGTAGACAGAGAGCTGTCCTTGGACTCAGAAAGGTACCCCTGCCACTAGCTCTGTGACCATGGGCAAGCAGCCTAGTCTCTTTGGACCTCAGTTTCCTCATCTGGTACATGAAGAGATATGAGACAAAAATACAAAAAAAGAAGAGGCTGGACTAGATGTGGTCTCTTAAGCTCCTTTCTAGCTTCAACTCTCTAAGTTTAGGCTCTTCATTTTCCTCCTCTGTAAGCAGGAAGAATAATCCCTCTTTACAGGACTGAGGGCAGCATCAAATGACATAGCTTGTGGAAAGAAAAAGATCTGTCAACTCAAAACTGTCCTATAAATTCTAGCCATTACTGGCTATTATTATTCTTTGAAAAAAAGCAACACAAAGAAGAATTCCAGGTGAAAGAGACTAATTTTGGCTAAAGACATCATAATGCCTTGTCTGTGGCTGGATGGATCATGTTCATCAGGGTGTCTTCGAAAAGCAGGGGTGTCTTGAAATGAAGATGATTATTCTTTTCCAACATTCATGAAAACCTTTTGGCATGGCAGAACAACAGGCAGTGGGGGAAGGAACAGAAAAGTCTTTGCTCCCCATCCTGGATTATCCAATCCATCTCCCTTCTTTTCATGTGGAACCATCTCCAGATGGAAAGAGAAACCCTTGAAGGCCTTAATTAAATGTCAGAGATGTCTATTAAAGCTAGACACTGGGTGGAAATGATGACTGGTGCTTTCTCGGCATGTATGTCAGTGTCCTAGCACTCATTTGTTTAAAATGGGTCATGTCCTGTTATGAGAATGGATGCTTGGCTGCTCTTCAAATTCCTCTACCAGATCTTTTGTCTGAAAGAGAGAATGTGTGTGTCTGTGATGGGTAGTGCAGTGCCTTTCTCTGGGTGTGTGGGCTTTTTGTAAACTGAAGAATACTGCCCTGAATTCCAGATTGTCAGAGTTCAATAGGACCAAGAATCTCTTTTATGATATCGCCCACAAATGCCTCAGTCATCATTTCAGCTCTGTTTAATTCATGGACCTTCAGGGTTCAGGGTGATTTTCTCTCTTCTCCAGCTTTCCACAATTCTCTTCCCCTTCAGGGTTAGATGCCAGTGGATACTGCTTCAGTTCCGTTTCACCTCTAACATCTATTAGCTTTTATAAAAGGATATTTCCTTCCAAAAACAAAAATCTAGATAGTTCCAAAACACTTTGATGTTTCAGAGACAGCTTCTCAGCCCAGTTCCTATATAACATTGGTCCCAACATTACTGCTGGATGAAACCTCATCTCAGCTACCATTGGGCTAGACGCTAAAGAGGACTCATGAAGGTCTCTCTTTTCTCCTGTGGGCAGTGATGCTCACTCTCCTGATAAGGGATTCCATTCATTTCTGGAAAGGAGGTTTAGCAGAATCCAACAACAAAGGCTCATTTTTCAGGGCCACATGACCTCTCTCCTCATATATTGTCTCTCAGCAGATGCGTCTGACCACCAAAGCTGAACATGGCTGAAGAGTGTCAGGCCTGAGCAGTTAGTTGAGGCTGCCTAGCTCTTTTTGAAGATGTCCCTGTTTCTGACTTTGCAGCCAATAGAAGAATGGCCATTCCTAGTAGCATAGCTAATAGCTAGAATGCCTCTGCATGCAGATTTTATGGTCTCTCCAAAGCATGGCTAGCAGGCATTATCATGAGGCCCAGAAGCAGGTCTCTCAGTGTTTCCATGTGGACAAACATCATCCAAGGAACTCTATGTATCTACCTCCCCCATTCTATAATGGAAAATAAGACTTCCAGTGAAGAGGAACTCACCACTTTTCCAGGCAAGACATTCCACTTTGGGACAGTTGAATTCTTAGGAAGTTTTTGTTCTTGGAATTCAAGAATTCTCACAGCTTCTACCATTGGTTCCTGTTTCTGACCAATAATAAAATATTTAACAAAATATATGACTGTCCTTCAGCTACTTGAACACTCATTGGACCCCCCACTCATCTTTGGCAGGTTAAATGTCCCCAGTTCCTTCCACCATTCTTCCTATCTCATGACTATCTACAGTTGGTTCCTCTATTTGCTTCCTTTCCTCTCACTCTCTTCTTAATTTCTGCAGTCTGGCATCCAGCCTCATCATTTCACTGAAATGGCTCCTTTTCCAGTTGCCAGTGATCTCTCTCTATATATTTTTTAGGCTTTTGCAAGGCAGTGGGGTTAAGTGACTTGCCCAAGGCCACACAGCTAGGTAATTATGAAGTGTCTGAGGACAAATTTGAACTCAGGGACTCCTGACTCCAGGGCCGGTGCTCTATCCACTGTGCCACCTAGACGCCCCATGATGTCTTCATTCTTATCACAGGTTTTTATAGAATTTTTTCCTAATCATTCTCTTTCATGATATCAAGTTTTTTTCACCTCTTATGACAAATGTTTCCCCTACTTTCTGTGGTGTTACATTCTTCCCACATCCTGTCCCATTTACTGTGGTTTTCTCCCCCTGCACCTTCCAATCATTTTCCTGTGATATACTTCCCAATTACTTCTTTTCGTACTACAGTGAAAATCTCTCCCACTCTTCTGGTTTTTTACTGTGATTGTTTTCACACTTACTTTGATTTTTAAAATAAACTTTGCCCACTTTTTTCCTGTTGTGCTGCAGTGATTGATAGTCTTCCCACTTCTTGTCCCATCACTGATTTTTTCAACCTTTTTCCTCTTCCAACCTATTTCCTGTTGTACCTCAGTGATAGTCTTCCAACCTCCTGCCCTGATGCTATGATTTCACACTCCCTGCCAAAACAACACTTTCAGCTGTCTTATTCTCTTATATTTCCCACTTATTTCCTGATTGTCTTTCTACTTTCTGCCCTGTTGGAGAGAGGGTTCAACTTGTCAAGAAGACCTGAGTTCAAATCCTTCCTCAGACACTCATTGACCTTGGGTAATTCACTTAAGCTCTCAGACTTCTAATCTGTAAAATGGGAATGATTTTAGGGCCTAACTTGAAGAACTGTGGTGAGGATCAAGTGAGAGGATATATGTAAAGCACTTTGCCAACCCTAAAATGCTATGGAAATGTTAGTTCACAGTTGAGTTATTCATCCTAATTTCAACTAATTTATTTAGTTTTTTATGTGTATGCCTTATCTGTTTCCTTTTTTAAAAATTGTTAAAAAAAAATTTCCCCTAATTACACATAGAGATAGTTTTTCAACATTTATTTTTGTAAAATTTTCTCTCTCCCTCCCTTCCCTCCCTCCTCCCCAAGATATTGAACAATGTGATATAGGTTATAAATACATAATCATGTTAAACATATTTTCATATTAGTCATGCTTTAAAAGAAGAATCTGAACAAGAGAAAAAACTATGAGAAACAAAAAACAAATTTTAAAAAGGGAAAATACTATGCTTCAATCTGCATTCAGATTTCGTAGTTCGCTCTCTGGATGTGAATGGCATTTTGCATCACAAGTCTTTTAGAATTGTCTTTGATTACTGTACTGTTGAAATGAACAAGTCCATCATAGTTGATCATCACCCAACTAACTCTTTGCATGGTCTCCCACCTCCAGCTTTCTCTCTAGATTCACTCCACATACTAGGATACCCTTCCTTCCAGGTCCTCAGAAAGACTGTCTTCTTGGCTGGAGGTGAAGCTATCCTGGGTTGTTTGTGCAAAGCTGAATCTCAATCTAATTCTTCCTTAAGTAAAGAAGGTGCCCTCTTCCTTGTTGCCTTTGGGCTCTAAAACCAAAAGGATAGTGAGGGGTGGTGAGATTTTCTCACTTCATTTGGAGCACTGAACCCACTTGATTGAGTTAAAATTATTTCACAATCTTCATCATTTGATTGTCAGAGGGGGTTAGACTTGTTTTTAGGGAAAGTGTCCTAACACATGGCGTTGTCCCAAAGTAAAATCCAAGGGAGAAGATTTCCCTTTCTTGAAGACTGTCAACTAGGGCTAGAGGCCACATGACCCATTATTGACAAGGAGATTCTTGGTGTGGGCCAGATGTTGGATATTCAGGCGAGCTTCTTCCCACCACTGATTACACAACTCTTCATTCTTATATGACAAGGAAAGAAAGATAGCTTTGAGGACAGTTACTTCATGACCTCAAACCTATTGCGTGGTCCTTGAACTATTATGACCTCTAATAGTCAATAACCTCTTTGAATGAACAGCTTCAAGAACTGGTACCACTGGTTTGAGGAAGACCCAGCTACTTAAAGATGCTCTCTGTCTGAACAGAGCCCTATTTGCCTACCTTCCAGTAGGGCTTTCAGACCCTTTTCTTCTTTTCCCTACTCCTCCACAAACTGTCTGCTATGCCAAAAATGGTTTCCTACTACCCCAAGCAATTTGCTTCCCTGGGAGCCCAGGGGAAGTTTCCTGGCTCAAGTTAAGACAACCTAGAGGCCCACCCCATACTGTGAATTTGTATAATCCCGGAAGGGTCCCCAGGAGCATTCTATGGTTTGCCTCTGTTCAAATCCAAGTTAGAAACCGAAAAAAGAAGACTGTATCTGCAGGTCAAATAGCGGAAGCTTTGCTTTCCTCTAAACCAAATTTCTGAGCTGGGAGCACAAGAATGAAGGCCTAGAAGAGAGGTGCTGTTGTGTCAGAGGTCAGAAGGCAGCTGTTGCCATTGCTCAGCACTGAGGAGCCTCAATAGAGAGTGAAAGGGTGAATCCAACTGAGACAGACCAGTGTTCACCCGTGGGGAGGGAGGGAGGATGGACAACAAGCTGATTTGGCTCTTCTTTCAGTGTTCATTGTCTCAGATTGGTACCAGCTGTTTCTTCTTCTGATGATTATTATTTTTGTTTTTACATCCCAGTCATTTCCAGATATACCCCGCCCCCTTCCCTTCCCAATGAGTTTTCCCTTGTAACAAAGAAAATCACTTAAGCAAAGCCAACCGACAGAGCACTTGCCTGTGACAGCATATACAATACTTCACACCCATTACCAAGTCACTTCATCTCTAGCTGTCTGTTGTCTCTATTATAAAATGGGAATTATAAGAGCAAGCTATCTTTCAGGGTTGTCGTGAGGATCCAGTGAGATCATATCTGCAAAGTGCTTTGGACATATCTGGCACATGGCTCCTTGTTCTCTTCCCTCCACTGGCCCTCATCTCTCCAATGAAAGAAAAATGGGCAGCTTCTGTTTCTTATAGCCTGAAACTGGTCATGCCTGTCATCACAGATATACGATCCCTGTATCAGGTGCCTTTCTCATGATAGGTACTGTGAAAACATTGGGGAGAACCTTCGTTTTTTTTCCAGGTTTATTTTTAGGTCTTTACAAGACAGTGGGGTTTAAGTGACTTGCCCAAGGCCACACAGCTAGGCAATTATTATGTTTCTGAGGCTGGATTTGAACTCAGGTCCTCCTGACTCCAGCACCAGTGCGCTATCCACTGTGCAACCTAGCTGCCCCCATTGGGGAGAAACTTACAACTGAAAACTTGCAACTTACAACAAACTTACAACTTATAAGTAGGTATATTTAAGAACCATCCACAATCCATCTATTGTCTCCAACAAAGTAGGAAGTGATATTTCTTGGGCATGTTTATTATTCTCTTTAGGGTAAGGTTAGCACCTCAAGGAGATATATTTGTCAAAGCCAATGCATGGATGAATTGTGTTTTTCTTTTGTCCCTGGGACTTTCAATTCTTTTCTGAAAGAGTGCTCATTAGGATAGCTGACTAAACAAACCATAAGGCTATGATGGCCATAATAGTGACAACTCATGATTCCTTTCCCCATGAGGTAGGTATGACATGTGAGTATTTCTGTACCCATTTTACAGATGAGGAACTTGCAGCTTGCTGAGGTTAAATGAATTGTCCATGATCACTCAGCTATGTAAATATTGAAGGTAGGATTTAAATTCTGAGTTCCTGCTTCCATCTTTTTTTTTTCTTTTTTTTTTAAGGTTTTTGCAAGGCAAATGGGGTTAAGTGGCTTGCCCAAGGCCACACAGCTAGGTAATTATTAAGTGTCTGAGGCCGAATTTGAACCCAGGTACTCCTGACTCCAAGGCCGGTGCTTTATCCACTATGCCACCTAGCCACCCCTCCTGCTTCCATATTAAGCAAGCAGACATTCCACCATGCTACCAATTGGTTATTGATTGTTATTGATAAACCATGAGATCTATTTGGGTAGATTTCTCCTTTAGATCATTTTGCCATCCTTTCTTTCCCTTTGATTGTTGTCTCCACCCTCTCTTCCCTCACCCCACATCCTAACCTAGGCTTGCTCTTCTGCCAGTAACCAAGTCAAAGATCCAGATCCCCTTTTGTCCACTGGATTGAACACAGTATAGCGATTCAGTATGAAACTGTGGATTGTGAGGCAACGAACAACAGACCTGCAGCCAGTCTGGCTGGGTGCAATTCCCAGATCTGCATTTACTCCTTAAGTGACTTTGGACAAGTCTCTCTCCCTCTCTGGGCCTCAACTTCCACCTTCTCTGGAAAATGAGGGACTTGGATGGGAAGAGATCATTCTGAATTCCCTCCATAAATTTATGTTTACCTAATTATTGCTTAAAAGAGCTCCTATTTTCTTCCTCAGAACTGTTAAGTGCATTCAAAATCCTTTTGCAACATCTTTTTCCATTTGTTGAAGTCATGGCTGAATTCATTCCAACTGTACATTCTTGCTTTTCCATGGAGGCAGTTTTTAGGAAACAGGAGGTAGTGGGATTAAAAAGATATTTAAATGAAAATGGGAACGACTTTCTTTTAGTGACAAAGTCACCACAAATCAGAGAGTTTTAGAGCCGAGAGGGACCTCAGAGATTAAATAGTCAACCCCTTTCTTTGACACATAAAGAAACAAGACCAGAGAGCCATGAAAGAACCCAGGATTGGCTCACTCACCTTCCAGCTCCTCCATTTCCTGACTCCATGACCTAGGACACATTATTTATCCTCTTGCTACCTGTTTCCTCCTCTCTTGCATGGAAATAAGAGTCCTTGTTTTACTCTTCTTCCCAGGATTGTGGAGAAAAGCAAATGTGAAAGTCAATGCAAAAGGGTGTGACAATTTGGAGACAATTAAGCTATAGACAAAGAGGGGAGGACATCTCATTGCCCCCCCCATTGTTACCCAGCTACAAATTAGTGGCAGGAGGCAGACTAGAACTTGGGGCTTCTATTCTAACCCAAGGCCCTTTCTTTTCCACTATCTCATTTCTCAACCTACTAGAAGAAATATGGAAATTCTCCCCCTCCTCAATAAATAATAACAGCTAACATTTATATGGAGCAGGGAGGTGGACAACGGATTGAGTGCTGGGCCAAGAATCAGGAAAACCTGAGTTCAAATTTAGCCTCAGACACTTATCATCATGTGTTCCTGGACAAGTCACTCCACTTTGTTTGTCTCAGTTTCCTCATCTGTAAAATGAGCTAGAGAAGGAATGGCAAGCCCCTTCAGTATCTCTGCCAAGTAAACCCCCAGAA
The DNA here is from genome assembly GCF_037893015.1 of Macrotis lagotis. NCBI lineage: Eukaryota > Metazoa > Chordata > Mammalia > Peramelemorphia > Peramelidae > Macrotis > Macrotis lagotis. Next base: position 70,421,911 of record NC_133666.1, read on the forward strand.
AGGGGACATGAAGAGTTGGGCAAGACTGAAAGCAACTAAACAACAAATGTTTATATAGAGTTTTGAAGTCTGCAAAACACTTTAGAAATATTTTCTCATTTGATCCTTACAACAACTTTGGGAGATATGTGCTATTAGTATAATAACCATTTTACAGATGAGGAACCCAAGGGAGACAGAGGTTAAGTGACTTACTCAGGGTCACACAATAAGAGTCTGATGTTGGATCCAAACTCAACTCTTCCTGCCTCCAGCTCCAGTGGTCTGGTCATTGAGCAATCTAGCTGTTTTAGGAAGCCCCATTCATCACTACCTCCTGCTAAAACCTTGGGAATACTCACTAAGTGAACCAAGTCAGAGTCAAAAGAAACCTCCTGAGAGAGAAGACTTCTGTCCTCTCCCTTTTAGGCAAGCAGGCAGCCAGGTCAGGATGTGGGAGACATTGAGTCAAGTGAAGGTTGTTTGAAGAATGAGTGAATGTGAACCACTCCTGTATTCCACTGACTCTGGCCTCTCCTCAACACGAGCATTCCCAGGGACAGCTAGGTGGTGCAATGGAGAGAGCACTAACTGTGGGATCGGGAGGCCCTGAGTTCAAATCTAGCCTCAGACACAATAATTATCTAACTCTGTAACCTTGGGCAAGTCACTTAATTGCATTGCCTGGAAAAAATCCAAAAATAAAACAAAAATAAAAACAAAAAAACAAAAAAAATGGGCATTCCTTTCAACAATACAGAACTGCTCTTCCTATCCTGGGCTACACTTCTCTATCCATGACCTCCCCTGAACTAACCCCAAAAGATTCAGGGCCTTTTCTGTTGATACATAAGGATCCAAATAGAGCACCTGGACTATCTAGCAATCAGTATCTCTCATTCTCCCCAAGTGACCAACCCTTCTCTTTTGCACCTCCATTTCCCTGGGGCTATCTTTTATGGTGCTTCTCTTTTCTAATTTCTTTATTATAATGAATTGCAGAGGCTGCTCATCCTCCCCCCTCTCCTTTGCACCCCATGTTACTAAAATGGATGATGACAAGTATTGAAGATGTCTCGGGGAGTCGGGGCCAAGAGTACTTTAGCAGATGCTCCAGTGACTCATGCTAAGCTGTTGAGGAGAAGGAAGTTTTGAGTAAAGGAAATGGGAAGTATGGTTACGCTTATGTAAGGAGCCCATTTCAACAAGAATTCTTTACCAGGAGTCCCTTTGCTTCAAAGCCAGATTCTGAACTCCTTCTTCAGCAAGGATAAAGACTTATATATTCACTGCCTGGTTTTTGGAACCTTTTAAAGAACCCAGTTCTGGATCAAGGATTCCGATAGACCTAGTTTGCTTGGAAGGCCAGAATCCTTTGTCTCCATTCAATCTAGACTGACATTTTCTAAACTTTGCATTCAGTCTCTCCAAGCTACATATCCCTTGAAGAATGATAGAAGTTTTCCAGCTTGATGGAAAAGTCTTGGAAGCCTTTCGATTTTGTGGTAGTCTCTTAGGTAGGGGTAAAGCACACAGAATGGAATTGGCCTTGTTCCCTCTAAGTGTTTTAACAGAACTAGGCCTGTTTGAATGTCGGTCAGAGTTCACCCTGTTGAGTCTAGATTCCAGAAGCCTGTGGGGTTTTGGGGTGGCATAGAAGATGAAAAATTACCTGGATTCTGGGAGCAAAATGTGGGAGTGAAATGTACCCAATCAGAGACTTGAAACCATAATGTTAGGGCTTAGAGACCTCCCAGGTTATCTGGTGAAATCATCTCATCTTTGAGATCATGGGTTCTGTAAGGGACCTTCAAAGACCTTCTAATCCAACTCTTTCATTTTAACATTTGGGGAAACTGACTCCCAAGGAGGTAAATTGTTATCGAAGCAGCTAAGAAAATTAAACTTCTCATCAACCCTTTGCCAATAAGGGGCTATAGACTAGGATAAACTAGAAACTATTGGTCTACAGTCATCAATTAGCAGAGTTCTTTCTTGTATGTGTGTTATAGAGTATATCAGACCCCATTGCAATTTCAGAGATGGAAACTTATTGGCTAGAACAATGTAATGGGTACATTAGATCAGAAGACATGTTTCTCATGAAGCTCAGGGACAGGCTAGATTGAAGTTCTCCAGAACCTGAAACCCCATAAGACTGTTGTGTCAACAAGGATTACAGGGAAGGAGGAGAAAGATGATGGCTACTGCAAATTGTTGGTTACCATGAGAAAAGCATGGAGGGCATCTAGAGATGACCATGATGAACCAAACTGAGACCAGGAAACAACCACAAGAAGTGGAACAAGAAAACAAATGGTGGACAATGGTTGGAATAGTGTTTTTGATTTGGGAGGTCAAAATTTTCTGTAATGAGTCTCATTCCACATTGGACCATTCTTAAAGGAAATCGTTTCTCAAATCCTCTTGACAGAAAGGGAAGAGATTATACTTGCTTACTATACTTATACTTATTCCCTGCTTAGGAATATGGGTATGACTGTTCCCATGGAAATTTTTTACTTGCTTTAATATTGATTAAATATTTTAGTAGACCGATGTTTCCTTTTGCTTGGATCCTGTTGTCATGATGGTCAACTGTGAACCTCTAGGCCTGAGAATTGAAAGGTTTTTTTCACACTAGGTAGGGGCTAATGAATATGAGGATTGGAAGGTATCTCAGCAACCAACTATAATGCAATCCATTCATGAAATGAATCTTCCCCAAAAGCCTTTGCTTGATAACCTCTATTCTGCTGAGATGGTTTTTATTGTGATGAAGCCTCTCCTGACATCAACTGAAATTGGCCTTTTTGTCACTTGCCCCTAGGATGTGCTTCTGGTCAGCTGAATGTTATCCCAAAGACCACCCACTCTCCTCCATTGCCCCCTACTCCTTGTGGAGCCCACTTGACTGGTGCATGGGTTACAATGAGTAAACAACAATGGAGTCTGAGAAGGAGTGGAGTCTTGAACTTACTCAGAACAGGTGACTGAGCTGTTTGAAAAGCATGGCAGGCTGCGACTAAGAGCCAAGAGCCCTGGATTCCAGTTCTGGACCTGCCACTGCCTCACTAGGTAAGTCATTTCTTATTGCCTTAATTTCTTCATCTATAAAATGGGACTATTGTCACTCGTCCCTTCCAACAAGTTCATCCTAGGAATCAGATGAGATCATATGTATGGAAGGGCTTGGCAAAGCATCAAGCGCAATACTTAGGCAAGGGGTTATTAGAAAGAGAATGATTATGATCATAGGTGGGGTCACGGAGCAAGACCTGAGAAGTAGTGGCAAACATTGGAAGGAGGGGAAATCGGCTCCTTTCTTGTTTCCATTGAAGCCCAGACAATGGTTCTAGTGAGGAAGTAGGACTCCCAGGGACCTTTCCCAGACACCCTTCCTTAGCATTTCTGCACCCTGGTGTTCAAACAAAGGAGAGGACATTCTTCTTGCTCGATACAAAAACCCTGCCTGGCCATCAGCAGTTCAATTCTGGTTCTAACCAGTGTTTTTAAGTTATAATTTTCAAGGTCTCCTCTACCGCACCCACTCCTAGAAGTAGTCAAAAATCATGATCGATGTCCACCTATTAACAGAATCCCCAAAGAAAAAGAAAGAATGCTGCAGTGGAAGGGGCATGGGATCTGACCTGAAAGACTGGAATTTGAAACCTATCTGCCCCTTAATACCTGTGTGACCTTGGGTAAGTCATTAACTTCTTTGAGTCTCAGTTTCCTCCTCTGTAAAATGAAGGAGTTAGACTAGATTTCCTGGGAGGACTCTTCCAATCTGAAATCTTAATCCCACATCAAACACAGAGCCGTCACATAGCTGAAAGGAAGGAGAAAAGGAGTTTCAAGTTCTAAAACCAGAGATGTTCTAAAGCCTGTTTATTTTCTTGATACGTTTGGCTCTCTGTGCATTTAAAGTTGCTTCTAACCCCCAATCCCACTGCCACTACTGCGCATCTTCTTGTGGAAGAAATTTCTCAAGGTTTTCAATATCATAGAACTATAGATTTTGACTTGCAGGGGATCGTGGAAGGTATCTAATACAGTCCTCTCATTCTACAGATGAGGAAACTGAGGCCCAGCCCTGGGATCTCCAGGTGGCTTCCTGTTCAAGCACCATCTAGGCTATCTTTTGGGCCTCTTTAAAATCTTTGACTTTTGCTTTTTTCACCCTCTGAACCAGATATTTTGGGAAAGGTGGTGTCTGTCTATCCACCAAAGCCCCATCTTGATACCATTTTTAAAAAAAAAAGCAAGCCAGAGCTCAAAGTAGGTTTTGTTCATTTTCCACTTGCATGGTGGACCTTGTCCCCACTCTCAATGAAAGAGAGTGGCCCTTAGATGGCTTCACCTGGCAAGTCAGTGCTCTGAAAGAGCAGCTGGTCCAGAATGGCCTTGAGCTTGGCCCAGGCTCCAGGCCCTCACTGCTGAGGAACCTCACCAACTGCCTTTTGGTGATTCAGCTGTTTCCTGGCTGCCAGAGGAGACCTGGTCAGCTGTTTGCCAAATGCTGTCTGCCCCAGACCACATTTGTTTTTATTTTCCTGTCTGTTGGCATGAGGAACTGGGGAGGGACCACTTCTGAAGTAGGAAAACCAGAAGAACCCTGGGCCTCCTTCTGCAGGGAGTGAAGCCCTGTAGAGCTACAGGTTCTGAGATGAAATGGAGAGCAGTTGCCACTCTCAGGCCTAGTTCTCAGGCTTATTGATAGAATAGGTGCTTTGTACGTAGAAAATATTGGTCAAATCCTAGGTCCTGTGAGAGAAAGACCTTAGATAGATCACTTAGCCTGGAGAGATCTCAGTTTCATCATCTGTTAAAACAAGCAAGTTGGACTAGGTTGCCTCTAAGGTACTTTCCAGTTTATGATCTAATCCCCTGTGATCCTTAAGGCATTGGGAGCAGTCCCTTTTAACAATTCAGTCTCTATTAGCAATTTTGTTTTAATTTTGTTTTTTTTTTTTGGTAAGGCAATGAGGTTAAGTGACTTGCCCAAGATCACACAGCTAGGTAATTATAAAGTATCTGAATTCAGATTTGAACTCAGTTTCTCCTGATTTCCAGGGCTGGTACTCTATCCACTACATGCCTAGCTGTCCACTATCTGTTAAATCTTATGTTTTTTTTAAATTTTATTTATTTAAGGCAATTGGGTTAAGTGACTTGTCCAAGGTCACACAGGTGATTATTAAGTATCTGAGGCTGGATTTGAACTCAGGTCCTCCTGACTCCAGGATTGGTGCTCTATCCACTGTCTATTAGCTTTTAAAAGAGATATTTATTTCAAAGATATAGCAAGAACAAAATGTCCCTACATTTTGCCCAAAATTTCTGGGATATATTCTCTCTATACCATCTCAGACTCTGAAAGATTCAAAACTTAGTTCAGTTTCGTCATGTCATTGGGCCCCATCAAGTTTATGCTGGGAAAGGCCTTTAGTTGGACTGGGGTCCCAAAAGGAGCCACAGAAGAGAGCAGCTTGGGGCACCAATGCTGCCTTGGCTAGAAAACCTGGGCTGGCTTCGGATTCCTGATTTTTAATGGCTCGGTCCTCTGACCTTGGAAGAACGATGGGGATTGTTATGGAGGAAATATCTCCTCCCTGAGTTCATGTGGGCAGTGACGGCTGCCAAATGTATATTTACTACAATGCAGAAATTATGACAGTAAAAACTAAGGTTTTATTATCATGCTTAAGCATAGGTTCAGACCTCAGAGAAAACCTGAACAATCATGAGAATTCTGACAATTCTTATTGGAGGAATTGTGTCAGGGTGACATAGAAATGATTCATTGATATATATGTATCACCATCTTGGTCTTAAAAGTCAGAGAGAAGATAGATTCATAATCCCATACTTCCTTCCATGTCATAAATGTTGGACAAACTTGAGTTAAATAACATCATAATCTCATATATTCCTTGAGGAAGCTAACCTTGTCAAATTAACTTTATAGGTAAACTGAGTAAAGTTACAGATTAAGCTAAATTTACAGGATTCACAAATAGGCTGATTGAAGAGGCAATTCCTGTTGCTGAGGAGTCAGAGACAGTTGAGATCCTTCCTCTGGCCTCTTATTTAAGGAATGCTTAAGGCCGTGAGTTAATTTTTACATCCCATGGGAAAGATTTCAGTTAGGTAAGATTAATATTAACCAAAAGATGCAATAGGAATAAAAGGAAATCAAAACTTTCCACAATGGATCTGTGCCTATGACTCTAGAATCTCATTATTCCTATACCCTCAAATCAAACTGCCCCCTTAGCAAAACTAAGCAAGCTACCTAGGAAGCTCTAGCTTTGTTGGACAAGGTTTACCTTGGAGTAGAATGTCAGCTCCTACAGGGCAAGAGTCCTTTCACGCTGGTCTATGTCCATCCAGCTCTATCCACCAGAATATACACATTCGAAAGTCTAATAAATGATTTGGGAAATGAACTTTCAAATGGTATAGTCATCAGGGGAAGTTCCAAGACCAAAGGCTGATGAGAAGGAAGTGAACCTAGAGGAGACAGACTGAACAACTGAGGATAGGGTTGACATCGTCCTACCCATTCACTTGATATGTAGGTTGAGTCCTGGTGAAGTGAGATGACTTGTCCAGATCATACAGACATGCCAGATTGTCCTCCAGACGAGTTGTTTCTCAGTCTTTCTCTTTTGCTACCTCAGAATGCTTGCCCAACCCTCACTCCATTCTTTTTTACCCCAAAAAAACTGATAAAGAACAGAAAACACTAAGAGAAAAACTCCCATGACAACCTCAGCGCCAGTACACAGCATTTTGCCTACTTGTTTTCCACCTGTCTATTTTATTATCTTTTTAATTACCAAGCTGCTGGGCTTCCTTTGAGCAATCTTTTCACTCACATAGTTGTCTTTGTAATCCTGTGTCAGAATTGCCATGGAGATGGAGACAGTTTCCTCAGATCCACCAGCCACTTAATATCAAGGGCCTGAGACATCTGGGATTGATTATGGAAAATGCTGGGAGAAAAAACAAGGGGAGAAGTCAGGTCCAGAGGTGGAGCTGGGAGTGTTGTTCTCCATCTTGGCCCCATCTGAACTTCTCGTGCCTCAGTGTTAGGCACTTGACTGACCACTGATCTGTGCTCCTCGGAATTTCTTTTCTAAGAGTCTGAGAGGCCAAGAGACTGGGAGCTGCGGGTGTGATGCTGAAGGATCAGGTTTGGTGAGATGCCCCCCCCCACCCCTGAGACACAGTAGCCATGGTCTGGGACTCTGCCTCAGCCTTTTACTAAGGGATTCAGAGTAGCCAGACCTCTGTGGAAGTTGGCAGCATTCCATTCTGCCCACAGACTGTTCCATTTCTCCTCTCCTCCACTCCTCCACTCCTCCACTCCTCCACTCCTCTGTTTTCCCCTCATTACCATTTATTCCCATTGTTATATAAAGAAATGAGTTAAAAATTTTAAAAATTAAAAAAAGAAAAAAAGAAAAGAAATGAGTTACCAGTGATTCTTAGGTGTATGATCCACCTTCTCAATGGCAAAGGGGAGGGAGGACTTCTATACCTAGAATGGGCATCTGATGCTGCCCTACAGGGAGGAGACTCTAAACCTAGCAAGGCTCCTTTGGGGTTGTATTTCTTATCTAACTCTAGAAGATAAGCAGAGAGAGATGGAGGGCATCCTCTAGACTAGAGATTCTGTTCTAGTCTGTTCTAGTCTGTGATGAGAAAGAGAGCAATGTTTTTCTCAAATTCTTTACCAATGCTATCTAGATTCCCCTCCTATGGTTACCTGTCTGTCAAAAATGACAGACTCAGGGGCAGCTAGGTGCCACAGTGGATAGAGCATCGACCCTGAAATCAAGAGGACCTGAGTTCAAATCTGGCCTCAGACATTTAATAATTAACTAGCTGTGTGACCTTGGGCAAGTCACAACCCCATTGCCTTGCAAAGAAGAAGAAGGAGGAGGAGGGGAGGAGGAGGAGGAGGAGGAGGAGGAGGAGGAGGAGGAGGAGGAGGAGGAGAAAGAGAAGGAGAAGGAGAAGGAGAAGGAGAAGAAGGAGAAGAAGGAAAAGAAGGAGGAGAAGAAGAAGAAGGAGAAGAAGAGACTCAATAGTCTGTGATTTTGGAAACAGCTGGGTGGTGCAATGGAAAGAACTCTAGCCCTGGAGTCAGGAGGACCTGAGTTCAAATCCAACCTCACCCACCTAATACTTACTTGACTGTGTGACCTTGGACAAGTCACTTAACTCCATTGCCTTGCCAAAAAAAAGGAAGAATGACAGACTCCTCTTATTCTCATCTTACAACACCAACACCCATCACCAGAATTTTATATTACAAAGTGGAGGCTGCCTCCATGGGAGATACTATCAATCTCTCTCCTGGGATGTTAGTATTATACATGTGGAAGACTGTGTGGCAAGGCCATCTCCTGCCTTGCCCCCATCCTCCCTAATTCATATTACACATATTAGACAAGCTCTTTATATATATTTTCCCCAGTTCTTTGGCTCTTTTTGGTCAATTTGACAACACTTTGTGCACATTTTCCCTTGTTTCTCTGTATTCTTCATAGTCGTCATTTGTTTGTACAAGGATATTCTATGAGGTTCATGTTCCGATTAATAGGCACCCCTTTGGTTTCCCAAACCATAGGTTGGGCCACTATCCCATGATGCTCTTCTCAACCCATAGAATATCTTCCAATGTACATACCATCTGTACCTCTTCAAGTTATGGCAGGAAATGTAATCCCAGCAGTCGACTGCTACATTTATTATAAAGGTGTAAACAAATGAAAATATACACTGAATCACTTTTTATCATTGAAAAAGGTCAATAAAACCTTGAGTATCAGGCTTTTACCAGTGTAGAATAGTTACCTAGAGTTGAATGAGCATTGTAAGTGAGCAGGAAGTTGACCTCAAATGTCTAACAAGACTTTATTAGGCCAACTAGAATATGGAGCAGACTATTTCAACAAGAGCCAGTTGTGGAAAAACACTTTGGAGGCATGACGTTGATGAGGTGCAAAGTGAAATTGGTCAGACTCTGTGGATTCTGAGCAGGTATGGAGATCCTATAGAATTCTGCTTCAGAAGGACAGACCTCATGGTGAGAGGAGGACAGGAGGACAGCTGCTTGCTGGCTACCTCAGGAGTGCAGGTCTGATCTCTCAGTTCTGAAGTCCAGAACCATATACTTTGGCTTACACTTTGGGGATGGTTCAGACCCCAGGGAAAACTAGGTTATGTTATTCAAATTTCCATGAGACTGAGTTGGATCTGAAAGTGAATTCTTTCATTTGTAGATGTTGGTAGGCATATCTGGCATGAGAACGGACCCAAGTATCTGCAGAAGGCATTGGTTTTCTGGAGAAAATACTCAGGAAAACAAATGACCTCAAAGCTCTAGCACCATTTGAGACAGGGGAATGTAGTGTGTCCCATTGTGTCCCATTACATGTGATAGAAACAGTATGTCCCAATGGATAGGCCAACCTCAATCAGGAAGATCTGGCCTCAGATATCACGTATGATAAAATTAGCCATGCTTTTGGGCAAGTCACGTAACATCTCAGTACCTCCCTCTCTCATCTAAAAAATGGAGATAATAGAATCTACTTCATGGGATAGTTGGTAATGCCTACATTAAAGTGTTATAGGAGTGTTATTACTAGACTAAGTAGTATCAAACTCAAATAGAAAGGGGGTCACAAAATCCTATGTAAGGATCCTTTCATATTGACTTAGAAAATTACCTTTTTAACATTGTCTATGGTTTGTTTTATTTGTATTTTAATCTGCATGTGGGAGTAGAAGTGCTGTTGACTGGCTAAATGTTTGACACCTGTGGTTTAGAGAAATCTAAGAAGATTTATATGAACTGATAGAGTGAAATGAGCAGAACTCAGAGAACCCTGAGCCTATACAATGAGAACAACAAAGTAAGTTATGAGGTCAGCAAGACTTTGGGCAAATACAACAGACATTAATGGTGCTATGATCTTGAAGGTAAAAAACCCCCACATTTTTCTGTTACCAATCTATTAACTATAAACATGGGAAATGACATCACTTTTCAAATGAGACATCACCATCATGTTGTTAGATAAGTTTAAATGTCTTTGGGAGGGCTTGTTTGGGTATTTATTGAAAAGTTTTTATTTTGTTTAGACAAGACAACAATTAATATAAAAAAGAAAAAGTAATGAATTTGAAATCAGAGTTTCTGAGTTAGAATCTTACCTATATGCCTTTAGTAAGTCACTTAACCTCTTTGAATCTCAATTTTCCCTCTTGTAATGGTAATAGCTGAGACCTTGTTCTTAGGTCCTTTCTAGAATAGAAGCATGTACTAGGCACTGGAGATACCAAGACAAAAATGAAACTATCCCTGCCCTTGAGGCGGTTGTGTTCAATTGGAGGAGTTACATTCCATGGCTTCTATTCCATTTCATGAATACAGAATCAAAAACCAAGGTGTAGGGGCAGCTAGGTGGCACAGTGGATAGAGTACCAGCCCTGGAGTCAGGGGTACCCGAGTTCAAATCCAGCATCAGACACTTAATAATTACCTAAATGTGTGGCCTTGGGCAAGCCACTTAACCCCATTGCCTTGCAACAAAACCTAAAAAAGGTATAGAATTGCCTAGAATTAGAACAGCAGCCCCACTGGACAACTAGAGACACTCAACAACTGTCTTTTCCAGTGCTCCAAACTACCCTTCTGAACATCCTAAGCATCGTTCTCTCCTCCCCCATTGTTCCCAGCACTTTTGCAATGCTAAATTATGTATTTTAAGTTTTCATAGATCTCATGGAAGAGGATGTACCTATACTTCAGGGAATTCCATCAAATTCATCAGTATAATGTGAGTTCCAGCTATGTACAGGCAAAGAGAGCCTATCTTCTCTGTGACCACTTTTCAGAGTCTCTACTTGGGAAAATGTCAGAAAAACCTGCTATAGAGAGAAATGGGAAAGGTGGTCTTTTGAAAGAAAATAATAGCAATGACTTTTTCACCTTGAAAAATATGGCTAACAATAGAAGGACACCACCAATATCATCCCCACCCCCCACAAAGGAAGAGCAAAGGTCAGCAGAGGGGAAAAGTTCTTGATAAAACTGATGAAAGGGCATTATCTTTATGCCCCACATCTCCCCACCCCAAAGACTCAAAAACAGTTGGCTCCATGATACTCATACTCTAATAGGACTGTGGACTCAGTGAAGTGAACACTCCTTCCAATGATGTATGGTACAAGCCATTGGCTGCTACTGTTCTATATTACTCTTGTTCATATCCTCCAGTCTGAAGGCTAGAAATTGTGAATTACCACAAAGGCAATGAATGAAGGGACCTATGGTGGCTGTAAACTGGCTGCAACATATTAGAAATGAGGAATAATATAAAAATGATGTAAATAACATGGATCTGAGGAAGAAGGCCTGTTTACATATGATGAAAGAAAATGAAGGAAAGATTTCCTAGTATGTTAGGTGGACCCCTTATGCCTCAGGGCTTCTTGTCTCTGGAGGGAAGGAAGAAGACACAGATACAGATAACTATAATGTAACTATAACTTACAGATGACTATAATGTACTATATGATCTGTTGATGTCCTTGGTCAATGATTTTTCAGTCATGTCTGACTGTCCCGGATCCCATTAAAGGTTTTCTTAGCATGGATCCTGGAGTGATTTGCCATTTCCTTCTCTAGTTCACTTTACAGATAAGGAAACTGAGGTAAGCAGAGTTAAGTGATTTGCCCAGAGTTAAACAGCAAGGACATGGCTAACTTCAGTTTTGAACTCTGGAAGAGTTTTCCTGATTCTAGGCCCAATTGTGGTCCTATCTATTGTGCCATCTTAAGGCAGAACTGTCTAAAAGGCATAAAATGGTGAATGTATTACAGACAAAATGCTGTGTAAGCAGTTTGGCAGAAGTTGATACAGGGAAGGAAGAGAAGGACCCTAAATACTTGGAGTTAAATAATAGTTAAAAATAGAGAGGATGAACTGGCCTTCTCCAGAGGAAGCAAAGAATGATGGCATAATCAATGGGTGCCATCTGGAGTGCAACCATTCTGTAATGAGAGGAAGAAGAGAAAGTTCAAAGTGGTAGCTGAATGGTTAACCAGTAAGCTTAGACTAAACAATGGAGAAGTCTACTGGCTTCCAGGGCTATCATATCTGGGATGTACTAAAAAACCCCCTGAGACTTGCAAGACATGACGAATACTACCCTCTTCTGGTGATTCACTTAGGAACAAATGATGCTGATTGAAGGAACCTTGAAAACATTGTTAGGGATCCTGAAGTCCTGGGCAAGAAACTGAAGGCCTCAAGGGCACACAGGTGGTATTTTCATCACTGCTACTGATTGAGGATAGGGGCTGTGGAAGAGAGAGGCTCATCTGGGAAAGGAACAGCTGGTTAAGAGCTTGGTGTCCAAGGATGAAATTGGGATTCGTGGAAAACAGCTTAAAAGAAAGTTAGATCAACTGCGGGTCTAACAGGGAGTAAAATTGGGTTTCCAGAAGTCTTTGAATCCGATCAGAAGGGCTTAAAATGAAAAGAGAAGAGGGAGAGAGAAAATTGTCCATATATAACTGAGAAACCAGATGCTATGGAGAATAGCAGGCCTAAGATAAGAAGAATATCATTAGGTAGGTAGGACCTGGCATTCAAAAGAGATAAAACTCAAGAAAGGAACCAGAAGTAAAACTCGGCCTCAGCTATTTCTTTAGGCCCAAATGCAGAAGGGTAGGTAACAAATAAGGTATATTAGAGATGCTAATACTCAGAAAGAAATATGACCATATATATAGTCATTATCACTGAGATGTTGTAGGATGAGACTCATACTTGACTTGTGACGCCAGAAGGACCCACCTTATTTAAGAAGAGCAAAGTATAGAAAGTTGCATGTTTAGAAAAAACACTCCCATATGGAAGTCAAAGACCTGGGTGAAGGGTTGCTAATAAATATTTGAATTGCTTCAATGTTAATTCCATCCTCCAAAAGGTAAAGAAAATATCAGGGTCACAATGGAGACTCTCAAATTTCAGGATATTCAGTTGTTGCTGAAATAAAAATTGATCAGAGGTTGTCACAACCAGACAAATTCTGCCACATGTACAAGATTGAGGGAGAGCACAGTTAAAAGGGCTTTCTGAGAAAGTCCTTGTCCACAAATTTTATAACACAACATATCCTAGAAGAATCCAATGATGCAACTAAATTGAGGCTAAAATAACATGTGTATGTAAAGATGAGGATTGAATTCTCAGAATTCACTTCTAACTGACAGACAAAGACAGGTGGAAACTGGAGAAACTGGGACAAAGCTTCATATTTTTCTGGGCTTTTGTAAGATGCACCTTTGACTAGTCACGTCCTTCAGGACACAATTCCCAGCCTGCAGATCTCATTCAAAGTCCCCCTAGGTAGCCTTTGCTAGAGTGTTTCCATTAAGTATTGGATCATAAAACCTGAAAAACAAAACCATAAATCCAACCCATGATATACTGGGGCCTTGAGGAAGACGAAAAAGCACTAAGCTGGACAGGATGATGCTGATCAAGAGAAGGCAGAACTTTTGGTGATAATTCCACTTGTATTGTGGTCTGGTCAAACTGCTGAGGAAAGGCTGTGGTCAGCTCCATATGCCACAAAGATAAGCTGGAGGATGAGTAGGATGTGAAGGTGCTTGGAGATCATGTCATGGGGCTATGGACTATATAGGACTGAACAAGAGAACTGGTTTAACTGGATGAGCTACTGCCTGGGGAAGGGGCCGTGAGCCCGTGATTCGAACTTTTCTTCAGTCTATAGTGATAAAAAAAATCAGAGTCCAGTGATTTTCCAGGCTGTACTGCTTTCTTACCTCCATAGAATTTACTCTCCTATACCATCCTGGAAACTCATTCTCCCTAGGACTCCTTTTCACATTGGACCTTTTTGCCCTATCTCCCCTCCTTAATCCTCAGATTGATTGGTCCCTCCCAGAAATTCCTATTTAAGAAGCCTCAGGCCAAAGGTGTTGGAATTCTTTTGCCAGCCATAGTAGTGAACCAACTCCACAGGAGTTTCTATACCATCCCCCTGTGTCAAGGCCCTTCCTCTCCCTCCTCCTCCTTTTCAGTTTCCCTTTGAATATCATGGTCTCCCATTAAAATGGAAGCTCTTTGAGGGCAAGGACCATCTCTGCTTCTGTTGTATTCCTCGTGCTTAATATGGTATTAAGGCTTAATAAGGGACAGCTAGGTGGTGCTGCAGTGTACAGAGCACTTGACCTGGAGTCAGGAAGATATGAGTTCAAATCTGACCTCAGACATGTACTAGTTGTATGACCCTGAGCAAGTCACTTAACTCCTATTTACATCAGTTCCTTATCTGTATAATAGGAACACCTTGGAGAAGGAAATGGCAAACGACTCCAGTATCTTGGATCAAAAGGCTATGGAATCACAAAGAGTTGAACAGGATTGACCAGAACAAGGGTTAATAGTCTGACTAACTCAGTTGGACTGCTGTCATGAGTTGGACTCACTTTTGACCAGATCTGTTGATATCTCTGAGAACCAGAATCAAACCAAGAGAAGCCATGGACATTGACACATATGTATGCTAAAGTTTTGGATACTCTCTTTGAGAAATCTAAAGAAAATCATTTTTCAGTGTCTTTGTCTAAAATACTTAGTCTACTGCTAGGTCTATATCCCAAAGAGATTCAAAAAAGGGTAAAAAATCCACAGGTACAAAAATATTTATAACATCTTTTTTCATAGTGGCAAAGAATTGGAAATTGAGGAGATGTTCATCCATTGGGGAATGGTTGAACAAATTGTGGTATCAGAATGTGATAGAATACTATGGTTCTATAAGAAATCATGGATGGTAGTTCAGAAAAGACTGGAAAAACTTGCATGAATAGATGCTAAGTAAAGTGAGCAGAACCAGAAAAACATTCTACACACTAACAACAATATTGAGTGACAATCAGCTATGATGGACTTGTTCATTTCAGCAGTGCAATAATCAAAGGTAATCCTAAATAATTTGTGATATGGGGCAGCTAGGTGGGTAGGGGCACTGGCCCTGGAGCCAGGAGGACCTGAGTTCAAATCAGACCTCAGACACTTACTAATTACCTAGCTGTGTGGCCTTGGGCAAGTCACTTAAACCCACTGCCTTGCAAAAAAAAAAAAACCTTAAAAAAAGACTTGTGATAGAATTTACCATTTACCATTCTTAAATTTACCATTTATTTTTTTCAACTACATGCACAGATTGTTTTCAACATTTATCTTTTGTAAGATATTGAGTTATACATTTTTCTCCCTCCCTCCCCTGGACAGTAAATAATCTGATATAGGTTTTACATCTATATTAACAACAAATTTAAAGAAAAGAAAAGAAAAGAAAAGAGGAAAGGAGAAAGAAAAAGAAAAAAGTAATAGAAGAAATTAATCCAGAGAAGGAACTGTGGAGTTGAAATGCAGACCAAAGCTATATTCAATTTTTAAAAGCTGTCTTATGTATTATATTTTTTCACATTTTGATTTGATTCTTTCATAAAATGGTTAATATGGATCTATGTTTAGCATGGTTATCCATATCTAGCCTATATTGGATTGCTTTGTGTCAGAGGAAGAGGATAGGGAAGGGAGGGAGGCAGAAAAAATGTGAAATTCAAAACATTGTGAAAAATATGATTGTGGAAATCTACTGTTGCATGTAGTTGGAAAAATAAATAAAATATTAAAATACTTGGTCTATCTAAATAGAAAACTTTATCCTTACATAATTAAGAGCAGGTCCCTCTTTCCCCTCCCTTAACTGACTTGAATGGTTTTTCCAAAAATCATTCTCTAGAGTGTCCTAAAATTGTTATGGCTGGTCTGTTTGATGAATTAAACATTTTCTTAAACCTTGTACTTTGCTTCAATTTTTCTTTAAAACTTATCTTCATTTCTAACTTTGTTTCTCCTTTCTTGATTCTCCCATAGCTCTCTTTTCCCCTATTCCAGAGAATCATCCTTTATAACAATTAATTTTTAAAATATTTATTTTTTCAACTACATGTTACAATTGTTTTCAACATTTATTTTCTGTAAGATTTTGAGTTTCACATTTTTCCTCCCTCCCTCCCCTCGACAGCAAGTAATCTGATATAGGTTGTACATGCATATTAACAATGAATTTTTTTAAAAAAAAGAAAAGAGGAAAGGAGAAAGGAAAAGAGAAAAGGAAGAAAAGAAATTTTAAGAAGAAAGGAAAAGAGGAAAAAATAGGCAAAAATGATGAACCTGTGTTTTATCTTGATTATGGAATTTTGCCTTTGTTTCTGAACACTGTAAACTAAAAATAAAAAGGCCTGGGTCAGAGAGATTTTCAAAAATACAGGATGGATCTTTGTCCCTTTGAATATCTCTCTCGAGGCAGAAATGGTTGGGATTAAAATTTAATTAATTTGTCTCTGATTGACTCATTTATGAAAATAGAAGGTCCTGTTTCTTCCCCAGGGGGTAGGGAAGTTTATGCATCTGCACAGCTTGCTCCCAGTGAGCTACTTATTAATGGTAGCCTCGGAGATATGGGGCTAGAACCATGTTCAAAGTTTAAGGATTCTCAACTATGTAGCCTGAGAGGTGGCACGAAGAGGGGATGGTGTTGCCCATCCAGGAGGATAGTTATATAAGTCTATATTATAGATGTCTGGAGCAGAAGAGGATCTTAGAAAAAAGGGGAGATGACTTGTATTGGTGCTTTATTATTATGCTTTGTTCACGTTTTGTGTTATTTTATATTTTCTTGAGAGTAAAAAGTAATCCTCTATCCATGGACATTGTTACCTTGAGTGCTTGCAAGGGAATTTGAGACCTTTTTACACACATAATGGAAATATCAAGCCTATTCGGAGGTTCCCAAAGGGAAATGAATTGGGAAGGGGAGGGTACAAAAAGAAAGAGACTATTTTGAGTCAGTTTTCTGAAATTGAAACTTGTCTCTGTTAAGTAGAGCCCTGTTTAGTAGGACTGTAGGTTACGTGAGAATTGAGTTGAAGGAAGTGGAGGTGATTAACCCAGAGAAGAGAAGTCTATTTTTTTGGCAAAACCATGGGGTTAAGTGGCTTGCCCAAGGCCACACAGCTAGGTAATTATTAAGTGTCTGAGGTCCCAATTGAACTCAGGTCTTCCTGACTCCAGGGCTAGTGCTCTATCCACTGTGCCACCTAAGCTGGCCCCTGAGGAGAAAAGTCTTAGTAGGGAGATCACTAATCTTTTGTATTTGAAAAACTATCAGGTGGCAGAGGAATTAGACTTGTTTGTTCTTTTTGACAGCAATGAGGCAAAGTTACAGAGACAAATTTATGCTCTCTGTCAGTCATCCATTAGACTATCATTCAAGCTGTCCCTAGGTTATCTTCAAGCAGAAGCTTGTTCAGATTATTGGGAGGGAGCCAAGGGGATCCTTGTGAAGCAGGGAAACTCTAAGAGCAGAGACATATTGTAATCTTTTTGTATTGGAAACTTTTCTGTACTCTGTGTGTGTGTGTGTGTGTGTGTGTGTGTGTGTGTGTGTGTGTGTATTGGGGGGGGAGGTGTTCTCCATTCTGTGTTGGCTCTTCCTAAGCCACTTTGGACTTTAATAGTAAGGCTGACCTTGGTCATGCCCTTTGAGGTAAGAACATCTCAGCAATGCTGCTCATTGCTTAGTGTTGTCTTACATCAAATACTCCTTGGGGATCATCCAGTGGCATGTGCATTGGAGAATACCTGCAGTTGGGGCTAAACCATTCTTCAAGCACCATCCTTGTTCTGCCCACCACAGAAATGTATTTGAGCAAGGGTCACCCAGGCTGAGCCTCTTTTCCTTCTTGATTCCCTGTGGGACTGCCTCCATTTCTTCTTTTTTTTCCTTTCTCAAAGCTGGATACATGTGTTCTAGCCCCATGCTGCCAGACAAATATGGCCCCAGCACCGGATCTATGTTGATTGAAATTTCTTTTCCTTCCCTTTTCCCTTTGAATTTGATTTTTTTTTACTATACTCTCTCAACGGTCTCCTTTTTTTAGTTTTTGCAAGACAAACGGTGTTAAATGGCTTGCCTAAGGCCACACAGCTAGGTAATTATGAAATGTCTGAGGCCAGATTTGAACTCAGGTCCTCCTGACTCCAGGGCTGGTGCTCTATCCACTGTGCCACTTAAATGCCCCTCAACTATCTCCTTTTGCTTAACTTTATTACCTTCTTAGAAGCTACTCTCTCCTTTAAGAAATTTACTGTCTTGCTGCTTTCCCAAAGGACCTAACTTGTGAGTTTGCGTAATAGTTTGGGGGCTATTGCAGTAACCTCTGAATTAAAGGTCAAGTCTTTCTTGGCTCCCTGAGTCAGAGATTGGTGAATTCTTCAAAAAACAAACCCGCATAGATCGTTTACCCCATAGCCCATTTTCTTCTGTCTTCACTTGGATAGACTCAATGGTCTCTACTAGTTTTTCCAAGGTGGAAATTATGTGATCTTGTGAAATCTTTTCTTCAGATTTTTAGAAATACTTTCTGTTGAGCAACAAGCTGGGGACCTCTGAGAAATAGATTCTTAGGACAGAGCTATGTCATTCTCCTCATCTCACAGATGAGGAAACTGAGGTCAAGAGAAAGGACTTGATGGACCAAGGATAATGCCTGTCATGTCTCAAAGAAGCCCAAGAAAGGGTTCTGTCATTTTACTTCCAAATAGGTAACATTCTCAGAGACATTATAGTGTGTTAGATGTTATTTAGCACCCACAAAAATAAACAGGATCCTTCCTGAGAGGTTATTTGAAGTAGCCTATCAAATTTGCCTTTACCAAATCCAAAACCCATCTAGAATGCTGGAGGAGTTGAGACAGGGCAAGAGTAGTAGCCTCAAGTAGCTGTTGCTATATTACTATTTGTCTTTTGGGGATAATATCAACTGTGATCGTTTTCTTTCTGCTCTTAAGGGAATCCTCTCTTGAAGGCATTTTGAAAATTATATCTGGGTAACGTTAAAATTTTGTTGCCTGCCACATGTATTTTTCCTGTATGTATTTGGGTCCAGCCACTCTTTCTGAAATAATCTTTAGTGGCCTTTTCACTCCCTCATGTAGCAGATGAAATA
Organism: Macrotis lagotis; assembly: GCF_037893015.1. Lineage (NCBI taxonomy): Eukaryota > Metazoa > Chordata > Mammalia > Peramelemorphia > Peramelidae > Macrotis > Macrotis lagotis. The sequence continues at coordinate 70,441,034 of NC_133666.1, forward strand.
GTAGAGGCCAAATGTGCTGACTCCATTACCAATAGTGAAGAAGACAGATCCCAAAGAAAGTTGGATCTGGAGTCAGAAGGCATGGCCTTATATTACTTAGTTGTTTTAACCTCGCAGGACCTTAGTTTCTTCATCTGTAAAATGAGAGAAATGGACTAGATAACCTCTTAAGAATCCTTCTACCTGTAATTCTGTGCTCCTATGAGCCAATCTGATCTCTCCTGCTTCTAGTTTCATCTATAAATACTTTTGAGAGGATCCTGTTTGGTTAACTTTTGGGAGTGTTCTGTCCAGACTCATCTCAACCTTTTTCTGCTTTCTAATTCTTTGTGAAGTGATAGTATTTTTAATCTTCCTTTATCTTCTGGAATATATTGCAAATTAACTTGTACTCTAAATCTGTGTTATCTTTGAATTGTGTATCATTCTACTTGGCAAGAAGAAAAGGTATTTGTTGTCTCTGTGTTTTCTTGGCTTTCTGTCCTTGCTATAGCAAACTGCCATTTTTTTAAAAAATTTCTCTTAAGAAATGGTGATGATCCTGGTCTGTGTCTTTACTTTATCCAGTTCCTTTGCTCAGAATCAACAATGCCTAATTCAGTCTTGTTCAAAAAAGTCACCTCATGAATGAATGCATTGAATTGAATAGTTTCTTTTCTTTTTTTTTTTTTTAGATTTTTCAAGGCAATGGGGTTAAGTGGCTTGCTCAAGGCCACATGGCTAGGTAATTATTATGTGTCTGAGGCTGGATTTGAACTCAGATACTCCGGACTCCAAGGCCAGTGCTCTATCCACTGTGCCACCTAGCCACCCCTGAATAGTTTCTTTAAATGAGTCTCCTTGGAATCTTAATGGTTCTCTGTGTTTTGTCATCACATTTATAATTTTTTTCTCCCTAATTTGGTAATTTGGGCCTTTGCTCCAACAGGTTCATAGTGTGCCTGCACACAGAGAGTTGAATCATAAATGACTAGTATGTTGATCACTTCCCATCTGTCAGGATAGAGTCAATTTAAATTTTGTGTGTCATTATTTTGTGCTAGTCATGGCTCGTACCATCACATCACCCAACTTTCTTTTGGAAGTATTCAAAATATGCAGGTGTTAATTCTCTGAGTAACTCACATCATTTTGCCTCTTATATATCTTGATTTGGAACTAAATTTTTATTCTTTTTTTTCAGAGCTTCCTTAAAAATGGTTTAAAAAAATGTTCCTATCCTTTCCAATGAATCCTCTCCTCACCAAAAGGAATAAAGAAGTCCACTGGAACAAAACCTGCTCAACACCCTGGAAAGTCTGATAAAGGATGTTTCCTTCCACCTCAGTGATCTACCACCTCTCTCTTCAGACAGAGGATGAAGGTCTCACTCTTAGTCCTCTAAAGCCCCAGGTGTTCACCACATTGGGTTCTCTGATCTTTCATTGTTTTCTATGACATTATTGTGGTCCACATGTACATTGTTCTCCAGGCTCTGGTAACTTTGTTTTGCATCTGTTTATACCAATGTTTCCCAAGTTTTTCTGACTCCTTCATAGGTACTTTTCATTATATCCACATACCCTAGTTTGTTCAACCATTCCCCAAACAAAAGACATACACTTACTTTCCAATGTTTTACTATTACAAAAAATATTACTCAGATATTTTGGCCCATATGGCACCTTTTTCTCCATCTTTGAACTCCCTTTAGTATTCTTGGATCAAAGGGGATGTATAATACAATAGCTTTTCTGGTTAAGTTGTACATAATTCTGAACCATATTTTTCAGTAGCTGTTTCTGCTTTCCTTATAATAACTTTGCATTATAATCACCAAGTGTCAGGATTTAGTGGCTTAATCTGGAATATCTGTCAATTTCTTCTTTTCTGCTTCTTCATCCTCTGAAACAGCTGTTGGCATATAAGTTGGCACATAATTATCTTCATTGTAGACGTTTTTGCTTCTACTCATGAGCACTGCAAGGAAATATAGACACGTTTTGATGAAATGATGGGTTTTGTTGCCTTTGGGTACAAATTGTAAACAAACTGGCCACCATCTTTATTTTGCAAAATCTTGGAGTTGGAAGGGATCTTATAAACATCAAGTTCAACCTATTCCTTCTGCTCCCCTGCCATAGGCTCTATTGAAATAGAAGGGGTATTTCATAGATTCATGAGCCATTTTGAATTATTATCAATTTCCTGGGTTACCATATGCTGACACTGAGCCTCTCCATATTTGGCTAACCTGGTTTTTAGCTAACCAGTTTGTAGCTACCTTCTACTGTCATAGTTTTCCAAGACCTTGGGTTACCTTCATAGTGTTTTCCCCATTTTATAGACCTGAGACTCAGACAGGTAAGTGTTTTTTTTTTTTTTTCCCCAAGGTCATACAGATTTAAAGTTAGTAAATTCAGGATTCAAGCCCAAGTTTTCTGGCTGCAATTCCAGTACTCTTTCTACTTCATCAGGCAACATGAACTGGGGGCAAGCATGGATCTGGAAGATTAATCTTGGAGAGAGGTCTCAGGAAGGTTCCTCCTGTGACATAATGCTCCAAAGGAGAACCCCCCTGTACACTAACCCTAGGGGAAGTGGGGAGGGAATGAAGGCAGAGATCCTAGAATACCTTGACACTCCCTCTGCAGAGAGAACTTCCAAATGTATGTATTGCCATGAGAAAAACCCCAGTGACCCAACCTGAGTCTTGTCCCTAGCAATGGACGATGAATGGTTTTGCCTCTTGAGGACTTTCAGGCTTCTAAGATATATACAGCATTTGTGACTTCCTCATTCCAAGAAGCCTTGAAATAAAAATCAAGGAAGACAAGTCCCTTGAAGACAAGGTTCCAGGGCCTCCTAGAATAGACCAGAACTACCCTCTTCCTGTGTCCCTGGGTAGGGAAGAGGGGCCTAGGCTCACGTGTGTGTTGGTGAAGTGCTAAGCCCAGCCGTGCTGTCATTTCTGTTTTCCATTGGTTTTTCATGATTTGTTGCTTAACAGTCTGCTTTAAATTAGAAAAATGATGCTGAGTCAAATGCTTTCCAGCTTAAACGAGTCCCTTCCTTGGGGCTATCCAAACACAGGGAAACAACCAGAAGTGTTTTCTTTTAAGTTGTTTTGGAGCTAGTACTTGCCCAGGACCTTGGATGGATTTGGTTGGACAAGGCCAATGCTGCCATCTGCTGGTAAATGAGACCATAATCAAGAACCATCCTAGGAATTTGATCTAAGGGGGCACTTTAGAGAACCAAAGAAGAAACTGAGGCCCAGGGACATCAAAACTACATTCACATACAAGAAAAGTCCTCAGCACACATTTTAAGGACAGTAAGTTTTTGTTGAATATCAATTTGAGTTTAGGTATGTGAATAACGTGGAATGAAAGACATCAAGACCATTCCATACAAGTACCAAGTACTGGTTGAAAAGACTTCAGTCCTTTAGCTTAGGGACTAGCATTCATGGACTTGGAGGCTTCTCACTGGTGGCAGAAGGCAGATAGAAGAGCAATGGGGGAAGCCTCAAAGAGCAAGCCTAGGTCAGATGCCAAGAAAGGTTCCTAATAAGTGCTGTCCACATGTAGAATGAACTCCCTGGAGAGGGAAGCTTTTCTCTCATTGGAGATCTTCGCGTATAGACTAGATGACCAGTTGTTGAACATGGTGGAGAGGAGATTCTTGTTCATGGATAAGTTGGATTTCGTGATATCTGAGCTCCCCTACAGTTCTGAGATTTGGAGATTCTATAACTTTAGTTGAATGCAGGGTCTTCCAGTTATTATCCATATGTAGGGGGAAAAAAGTTCCATTTGCCAGAGATTCAAATAAAAACACTAAATGAAATTATATTTTATAAAGTTTGTGGTTATATTTCATAGCCATTATTGAAACAGACTATCAGGAAGACCTGGGTTCATGTATTGACTCTGCTATCTGTTTTTTTTCTAAATTAAAGGGAATAGTCCTTGCACTTTGTTCAAACTCCACAGCTCCTTAGCTGGATACAGATGGTACTCTCCTTTGCAGACAGCCCAAAATTGTTCCCGATTGTTGCACTGATGGAATGAGCAAGTCCTTCAAGGTTGAACATCACTCCCATATATTGCTGTTAGGGTGTACAGTGTTTTTCTGGTTCTGCTCATCTCACTCAGCATCAGTTCATGCAAATCTCTCCAGGTTTCCCTGAAATCCCATCCCTCCTGGTTTCTAATAGAACAATAGTGTTCCATGACATACATATGCCACAGTTTGCTAAGCCATTCCCCAATTGAAGGACATTTACTGGATTTCCAATTCTTTGCCACCACATACAGGGCTGCTATAAATATTTTTATACAAGTAATGTTTTTACCCTTTTCCCTCATCTCTTCAGGGTATAGACCCAATAGTGGTATTGCTGGGTCAAAGGGTATGCACATTTTGTTGCCCTTTGGACATAGTTCCAAATAGCTCTCCAGAAGGGTTGGATGAGTTGACAGCTCCACCAACAGTGTAATAGTGTCCCAGATTTCCCACATCCCTTCCAACAATGATCATTATCCTTCCTGGTTATACTGGCCAATCTAAGAGGTGTGAGGTGGTACCTCAGAGAAGCTTCAATTTGCATTTCTCTAATAAATGATGATTTAGAACATTTTTTCATATGGCTATGGATTACTTCGATCTCCTCATCTGTAAATTGCCTTTGCATTTCCTTTGAACATTTGTCAATTGGGGAATGGCTTTTTGTTTTAAAAATATGACTCAGTTCTCTATATATTTTAGAAATGAGTCCTTTGTCAGGATCATTAGTTGTAAATATTGTTTCCCAATTTACTACTTTCTTATGATCTTGATTACATTGGTTTTATCTGTGCAAAAGCTTTTTAATTTAATGTAATGTAAATCATCTAATTGGTTTTGGTGATATTCTCCAACACTTCCTTAGTCATAAACTGTTCCCCTTTCCATAGATCTGATAGGTAGACTAGTCCTTGATCTTCTAATTTGCTTATAGTATTGTTTTTTATGTCTATGTCCTGTAACTATTTGGATCTTATCTTTGTAAAGGGTATGAGGTGTTGGTCTAATCTAAGTTTCTTCCATACTAACTTCCAATTTTCCCAGCAATTTTTTTCAAAGAGGGAGTTTTTATCCCAATGGCCAGACTCTTTGGGTTTATCAAACAGCAGATTACTATAATCATCTCCTGCTTTTACATCTAGTCTATTCCACTGGTCCACCACTCTATTTCTTAGCCAATACCAAACAGTTTTCATGACTGATGCTTTATAATATAATTTTAGATAGGGTAGGGCTAAGCCACCTTCTTTTGCACTTTTTTTCCATTAAGCTTCTGGCAATTCTTGAGTTTTTATTTCTTCATATGAATTTGCTTACAATTTTTTCTAACTCATTAAAGTAATTTTTTGGAATTTTGATTGGTAGGGCACTAAACAGATAGTTTCGTTTTCGTAGAATTGTCATTTTTATTATATTAGCTCTACCTATCCATGAGCGGTTGATATTTGCCCAGTTATTTAAATCTAATTTAATTTGTGTGAGAAGTGTTTTATAATTGTTTTCAAAAAGATTCTGAGTCTGTCTTGGCAAATAGACTCCCAAATATTTTATATTGTCTGAGGTTACTTTGAATGGGATTTCTCTTTCTAGCTCTTCCTGCTGTTTCTTGCTAGACATATATAGAAAAGTTGAGGATTTATGAGGGTTTATTTTATAAGCTGCAACTTTGCTAAAATTGCTAATTGTTTTCAGTAGTTTTTTAGATAATTTCTTGGGATTCTCTAGTTAGACCATCATGTCATCTGCAAAGAGTGAGAGTTTTGTCTCTTCCTTTCCAATTCTAATTCCTTTAATTTCTTTTTCTTCTCTAATTGCTGATGCTATCATTTCTAATACAATATTGAATAGTAGTGGTGATAATGGGCACCCTTGTTTCACCCCTGATCTTATTGGGAATGCCTCTAGCCTCTCCCCATTGAGTATAATGCTTGTTGATGGTTTCAGATAGATACTGCTAATTATGTTAAGGAACAGTCCATTTATTCCTACACTCTCTAGTGTTTTAATAGGAATTGATGCTGTATTTTGTCAAAAGCTTTTTCAGCATCTATTGATATGATCATATGATTTCTGATAGGTTTGTTGTTGATATAATTGAGTATACTAACAGTTTTCCTAATATTGAACCAACCCTGCATTCCTGGAATAAATCCTACTTGATCATAATGTATTATCCTAGAGATAATTTGTAATCGCTTTGCTAAGATTTTATTTAGGATTTTTGCATCGATATTCATCAGGGAAATCGGTCTATAATTTTCTTGTTCTGTTTTAACTCTTCATGGCTTAGGTAACAGTACCATATTGGTTTCATAGAAAGAGTTAGGCAGAGTTCCATCTTTCCCTATTTTTCCAAAGAGTTTATATAGGATTGGAACCAATTGTTACTTAAATGTTTGGTAGAATTCACTTGTGAATCCATCAGGCCCTGGAGATTTTTTTTAGGGAGTTCAGTAATGGATTGTTGAATTTCTTTTTCTGAGATAGGGCTGTTTAGGTATTTAATCTCTTCTTCATTTAACCTGGACAGCTTATATTTTTGTAAATATTCATCCATTTCATTTAGATGATCATATTTATTGACACAGAGCTGGGCAAAAAAAATTTTGAATTATTACTTTAATTTCCTCCTCATTGGTGGTGAGTTCACCTTTTTCCTTTATGAAACTAGCTATTTGGTTTTCTTCTTTATTTTTTTAATCAAATTGACCAGAGGTTTATCAATTTTATTGTTTTTTTCATAATACCGACATTTGGTTTTATTTATTAATTCAATAGTATTTTTGCTTTCAATTTTATTAATTTCTCCTTTAATTTTTAGAATTTCTAATTTGGTACATAATTGGGGATTTTTGATTTGTTCTTTCTCTAATTTTTTTAGCTGCATGTTTAATTCATCGATTTCCTCTTTCTCCAATTTATTCATATAAGCATTTAAAGCTATAATATATCTCCTGAGAGTTGCTTTGAATCAATCCCATAGGTTTTGGTATGTTGTTTCATTATTATCATTATCTATGATAAAATGGTTAATTCTTTCTATAATTTGGTTTTTGATCCACTCATTTTTTAAAATGAGGTTATTCAGTTTCCAGTTTGTTCTGGGTCTATATCTCCTTGGCCCAGTATTGCATTATGACTTTTATTGCATTGTGATCTGAGAAAGATGTATTCACTATTTCTGCCTTTCGGCAGTTGATCATTAGCTTTTTATGTCCTAGTACATGGTCAATTTTTGTATAAGTTCCATGTACTGCAGAGAAAAAGGCATATTCCTTTCTATCCCCATTCAGTTTCGTCCATAAATCTACCATATCTAATTTTTCTAACAATCTATTTACCTCCCTAATTTCTTTCTTGTTTGTTTTATGATTCGATTTATCTAGATCTGATAGCGGGAGGTTGAGGTCTCCCACTAGTAGAGATTTGCTATCTATGTCTTTCTGTAATTCTTTCAGCTTCTTCTCTAAGAATTTGCATGCTGTCCCACTGAGTGCATATATATTCAATATTGAAATGACTTTATTGTCTATGGTACCTTTTAGGAGGATATAGTTTCCTTCTTTATTTCTTTTAACGCTATCTATTTTTGCTGCTGCTTTGTCTGAGATAAGGATTGCTACCCCTGCTTTTTTTACTTCAGCTGAAGCAAAATATATTTTGCTCCAACCTTTTACCTTTACTCTGTATGTATCTCTCTGCTTCAAATGAGTTTCTTGTAAGCAGCATATTGTAGGATTCTGGTTTTTAATCTACTCTGCTATTTGCTTACGTTTTAAGGGAGATTTCATCCCATTCACATTTAAGGTTATGATTACTAATTCTTTATTGCCCTTCATGCTATCTTCCTTCTTTTTGTATTTTTCCCCCTTTCCCCCCCCTTTTGTCCATATTCCCCAGTCTTTTCTTTCTGAAAACCACCCCCTTCAGTGTGTTTGCCCTCCTATATCATATCCTCCCCTTTCTTTTCCCTTTGCCTTTTTCCCTTTTCCATTCCCTTGCTTTTATTATTTCCCCTTATGTCCCCACTCCCCTTCCCTTTCTCTGTCTCACCTCCCCTTTTCCCCATTTAATACTTGAAAGGTTAGATGTTTTATAAGTTAACTGAGTATGTGTAGGTTGACTTTCAGCCAAGTCTGATGAGAAGACGATTCAGGTGTTTCTCCTTTGCTCCTTTCTTCCCCACTATTACCATAGGTTTTTTTTTGAACCTCTTAGTATAATACGATTTACTCCATTCAATCCCCTCCCTCCTCCCGTTTCTTTCCTGTCCCCCCCTTTTTAGGGTGGTAGTGTTTTTTTTAGATCATTCTATCTAAGTCATAGAAGATTCTGAGTGTCTGACCCTTCTAGTTCTGTATATTCTATCGAATAGAGTCTAAATTCCTGAGAGTTATTAGAGTCTTTCTCCCAAATGGGTTTAAAGCCAGTTACATCCCATTAGATAGTAGTCTCTTGGATAGGTCATGAATGTCCATCATTTCTGGCAAGGTGTATTCTTAGAATTGTTAGAGTTCCAATTATTGTATTATTTTTTCTTTTACTGCCCCCCCTTTTTTTTACCTTTTCATGTGTCTCTTGAACCTCCTGTTTAATGTCCAAATTTTCTGTTTAGCTCTGGTCTTTTCATCAGAAATTTTTGGAATTCCTCCATTTCCTTAAATGTCCATCTTTTTCCCTGGAAGAGTAGGCTCAGCTTTGCAGGAAAGTAGATTCTTGGCTGCATTCCAAGCTCCTGTGCTCTTCGAAATATCTCATTCCAGGCCCTTCGATCCCTTAATGTTGAAGCAGCCAGGTCCTGTGTGATCCTTACAGTGACTCCTTGATATTTATATTGTTTCTTTCTGACTGCTTGCAGGATTTTCTCTTTTATCTGATAGTTCAGCAGTTTGGCCACAACATTCCTTGGTGTTTTCATTTTAGGATCTTTTTCTGGTGGGGATCGATGTACTCTTTCAATAAGTACTTTGCCCTCTGATTCCATGATATCAGGGCAGTTTTCCATCACTAGATCCTGTAATATTAAGTCCAGGCTTTTTTTTCTCTCCAATGTTTTCAGGAAGTCCTATAATTTTCAGGTTGCCCCTCCTCGATCTATTCTCAAGGTCAGTGGTTTTGTTGATGAGGTATCTTTCATTTGCTTCTATTTTTTTATTTTGTTTAACTGACTCTTGCTGTCTCATGGAGTCATTAGTTTCTGTAGACTCCATTCTTTTTGGGGGGGAGGAGTTTTCTTCATTAACCTTTTGCAACTCCTTTTCCATTTGGTCAATTCTACTTTTGAAAGAGCTTTCCATTTGACCAATTGAGGTTTTCAGAGAATTAATTTCTTTTTGCATTTGCTCATTTGAGGATCTGAGAGAATTGTTCTCATTTTGTAATTGTCCAATTGATGATCTGAGAGATTTATTCTCCTTTTGTGTTTGTCCAATTGTACTTTCTAAAATTTTGTTTTCCTGATGTAAGATATTAATTGTCTCTCTCAAATTTTTAAGCTCCTTCTTTATTTCTTCAAGGAAGTCTTTCTGTGCTGGAGACCAGATTGTATTCTCCTCAGAGGTTCCAGGTCTCTCTAAGTTAGGGTCTTTCCCTTCCAGGAATTTTTCTATGGATCCACCTTTCCACTGACCCTTCTTCATTATGCTAAGACCTTGAGTTGGGAGGGGCTGGTTCACCTGGGCTTGGGATCCCTAAAGGCTTTACTTAGTGCAGTTCCTGTGACTGGCCAGTAGGAGGTGCTGGTTTCCCTCTCTGGGGTGTCTGTGACCTTGGTTGGGAGGCCTTCTCCCTTTGCCAGAAGGGCGGAGTTGGAACTATTGAATTCTTTTGCCTTCAATCAATGGTGGGCTTTACCCTGGCCTGAGGTCATTCCTCAGCTGGGCTGGTTCTTAGGCTCACACACCTGGGCCTGAGGCAGAAGTATTTTGCAATTTTTTGTTTTGGAGGAGGTGTCAGTGCAATGGATGCATAGGCTCACAGTTTCTCAGAGGGAAGGAGCCCAGTGATGGCGTCCGCAGCTCTCCTGCACCAGACCTCTCCCCGCAGCCCCCTCCCCAAGCTCCAGGGGGCAGCACCAACACCAGTGCCTCTGCTTCCCAGCGTACCCAAGCCCCTTTTGTCCAGCCCTACCACTGATCCAGGAGGTCCTGCTCTCAGGCCCTCTGACTCCCGGTTCCAATTCAGCTGTTACTCTGGCTGATCCGGGTCTGCTACTCACCTGCGGAATTATACCAAAGCTGCTGCTGGAGACAAATCCTGAGGTAGATGCTCTTTCTCCTGGCTTTTCTCTCTAGGTTCTGTGAGTTGGACTTCCTCTAAGAGGTTTATTTCATGTGATAGATGGGGAAGAGATCAGGAGACTCTAGAACTGTGCCTGTCTTCTCTCCACCATCTTGGCCGGAAGTCCATGTATTGACTCAGATATATGACCCTAAGCAACTCAGTCTCAGTGACTTTACAGTGAAGTCACAGAAAGATACAGATAAGAGTCATATAGGATGGGCAGACAGGAAAAAATGATGGCCATCAGTATCAGTAGAGGAAATTCTCTGATAAGATCACCAATTTATTTTTCTTTTGCTTTTTTGAAACTGTCTCCCTGTACCACCCATGGGCAGCTAGATGACATAGTAAATAGAATGCCAGGCCTGAAGTCAAGAAGATTCATCTTCCCAAGGTCAAATCTGATCTCAGACACTTCCTAGTTATAGGACTCTGGGCAAGTCACTTCATCCTGTTTGCCTCAGTTTCCTCATCTGTAAAATGAGCTGTTGCAGGAAATGGAAAACTGCTCTAGTATCTTTGCCAAGAAAATCCCACATGGGATCACCAAGAGATGGATATGAATGACGAAACAACATCCCATCCAGACAGACCAGTCACAGCCTCAATGTCTCTGCTACTCAACATGAATGCTCTGACCTATTCTGTTCCTAACCTGGTCTAGTAGACTCCTTCTTAAGAACTTGATGGCCTCTACTCCCTCTCAGCAGCTCACTACCAGGAGGCAGGACTTTGAACCAACAACTAACTGGTTTTAGCCCCACTGCCACCTAGCTCCCCCAAGAGAGAGTTTTTTTTTTTTTTTTTGTCAATGGGCATGTTTGTAGGCAGGAGGTTATAAGCAATTTGGAAGAGAGAGAGGTTGAAGATAATTAAGGAGTAGGAAGGAGAGTAGGAAATCTGGTGAAAGACAGGAAGGAATTATATCTTATGTTGCAATAAAATTCTCATATTTATTTGCCAAAATTTTGTCAGTCGACCACCAACAATGTATTTTTCTCCTTTTTTTTGTCGTCAAAATAGTCTTATCAGGGATATTGTTTTAGGTGGCATAGTGAGTAGTATTGAACCTGGAGTTTGAATGCTGTCTCAAGCACTTAGCAATCCTGTGACCCTGGACAAGTTATCTCACTTCTCTCAGCCTCAGTTTCCTCATCTGAAAAAAATGATAATAATAATAACATCTATCTCCAAGGGATGTTGCAAAGACCAAATGAAATCATGTTTGTAAAAAGATATTATTACATGTTTTTCCTGTGATGTCAATAATGTCCTTGAAATAGAGTCTCATCAATAACATTTTGGGTCAAAAGCACATGAAAAGTTTAGTTAAATGTTTTTGCATATTTCTAAATTATTTTTCCGAATTGTTGAGCCAATGTCCAGTATCATGAGCCGTGAACCAATAATAATGATGATGATGACAATGATGAGAGAATTTATATAGAATTTTTAAGGCTTACAAAATACTCTATGTTGTCTCACTTGATACCCTCAACTCTGCGAAGTTAGGTGGTATTACTGGAGACTCTAGGTGGTGTCATAGTGCATAAATTACCAGGCCTGAAGTTAGGGAGACTCATCTTCCTGAGTTCACATTACAGCTTCAGATACTTATTGACTGTGTGACCCTAAGTCATTATCTGTAAAATGAGCTGAAAAGGGAAATGGCAAACCACTCCCAGTGTCTTTGCCAAGAAAAACCCAAATGGGGTCATGGAGAGTTGGACAGGACTGAAAGGACTGAAAAATAAAAAAGGTGTGATTATTATTCTCACTTCACACATGAGGAAATTGAGTGTAAGTGATTTACCCAAAGTGTCATATGGCTAGTAAGCCTCTCTAGCTGTATTTGAACTTTGACCTTTCTGACTACAGGTCCAGCACTCTAACCTGTACATCAGCACAGCCAATTCAGCTTTGATTTTTCTCAACTTTTCTAGCATAATAGTGATATCCAAGGAGTATGTTCATATGCATTTTTATTATTGTTAGTGATTTTGAACATTTCTTCTAAGGAAATGATAGCTAGTGCTTCTTCCTTTGAAAATTATTTGTTCCTATGCCATCCCAGAATGGTTGGGAGGATCAAATAGGATAATATTCATATAATGTTTTACAAATGACATACTTAGGATTATCCATTGTCTCTTTGGAACAATGGCTACTACAACTGGTAGTTGTCTTTCAGTATTGAAGGGAATCATATCAACCAGTAAAATGATTGGAAGCATGAGTTGTTCAATTATAGTGAGGGATCTGCTGTGCAAGGCCTCCTTCTCACTTGCCTTTACCAGAATCATTCCCAAGATCTGGTTTATAGGACACAGGACTATTAGAGATGGTCTAGCTGCTCTTGACCCTGTAGTACTCTCCAGATCCCTTGATCTGCTTCTAACCTGACCCCACAGAAATCTCCCTGTGAAGAGATATGACCTGAAAACTGTTTCTGTTGAGGTTGCATGCACTTGCCCCCTCAGTAGCCACAGGGCCTGAACTCTGAAGACCTTGGCCCTTGGTTCACCATCAGAAACTGTTGTCATTTTGTCATTGAAAATGTTTTTAAGCATTTAGTATAGTTGGTGGGGTACACAAGACACATTGAGCCAATGTTTTTGACCAAGGTGACCTTTGACAATGAGTTTTCATTTTGTTCCATTGATAATATACTATGTTCTCCACCTGATGTAATTCTCAGCACAAATTAAGGAATGTCTGAAATCATTAGCATCCTTTGGTTTTTCATGTCTAGATGATAGAAGGGAAAGAACATTTGCCAACAAATTAGGAGACCTGGGTTCTAGAACCTCGTTCTGGGAAAGTCATTTCTTCTCTGGGCCTCAGTTTCCTTAACTATAAATTGAGGGGGTTGGACTAATTGATAGCTAAGATCCTGTTCAGCTCTGAATCTACTATTCACTAACGTGCTATAATAATGACACCAAAGGGCTGTACAGCCTGGAAATTAACTTGAATGAGTAAATGACTTGGTTTGGGAAGAAAACACAATGAACTCATTTCCAAAGACTGGGTTTTGGTAAATAATGGATATTTGATTATGCAATGTTTAGTTTCTTCGAAGCTTTAGCTGGAAGAACAGCAATAGTGTGTGGTTTTCCTGCAATATCACATTGTGCTTAAACTCAAATATTTTTCTATAAAAATCATTTTGGTAAAAGCTGTCTGTGTTTTTATGCAACTTGTGATAATAAATGTGATCTTTATTTTAGAATAAAAAAAGAAAAAGAAAATGTTATTAAGGAGGGAAGCAAGAATGGGGGGGAATTGTAAAACTCAAAACAAATAAAATCTTTCTTTAAAAAAATGTTATTAAGGAAGATGCCTGGTTGTCCACTTTGCTGCTGAGATGAAACCACTCAATTTGCTGAAGACTTGCATCTTACCCATTAGGATGTGGGATTATGTCACTTTTTCTTTGTATTCCCAATGCTTGGACACTTCTTGTCACATAATATGCCCCAATTTACTTTGTCTATTGGGAAATGGTACTTAATATTCCATATTTATATGAAATTCCCAGAGTTTTTGGTTGTCAGACTTTTATCAGTGTTATGTAATACAAAGAACTTCCCTCAGTCCATATCTTTTCTTCTGATTCTGATTCAATTTTACTTCCTCAATTTAAAATTGAGAATCACTCATTTGTCTTTTGCATGCTCTATTATATATCCCATATCTACAATTTTTCTTCCTACTCCTGAGGTATTAAATACTCTATTCATTTTTATGATATGACTTTTTTTTGGCAAGTCAATGGAGTTAAGTGGCTTGCCCAAGGCCACACAACTAGGTAATTATTAAGTGTCTGAGGCTAGATTTGAACTCAGATCTTCCTGACTCCAGGACCAGTACTCTATTCACCGCACCAACTAGCTGCCCTTATGATATAATTTTTTAACACTGAGATTGCTGATCCTTTGAGGAAGCTACTGCAATATAATGGATTGATCCAGATTGAACTTTCTCCCATCTGAAGACCATGCTTCCATCTTCCTCACAGTTTTTATTAAATGAAGTCTGTGTTATTGGGTTAAACAAACACCAGATTTCTGTGCTCATTTGTTTGTAGGTCTTTTTATAATCAGTTTTGCTGATCTACTTTCCATTTTTTGGCTGATGTCATATAGTTCTGATAATTTTAGCTTTCTAGTATAATTAACAGTTAAGTCTAACCAAGTCCTGCTCTTCTCTACTTATTTTCATTATATCCTTTGCTATTCTTGATATTTAATTTCTTCAATTTTAAAAAACCTTTTTTTCAGTTTTTCTAAAGTATCCCTTAGGGGCAGCTAGGTGGTACAGTGGATAGACCACAAGCCCTGAAGTCAGAAGGACCTGAGTTTAAATCCAGCCTCAGACACTTAATAATCACCTAGCTGTGTGACCTTGGAAGAGTCATTTAACCCTATTGCCTTAAATTACATACACACACACACACACACACACACACACACACACACATTTATACATACACACCCACAAGGTATCCCTTAATTATTGTTGTTATTTCATTCATGTCCAACTCTTCATGATCCCATTTGATATTTTCTTGGTAAAGATACTGGACTAGTATTTGCATGAATTGATGCTGAGCGACATAAGCAGAAGGAGAAAAACACTGTACACCCTAATAGCTGTTCCAAATAGCAACATGGGGGTGATGATTAAACTTGATGGACTTGCTCATTCCATCAGCTGCAACAACCAGGGAAAATTCGGGGCTCTCTGCAATGGAGAATACCATCTGTATCCAGAGAAAGAACCATGGAGTTTGACCAAAGATGAAAGTCTATTACCTTTAAAAAAAAGTTATCCTTTGGGCAAAGAGACATAGACCCAGAACGAATTGGAAACTGAATTACCTCATTTTAAAGAATGAGTGGACCAAAAAACAAATTATAGAAAGAATTAATAATTTTATCCTAAATAATGGCAATAAAGAGACAACATACCAAAACCTATGGGATTCACTCAAAGTGGCTGTCAGGGGATATATTATATCTTTAAATGCTTACATGAATAAATTAGAGAAAGAGGAAATCAATGAACTAAATATGAGACTAAAATAATTAGAGAAAGAACAAATTAAAAATCCCCAATTAAATATCAAATTAGAAATTCTAAGAATTAAAGGAAGAATTGATAAAATTGAAAGCAAAAATACTATTGAATTAATAAATAAAACCAAAAGTTGGTCAGTTTGATTAATAAAAAAAGAAGAAAAACAAATTGCTAGTATCATAAATGAAAAAGGTAAACTCACCACCAATGAAGAGAAAATTAAAGTAATAACTCAAAATTATTTTGTCCAACTCTATGCCAATAAATTTGACAATCTAAATGAAATGGATGAATATTTACAAAAATATAAGTTGCCCAGGTTAAATGAAGAGGAGATTAAATAGCTAAACAACTCTATCTCAGAAAAAGAAATTCAACAAGCCATCACTGAACTCCCTAAGAAAACACCTCCAGGGCCTGATGGATTCATAAGTGAATTCTAGCAAACATGTAAGGAACAATTGGTTCCCATTTTACATAAAGTCTTTGGAAAAATAGGGGAAGATGAAACTCTGCCCAACTCTTTCTATGACACAAATAAGGTGCTGATACATAAACAAGGAAGAGTTAAAACAGAGAAAGAAAATTAAAGACTTATCTCCCTGATGAATATAGATGCAAAAATCTTAAATAAAATCTTAGCAAAGGCCAAGATGGTGGAGAGAAGACAGGCACAGTTCTAAAGTTTCCTGATCTCTTCCCCATCTATCACATGAAACAAACCTCTTAAAAGAAATCTGACCCACAAAACCCAGAAAGAAAAGCAAGGAGAAAGAACATCTACCTCAGGATTTGTCTCCAGCAGCAGCTTTGGCCAAATTCAGGCAGGTGAGTCTGGGCTCAGAGGGAGGATCAGCCCGAATCAGCCAGATTAACAGCTGAATTGGAGCCGGGAGTCGGAGGGCCGGAGAGCCAGACCTGCTGGATCAGCGGTGGGGCTGGACGAAAGGGGCTTGGGTACGCGGGGAAGCAGAGGTGCTTGTGTTGGTGCTGACCCCTGGAGCTTGGGGACCAGGCTGGGGGGAGAGGTCTGGTGCAGGAGAACTGCAGATGCCATCACTGGGCTCCTTCCCTCTGAGAAACTGTGAGCCTATGCCTCCATTGAACTGACGCCTCCTCCAAAATAAACAATTGCAAACTATTTCTGCCTCAGGCCCAGGTGTGTGAGCAGAAGAACCAGCCCAGCTGAAGAATGACCTCAGGCCAGGGGAAAGCCCACCATTGATTGAAGGCAAAAGAATTCAATACCTCCAACACCTCCCTTCAGGCAAAGGGAGGCCTCTCAACCAAGGTCACAGACACTCCAGAGAGGGCAAACAATAACTCTTCCTGGCCAGCCACAGAAACTGCACTCAGTAAAGCCTTAGTGATCCAAAGTCCAGGTGAACCAGCCCCTCCCCAACTCAAGTTCTTAGCATAATGAAGAAGGGTCAGTGGAAAGGTGGATCCATAGAAAAATTCCTGAAAAGGAAAGACCCCAACTCAGAGAGACCTGGAACCTCTGAGGAGAATACAATCTGGTCTCCAACACAGAAAGACTTCCTTGAAGAAATAAAGAAGGAGCTTAAAAATTTGGGAGAGACAATTAATACCTTGCAACAAGAAAACAAAACCTTCCGACGTACAATTGGACAAACACAAAAGGAGAATGAATCTCTCAGATCATCAATTGGACAATAACAAAATGAGAATAATTCTCTCAGATCCTCAAATGAGCAAATGAAAAAAGAAATTAATTCTCTCAAAACCTCAGTGAAATGGAAAGCTCTTTCAAACGTAGAATTGACCAATTGGAAAAGGAGTTGCAAAAGGTCAATGAAGAAAACTCCTCTCCCCCCAAAAATAATGGAGTCTACAGAAACTAATGACTCCATGAGACAGCAAGAGTCAGTTAAACAAAATCAAAAATTAGAAAAAATAGAAACAAATGTAAAGTACCTCATCAACAAAACCACTGACCTCAAGAATAGATTGAGGAGGGGCAACCTGAAAATTATAGGACTTCCTGAAAACATAGAAGAGAAAAAAAAGCCTGGACTTAATATGACAGGATCTAGTGATGGAAAACTGCCCTGATATCATGGAATCAGAGGGCAAAGTAGTTACTGAAAGAGTACATCGATCCGCACCAGAAAAAGATACTAAAATGAAAACACCAAGGAATGTTGTGGCCAAACTGCAGAACAATCAGATAAAAGAGAAAATCCTGCAAGCAGTCAGAAAGAAACAATTTAAATATCAAGGAGCTACAGTAAGGATCACGCAGGAACTGGCTGCATCAACTTTAAGGGATCGAAGGGCCTTGAATGAGATATTTCAAAGAGCACGGGAGCTTGGAATGCAACCAAGAATCTACATTTCTGCAAAGCTGAGCCTTCTCTTCCAGGGAAAAAGATAGACATTTTACGAAATGGAAGAATTCCAAAAATTTCTGATGAAAAGACCAGAGCTAAACAGAAAATTTGAAAATCAAACAGGAGGTTCAAGAGACACATGAAAAAGTAAAAAGGGGGGGGCAGTAAAAGGAAAAAAAATGCAATCCAGTTAGTTGAAACTGGCTATATCCCAGCATGGGGTAAAAAAAAAAAGATTCTCATAAACCTTGAGAAATGTAACTCTAACAGAGAGAATACACCTATCCAGAAATGATGGACATTCATGACCTATCCATGAGACTACTATCTAATGGGATGTAACTGGCTTTAACCCCACTTGGGAGAAAGACTCTAATAACTCTCAGGAATTTTGACTCTATTCGATAGAATATACAGAACTAAAAGGGACAGACACTCAGAAATTTCTATGACTTAGATAGAATGATCTAAAAATACCACTACCTCCCTAAAAAGGGGGACAAGAAAGAGACGGGAGGAGGGAGGGTATTGAATGGGGTAAATCTCATTATACTAAGAGGTACAAAAAAACAATGGTAATAATGGGGAAAAGGGGAGCAGAGGAGAAACACCTGAATCTTCTTCTCATCAGACTTGGCTTAAAGTCAACTTACACATACTCAGTTAACTTATAAAACATCTAAGCTTTCAAATATTAAAAGGAGAAAAGGGGAGGGGAGGACGGAGAAAGGGAAGGAGAGGGGGATAAAGGGGAAATAACAAAAGGAAGGGAAGGGAAAAGGGAAAAAGGGAAAGGGGAAAGGGGAAAGAAAGTGGAGGGTGTGATATAGGAGGGCAAACACACTGAAGGGGGTGGTTTTCAAAAACAAAAGATTGAGGAATATGGATAAAAGGGGGGAAAGGGGGAAATACAAACAGAGGGAAGATAGCATGGAGTGCATTAAAGAATTAGTAATCATAACCTTGAATGTGAATGAGATGAACTCTCCCTTAAAATGTAAGCAAATAGCAGAGTGGATTAAAAACCAGAATCCTGCAATATGCTGCTTACAAGAAACCTATTTGAAGCAGAGAAATACATATAGAGTAAAGGTAAAAGGTAGGAGCAAAATATATTTTGCTTCAGCTGAAATAAAAAAAAAAAACAGGGGTAGCAATCCTTATCTCAGACAAAGCAGCAGCGAAAATAGATAGCGTTACAAGAGATAAAGAAGGAAACTTTATCCTCCTAAAAGGTACCATAGACAATAAAGTCATTTCAATATTGAATATATATGCACCCAGTGGGACAGCATCCAAATTCTTAGAGGAGAAGCTAAAAGAACTACAGGAAGACATAGACAGCAAAACTCTACTAGTGGGGGACCTCAACCTCCAGCTATCAGATCTAGATAAATCGAATCATAAAACAAACAAGAAAGAAATTAGGGAGGTAAATAGATTGTTAGAAAAATTAGATACCGTACATTTATGGAGGAAACTGAATGGGGATAGAAAGGACTATACCTTTTTCTCTGCAGTACATGGAACTTATACAAAAATTGACCATGTACTAGGACATAAAAAAAACCTAATGATCAACTGCCGAAAGGCAGAAATAGTGAATACATCTTTCTCAGATCACAATGCAATAAAAGTCATATGCAATACTGGGCCAAGGAGATATAGACCCAGAACAAACTGGAAACTGAATAACCTCATTTTAAAAAATGAGTGGACCAAAAAACAAATTATAGAAAGAATTAACCATTTTATCCTAAATAACGATAATAATGAAACAGCATACCAAAACCTATGGGATTCATTCAAAGAGACTCTCAGGGGATATATTATAGCTCTAAATGCTTATATGAATAGATTGGAGAAAGAGGAAATCAATGAACTAAACATGCAACTAAAAAAAATTAGAGAAAGAACAAATCAAAAATCCCCAATTAAATACAAAATTAGAAATTCTAAAAATTAAAGGAGAAATTAATAAAATTGAAAGCAAAAAAACTATTGAATTAATAAATAAAACCAAAAGTTGCTATCTTCAAAAAACCAATAAAATTTATAAACTTCTGGTCAATTTGATTAAAAAAAGAAAGAAGAAAACCAAATTGCTAGTATCATAAATGAAAAAGGTGAACTCACCACCAATAAGGAGGAAATTAAAGTAATAATTTGAAATTATTTTGCCCAACTCTATGGCAATAAATTTAATAATCTAAGTGAAATTGATGAATATTTACAAAAATATAAGTTGCCCATGTTAAATGAAGAGATTAAATACCTAAACAACCCTATCTCAGAAAAAGGAATTCAACAAGCCATTATTGAACTCCCTTAAAAATAAAAATCTCCAGGGCCTGATGGATTCACAAGTGAATTCTACCAAACATTTAAGTAACAATTGGTTCCAATCCTATATAAACTCTTTGGAAAAATAGGGAAAGATGGAACTCTGCCTAACTCTTTCTATGAAACCAATATGGTACTGTTACCTAAACCAGGAAGAGTTAAAACAGAACAAGAAAATTATAGACCTATCTCCCTGAAGAATATAGATGCAGAAATCCTAAATAAAATCTTAGCAAAACGATTACAACAAGTCATCACTAGGATAATACATTATGATCAAGTAGGATTTATTCCAGGAATGCAGGGTTTGTTCAATATTAGGAAAACTGTTAGTATACTCAATTATATCAATAACAAACCTATCAGGAATCATATAATCATATCAATAGATGCTGAAAAAGCTTTTGACAAAATACAGCACCCATTCTTACTGAAAACACTAGAGAGTGTAGGAATAAATGGACTGTTCCTTAGAATAACAAGTGGTATCAATTTGAAATCATCAATAAGCATTATATGCAATGGGGATAGGCTAAGAGGTATTCCCAATAAGATCAGTGGTGAAACAAGGGTGCCCATTATCACCACTACTATTCAATATTGTATTAGAAATGTTAGCATCAGCAATTAGAGAAGAAAAAGAAATTAAAGGATTTAGAATTGGGAAGGAAGAGACAAAACTCTCATTCTTTGCAGATGACATGATGGTCTACCTAGAGAATCCCAAGAAATCATCTAAAAAACTACTGGAAACAATTAGCAATTTTAGCAAAGTTGCAGGTTATAAAATAAACTCTCATAAATGCTCAACTTTTCTATATATGTCTAGCAAGAAACAGCAGGAAGAGCTAGAAAGAGAAATCCCATTCAAAGTAACCTCAGACAATATAAAATATTTGGGAGTCTATTTGCCAAGACATACTCAGAATCTTTTTGAAAACAATTATAAAACACTTCTCACACAAATTAAATTAAATTTAAATAACTGGGCAAATATCAACCGCTCATGGATAGGTAGAGCTAATATAATAAAAATGACAATTCTACCAAAACGAAACTATCTGTTTAGTGCCCTACCAATCAAAATTCCAAAAAATTACTTTAACGAGTTAGAAAAAATTGTAAGTAAATTCATATGGAGAAATAAAAAGTCAAGAATTGCCAGGAGCTTAATGAAAAAAAGTGCAAAAGAAGGTGGCTTAGCCCTACCCGATCTAAAATTATATTATAAAGCATCAGTCATGAAAACTGTTTGGTATTGGCTAAGAAATAGAGTAGTGGACCAGTGGAATAGACTAGGTGTAAAAGCAGGACAGGATTATAGTAATCTGCTGTTTGATAAACCCAAAGAGTCTGGCCATTGGGATAAAAACTCCCTCTTTGATAAAAATTGCTGGGATAATTGGAAATTAGTATGGAAGAAACTTAGATTAGACCATCACCTCACACCCTTTACCAAGATAAGATCCAAATGGTTACAGGACTTAGACATAAAAAACCATACTATAAACAAATTAGAAGATCAAGGAGTAGTCTACCTGTCAGAGCTATGGAAAGGGGAACAGTTTATGACTAAGGAAGAGTTGGAGAACATCACCAGAAACCAATTAGATGATTTCAATTACATTAAATTAAAAAGCTTTTGCACAGATAAAACCAATGTAACCAAGATCAAAAGAAAGTAGTAAATTGGGAAACAATCTTTACAACTAATGATTCTGACAAAGGACTCATTTCTAAAATATACAGTGATCTGAGTCATATTTTTAAAACAAAAATCCATTGCCCAATTGACAAATGTTCAAAGGATATGCAAAGGCAATTTACAGATGACGAGATCAAAGTAATCCATAGCCATATGAAAAAATGCTCTAAATCATTAATTATTAGAGAAATTCAAATTAAGGCTTCTCTGAGGTACCACCTCACACCTCTCAGATTCGCCAGTATGACCAGGAAGGATACTGATCATTGTTGGAAGGGATGTGGGAAATCTGGGACACTATTGCACTTTTGGTGGAGCTGTGAACTCATCCATCTCTTCTGGAGAGGTATTTGGAACTCTGCCCAAAGGGCAACAAAAATGTGCATACCCTTTGACCCAGCAATACCACTACTGGGTCTATACCCTGAAGAGATGAGGAAAAAGGGTAAAAACATTACTTGTACAAAGATATTCATAGCAGCCCTGTATGTGGTAGCAAAGAATTGCAAATCCAGTAAATGTCCTTCAATTGGGGAATGGCTTAGCAAACCGTTGTATATGTATGTCATGGAACACTATTGTTCTATTAGAAAGCAGGAGGGACGGGATTTCAGGGAAACCTGGAGAGATTTGTATGAACTGATGCTGAGTGAGATGAGCAGAACCAGAAAAACACTGTACACCCTAACAGCAATATGAGAGTGATGTTCAACCTTGAAGGACTTGCTCATTTCATCAGTGCAACTGTCGGGAACAATTTTGGGCTGTCTGCAAAGGAGAGTACCATCAGTATCCAGATAAGCAGCTATGGCGTTTGAACAATGTGCAAGGACTATTCCCTTTAATTTAGAATAAAAACAGATAGCTTATTGTCTGATCTTGTTACCTCTTAGACTTCTCTTTAAGGATATGATTTCTCTCTCATCACACCCAATTTGGATCAAGGTACAACATGGAAACAAAGTAAAGACTGACAGAGTGCTTTCTGTGGGGGGGGGAGGAAGCAAGATTGGGGGAAAATTGTAAAATTCATATATCTTTAATAAAAAGAAATTAAAAAACCAAATTTAAAAAAATCTTAGCAAAACAATTACAAGTTATCACTAGGATAATACATTATGATCAAGTAGGATTTATCCCAGGAATGCAGGGTTGGTTCTATGTTATGAAAACTGTCAGTGTAATTAATTACATCAGCAACAAACCTATCAGAAACCATAAGATCATATCAATAAATGCTGAAAAGACTTTTCACAAAATACAGCATCCATTCCTACTAAAAACACTAGAGAGTGTAGGAATAAATGGACTGTTCCTTAGAATAATTAGCAGTATCTATCTGAAACCATCAATAAGCATTAAATTCAATGGGAAGAGGCTAGAAGTATTCCCATTTATATCAGGGGTCAAACAAGGTTGTCCATTATCACCACTACTATTCAATATTTTATTAGAAATGTTAGCTTCAGCAATTAGAAAAGAAAAGAAATCAAAGGAATTAGAATTGGGAAGGAAGAGATAAAACTCTCACTCTTTGCAGATGACAGGATGGTCTACCTAGAGAATCCCAAGAAATCATCCAAAATACTACTGGAAACAATTAGCAATTTTAGCAAGGTTGCCGGATATAAAAGAAACTCTCATAAATCCTCAACTTTTCTATATATGACTAGCAAGATACAGCTGGAAGAGCTAGAAAGAGAAATACCATTCAAAGTAACCTCAGAAAATATAAAATACCTGGGAGTCTATTTGCCAAGGCAGACTCAGAAACTTTTTGAAAACAATTATAAAACACTTCTCACACAAATTAAATCAGATTTAGTAATCTGCTGTTTGACAAACCCAAAGAGCCCAGCTATTGGGATAAAAACTCTCTCTTCGATAAAAACTGCTGGGAAAATTGGAAGTTAGTATGGCAGAAACTTAGATTAGACCCACACCTCACAGCCTATACCAAGATAAGATCCAAGTGGATACAGGATTTAGACATAAAAAACAATACTATAAGCAAACTAGAAGATCAAGGACTAGTTTACATGTCAGATCTATGGAAAGGGGAGCAGTTTATACTAAGGAAGAGATGGAGAACATGACTAAAAACAAACTAGATGATTTTGATTACATTAAATAAAATCTTTAATAAAAGAAAAAATGTAAAAAAATTAAAACAATTTTTAAAAAGTTATGTAACTTTTACTATCTTTTATATTTTACTTTTTCCGTTAGGATATGTTTTTTTCTCTCAATGCATTCAATTTTTGATCGATGTATAGCATGGAAACAAGTCAGGACTAGTAGACTGCCTTCTGTGGGGGGGTGGGGGAGGGAAGCAATATTAAGGGAAAACTGCAAAATTCAATAAAAATAAAAATAAAAATAAATCAAAGATGCTGGAGTGGTTTGCCATTTCCTTCTCCAGCTCATTTTACAGTAAGTTGCATTTATATCAATCCCATGTATATATTTTTAGTTTAACTCTAGGATATATTTTATTGTCATTTTAAATGAAATTTATTTTCTTACCTCTTCCTTCAGTTTTGTATAAGTAACATATAGACAAACTAATGACTTATGTAGATTTTTTTATCTTCTACGGGGCTGATGCCATTGTCTGATTAATTTTGTTGTTGATTATGTATGGCTCTGGAAATAACCTGAGGATGACTTGGAAGTTCTCATTCCATCAAGAAGACCAAATGGAATATTGAGTTGGGTACTCAAAGAATCTGGGTCTTTGAACTCCAGTTCTATCATAACTAAAATGAAGAATTTTGGTATTCATGAGCAAGAGGTGGTCACTTTGATTGCAATCAGCCAATTGGGAGAGAAAATGTTCTGGGATTAATAAAATGAATATTTTATAGCCTCTTAACTAATAGATTAGTAGATATTTTTGCATCAATGATTATTAGTGTTATTGGACTTGTTTCTGTTTTAGCTTTTCCTGCTTTGGGTATCAGGACCATATTTGTTTTCTAAAATAAGTTTGATAGGGTACCTTCTTTCTCTCTTTTACAATTTATGTGGCATAAATGGTTCTCACACTTCACTAGTAAATCAAAATCTGGCGCATGGGCTTTTCCAATGATGTTTATCCATGGATTACATGGCTTCCATTTCTGAGATTGGACTGTTGAAGATCACTTTTCTCTGATACTTTTAGCATTTGTGTTTTTGTTCTTATTCACCAATTTCATTTAAGTGCTCAGTTTTGTTGACAAGTCATTAGGTTTGGTAGTTTTGATCATTTTCTTGACTTCCTCTCCATTTATTGTAAATCTCCTTTCTCATTTATTTTTTATTTTGATGATTTGGTTTTTTTTTTGTCTTTGTCATCTTAGTAACTAATGGTTTATTTTCTTAGCTCTTTTTTTTAACAGTTTTTAGTTTTGTTTCTCAGTTCAATTCTGTTGCAGAAAAAAACCATCACTGCATCCTATGCAAACACTGTTGGGATTAGAGGATAAATGGGAGGGTCTCCTCATGCACTTGGGGGTCATACAATACCACCACAAGTTTGGTTCTGTTTATTCTTTGCTCTCTAACCCCATTGCTCTACTAGAATTATTTACTGTCTCTGGTATTTGTTCTTTGACAAACTCATTATTTAGATAAATTCCTTTAGTTTCCATTTGTCTTTTTCCTCTGCTCCCATTTCCCTTACTGATTACAATTTTATTGCATTATCTGCCTTAGCAGTAACCAATTTGGGTCCAAAAGTTATGTAATTTCATAGGAATTTTCATTCAAAAGTTACCAAATGTCTTAATATTCCTGTTTAAAACTTGTCATTTCTTCTCTTTGGCTTTTTCTTAAAGTCTTAGACAAGTATATTCTATTTCCCATCTAGTATTATCTTATTATTGTGTGTTCCTGTTCAGTGTCTTGAAGGACATTATTGATAATGTTGCTTATTCTTCCTGACTCCTATCCACCACACCACATAGCTGCCCCTGTTTTTTGTTCTTAAAGAAAACCATGACTTCAGGGAGGTGATGCCATGACAAGCACATGAATTGGATTGGAGTGAGGAGGGGCTGGGTTAAGTCACCAACCTCACTCTCTCTTCCAGTCATCTGGGTCCAGGTGGCCAGATCAGAAAACCAGGATGACTGGAGGTAACCCTGGATGTGAGGCAATCAGGGTGAAGTAACTTGCCCAAGGTCATACAGCTAGTAAGAGTCAAGACTCTGAGGCTGGATTTGAACTCAGGTCCTCCTGACTCCAGAACCAGTTCTCTAGCCACACTGCTCACTGCAAAGGCTCTTGGTGCATATCTAATTAATGTTGACCCTGTTTCCTTATTGGTGGTTCCTTTGGGCATAATGGAGTCTCTCTAACTATATGTCTCTTGAATATGTCATCTTGTCTGAGAGCCACTCCTGTCTTTTGGGATCTAGCAAAGCCATAATAAATCAAACCTCAACACCTTTTTAACTTTGTATGATTATTATATATGGGTATTGTATGTAGAGTGTTCATGTATGAGTATATGCGAGTGCATATAAGTCTTATACCTAGCATATTGTTGGATTTGGTCTTCTAATATTTTTACCACCCTTTTTCCTTTTAAGGGAGAGTTTATTCTGTCCATATTTACAGACACTTGTTTTTTAATAAAATAAAATAGAATATATTTTCTTTAAAATCAATATTAGGGATTTGCATTGCTTCAAGCAGTCTGATCCCAGGCCCTACTTTTCTTCCTCTCCCTTCTCAGCCTGTACACAAATCATTGATTTGGCTTCCCTTCTCTCCTTTCTTTTTGGTGATCGAGTCATGTTTACAGAGCACATAGATTTAGAGTTGGAGGGACCTCAAAGCACAACTTGGCAGAACAAGGATTTGAGCCCAGATCTGCTGACTCCAGTTACTGGGTCCTTTTCTTCAATGCCAGACCGCTTCTCTAGTAGTATTTCCTAACTATTGTGTTGGTGCTACTATAATTTCTTCATTTCCTTTTTTACCTTTTTGTGAGATTCCAAGAGATCCCTCTTTTTGTATTTAAATATTTTATTTTATGTTTTACAATTTTTTCCCCTGACCTTACTTTCCTCCCCCACCCCCCACAGAAGGCAATTTGTCAGCCTTTCCATTGTTTCTATGTTGTACATTGATCCAAACTGAGTGTGATGAGAGAGAAATCATATCCTTGAGGAAGAAACAAAGTATAAGAGACAGCAAGATCAGACAATAAGATATCAGGTTTTTTTTTTTTAAATTAAAGGTAATAGTCCTTGGTCTTTGTTCAAACTCCACAGTTCTTTCTCTGGATACAGATGGTATTCTCCATCACAGACAGCCCCAAATTGTCCCTGACTCCATCAAGGTTGATCATCGCCCCCATGTTGCTGTTAGGGTGTACAGTATTTTTCTGGTTCTGCCCATGTCGCTCAGCATCAGTTCATGCAAATCTCCCCAGGCTTCCCTGAATTCCCATCTTTCCTGGTTTCTAAAAGAACAATAATGTTCCATCACATACATATGCCATAATTTGCTCAGCCATTCCCCAATTGAAGGATATTTACTTGATTTCCAATTCTTTATCAACACAAACAGGACTGCTATGAATAAGTTTGTACAAGTGATGTTTTTACCCTTTTTCATCATCTCTTCAGGGTATAGACCCAGTAGTGGTATTGCTG
The DNA here is from genome assembly GCF_037893015.1 of Macrotis lagotis. Lineage (NCBI taxonomy): Eukaryota > Metazoa > Chordata > Mammalia > Peramelemorphia > Peramelidae > Macrotis > Macrotis lagotis. The sequence goes on from NC_133666.1 coordinate 70,468,498, forward strand.
GATCACATTTTTGTTACCCTTTGGATGTAGTTCCAGATTGCTCTCCAGTAAGGTTGGATGAGGTCACAGCTCCATCAACAATCTAATAGTGTCCCAGATTTCCCACAACCCTTCCAACAACGATTATTATCCTTTCTTGTCATATTGGCCAGTCTGAGAGGTGTGAGGTGGTACCTCTGAGAAGCTTTAGTTTGCATTTCTCTAATAAGAAATGATTTAGAGCAATTTTTCATATGGCTATGGATTGCTTTGATCTCCTCATCTGTAAATTGCATTTGCATATCCTTTGATCATTTATTAATTGGAGAATGGTGTTTTTTTAAATTTAACTCAGTTCTCTGTATATTTTAGAAATGAGTCCTTTGTCAGAAACATTAGTTGTAATGATTGTTTCCCCATTTACTACATTTCTTTTGATCTTGGATACAGTTGTTTTATCTGTGCAAAAGCTTTTTAATTTAATATAATCGAAATCATCTAGTTCGTTTTTGGTGATGTTCTCCATCTCTTCCTTAGTCATTAAACTGCTCCCCTTTCTAGTCCTTGATCTTCTAATTTGCTTATAGTATTGTTTTTTATGTCTAAATCTTGTATTCATTTAGATTTTATCTTGGTAAAGGGTGTGAGGTGTTGGTCTAATCTAAGTTTCTTCCATACTAACTTCCAATTTTCCCAACAGTTTTTATCAGAGAGAGAGTTTTTATCCCAATAGCTGGACTCTTTAGGTTTGTCAAACAGCAGATTACTATAATCATTTCCTGCTGTTGCACCTAGTCTATTCCACTGGTCCACCACTCTATTTCTTAGACAATCCCAGACAGTTTTGATGACTGATGCTTTATAATTTTAGATCAGGTAAGGCTAAGCCCCCTTCTTTTGCACCTTTTTTCATTAAATCCCTGGAAATTCTTGACTTTTTATTTCTACATATGAAATTACTTACTTAACTCATTAAAGTAATTTTTTGGAATTTTGATTGGTAGGACACTAAGTAGGTAGTTTAGTTTTGGTAGAACTGTCATTTTTATTATATTAGCCCTACCTATGCATGAGCAGTTGATGTTTTCCAGTTATTTAAATCTGATTTTATTTGTGTGAGAAGAGTTTTGTAACTGTTTACAAAAAGTTTCTGAGTCTGGCTTGGCAGATAGACTCTCAGGTACTTTGTATTGTCTGAGGTTACTTTGGATGGGATTTCTCTTTCTAGCTCTTCCTGCTGTATCTTGCTAGACATATATAGAAAAGTTGAGGATTTATGAGGTTTTCTTTTATATCCTGCAACTTTGCTAAAATTGCTAATTGTTTCCAGTAGTTTTTTGGATGATTTCTTGGGGTTCTCTAGGTAGACCATCATGTCATCTGCAAAGAGTGAGAGTTTTGTCTCTTCCTTCCCAATTCTAATTCCTTCAATTTCTTTTGCTTCTCTAATTGCTGAAGCTAACATTTCTAATATGACATTGAATAGTAATGGTGATAATGAGCATCCTTGTTTCACCCCTGATCTTATTGGGAATGCCTCTAGCCTTTCCCTATTGAATATAATGCTTGTTGATGGTTTCAGATAGATACTGCTAATTATTCTAAGGAACAATCCATTTATTCCAATGCTCTCTAGTGTTTTTAGTATGAATGGGTGCTGTATTTTGTCAAAAGCTTTTTCAGCATCTATTGATATGACATAATTTCTGATAGGTTCAAGAGATCCCTCTTTACTTCCATCTTTACTTTTGAATAACTTTCACCTGTGGCCCTTTATGATCAATTCTGCTGTTACCTATCTTTTTTGAAAACCAAAGCCCAAAGCTTGTCTTTCTGCTACCTCAAGGACCCTTAAGCACAGTCTGGGAAGTGGGTACTATTATTATTCTCCTATCACAGGTGGGGAAACTAAAGCTCACAGAGGTACTCAAAGTTAGGCAAGTAGTAAATGCCAAAGGTGGCATTTGAAGCTTAGTTTTCCTAACACTAGACTGCCCAAGGCTACAACTCTACCCTCTTGGCTTTCTCAAAATGATGTTCACTACTCTTCACTTCTGTTAACCTTTAGGTCTTTTTGAGACAAAAGTACTATTTAGTCATACTTCCCCAAACATTCAGATGTATAAAATAGAATTTTTGGACCCAAATGATAAGACTATTGATCCAAGTTAGATTTCACCATATCAGTTTCTGCCAAGTATTCTGGACTGTCACGATCTTTTGGAATCTGGGCTCTGTAATCCAGGTCCTTAGCTATTCTTGCTAGCCTTGGTGCTATCTGATGAGCATGGCATCTCTGCCTGTCTCCAAGTGGTAAACAGCAGAATTCCAAGCAGATGTTGGAGTCTGGACCTTTAACCAGATCCAAATCTTCTTAAATGTACAATTTAACATTTAAACTAATATCTAGCCCCAACTCCTCATCTCTTCCACCAGAAGAGGAGACGACCCAACCCTGGACTAAAACTGAATATGAATGTCACCTATTTCTGCTTTTCTACTTTTCTCAGTTTATGCTTTTCAAATACAAATGCATGACTTCATTCTCATCTTTTCTGATAGGATTTCATGCTCTATGGATGCTCTATGATTGCATAAATAATTGCTTTTTGCAACCAATTCAAAATATTAGGATGCAAAGCCATCCTCTTTGGTTCCTCGCCAGGGGCAGACAGAATAGCAGGAACATCTCATCCTGTTCCCACATTACTGTGAGCTCCTGTACTGAATTACTCTAATTTGAAAGTTTTGGGTTCTCTAAGCATAGCTCAGAGATTATGAGAAGTTGCTGTGCTAAGATCTGAAAATGCTAATCTGTATTTTTTATCTATCAGTTTTAACCCTGGGCAATTGTGGGCAACACACATCTATATGTGGAGTTTAGGGATTGGCATAATGGACAGAAAACCGAAGTCAGAAAGACCAGAGTTTAAGCCTTGCCTCTAATGGGATGGTCATTTAACCTCTGAGTCCTCAAGGCAGCTAAGACTCTAAGTTGCAAAGGAGATGCCAACCTGCATTGGTAGAGGGAATTTCTTTTATATGTGAATCCCTATAGCACTGGTGAAATCATAGCTGCATTCCCAGGACCCTTTCCTTGTATGGTCCAAATGACTACTATTAGAGCTAACACTACTACAGTTAGTTGGCTCAGTGGATAGAGTGTTAGGCCTGCAGTTAGGAGGATCTGAGTTCTAATGTGTCCTCAGACAATAATTAGCTGTGAGATCAAATAACGTCACTGTTTGCCTGTTTCTTCACCTGTAAAATGAGCTGCAGGAGGAAATGCCAAACCACTTCAGCATCTTATCCAAGACACCCTAAATGGGATCATGAAGAGTTCACCATGACTGAAATGATTCAACAACAAAAGCACTCCCACAATGACCTAGGTAGAAAAGTCTTTTTCAATGGCTTCTACAGTTACCCATGGTCCACTGGAGCAGCATTTGCCAGTATTCACTCTGCTTGTTGATGAACTATGGAAATGTCACAAACCCATCTTGTCAGGGTGAGATAGATGCAAACTATGTTGACACAATCATCACTATGTTTCATTGAATCCTGAATGATTAGAAATAGAAAGGATCTCAGAAGCATCTGGTTAACTCATCATGGGTTGACTAAGGCTCAGACTGGTGACTAGACTGAGCTTTCACTAGTGGATTTTAAAGTCCCTTCTTGTTCCAACATTCTCTGTTTCTAATTGAATGGAAAATGGTGCTGTGTAAGTTGGAATAAAGCCCACCTGGTCTTTGTCTCTGGACTCAGTTCTCCTTGCAGCCCCATAGAGAAACTCCTCTGCCCAGCAGCTGAAATCTGCCATTTAGTATTGACCATTTAATCTCACTCTGCCGACAATCAAAAGACCCACATGTGCCCAAGAAGATGGAAATGAACTAATGAACTCAAGCCTTGGGTTCCAAAATCTTTATTTAATTTGGACACACATAACAGACAATGCTCCCTCTTCAAATGCAACTACATCTACATCTCTACAAAGCCATGTTAAAGTCTAACGCCACTTAAAGTCAAAAGATATGCTAAATGGTCTGTCTCCTTGGAAATGTCAGTTCAGCTGAACTGCTCTCACAAGGCTCTGGGCAAAGCAGCCCCTTTGGACTAACCTGGTCTAATGATGAAGCAGGATCTGAAATGGATGAATGAACTTTGAATGAACAAGGGAACTCTGAGGAAACAAGCCCTCCACTGACAAAGAACACCCACAGAGGAAAGAACAACTGTGCTGCTACTCTCCATTTCCCCATTTCTGTATCTTATCTGCTAATAAGGGAACATGGAGAGAGAGCCCCTAAGGATTGGGTTCCTCGTGGTATATATATATATATATATATATATATATATATATATATATATATATATATATTATATATATACACACACACACACTTTATGATAATGAATTACTAAAACTGTAGCATGAAAATTTTTTTGTAAAGTGGAAAAATCTATGTTAGCAAACTATTTGAAGAAAAATCACAATCTCTGGCAAAAAAACATTAAGCAACTACTGCCTCTGTACTATCATAATTGAGAACATTTAAGGCATTGTGACGGTCCTGTTAGTAGGTTTGCTAATCGTGAAATTCCCTTTGATGATCTTCAGGCCTGAAAATCTCTCGTTGAGGGTCATTTTAGTCTGTGGAGGAGAAAAAGAAATGTCTTCTATTAGTCTTTGAGATTTAGCAATTGTAAACACTCCACAAATGCTCCCAGAATCTGGTCACCTAAGCAGGAGGGAAGTGACCAGGTTTGGAAGGCATGGAGGTAGTCTGGAGGATGACCTCTTCCTTTCCCTTCCCATTATGGTCATTGCTGTTGCCTCTTGCTAAGGCAGCATTCAAATTTCCCTGAATCATTCCTGAGGCTGGTGGTCTATTGGGTATCAGAGGGGTACCAGGCAGCTAGGGAGGGTGGCACAGAGGGCAGGGCTTAGAATCAAGATTACCGGAGTTAAAATGTGACTTCTGACATGGACCCAGGGCCTGTGACCCTGGACAAGTCACTTCACCTCTGTCTCAATTTCCTCATTTGTAAAACGAGGATAATAAGAATGCTGACTGGGAAGATTAAATGACATCATGTTTGCAAAGCACTTAGCCTAGGTCCTGGCATTGACATTCGACTGCAAGTACCACAAAGGCAGGGCCCATGGGTTCCTTATGTTAACCAGATCAGCTAAGGATTACATAATGCTTTGCAGCTTAAAAAAAAGAACTGAAATCCACATATCATTTGTGTCTCCTCAGAAAAAGTGAAATACAAGGCAAAAATCTGATTAACTGGAGATTCTGATTAATTCAGATTTTGCTGTATTATTATCGAGTACAAGTGGATCTTGAAAAATCCAAGTAGGAAAGGAACATGGGATTTTTTAACGGAGCCTTGGAAACAGTCTGAGTGGGTAATTTTGTCCAGTATACCTGATTGGCCACAGCCCGGAAATTGTATTTCAGGGCGATTCCTTTGGGTTGAAATTTTTCAGGTTTAGGCAAGTTCCACTTATCTTTCTGATGAGAAGACGCATCATCCAATCTCTTTAATCTGTCAATTAAACATACATTGAGAAAGCTGTAAATGAAACCTGATAAGCAATCAACCAGTGCTGCTTCCTTTCAGAGAAAGAGGTCTCTGTAAGCCCAGCACTAATTTGTTATTGTGATGCTTCAATGCTGATTAAATGTGTGTGCGGCCTAAGAGCCATCCCTTCTCCTCTCTGGACAGCAGTGTTCTCTGTAAAATGAAGGGATTGGGTTAGAAGTTTTCAGGGCCCTTCCAGTTCCAGATATCTAAGGAGATAATTCATAAACCTAGGTCCACTAAACAACACATCCAACTAGACCACACTCCAATGGCTGATTCAGGCCAGGGAGGATGTAGGCAGTAGAGAAGAGAGGAACCTTGGTATCAGGAAAGAAATGTCATTTTGCTATAGGACTTTTTTAGGAGCCCTCTTTCTTCCTTCCTTCCCCAGCTTACCAAAGATGGAGTACATCATGGAGCTAACCTCCTGCTCCCTCCACCCCTACATAGAGGAAGTTGTGGCAGTGGTGGGAGCAGGGAAGAGTCATTTTGAACATCCACTATTCCCAAAGTGGACAAAATGAACTAAAATGCACAATGAAGCCACACACACACACACACACACACACACACACACACACACCACATACACACACGCACATGCACACGTGAATGGACATACACACGCACCACATACCACACACACAAATGCACGTGTGCACACATGTGCACACACACACCACATAGCACCAACACACACACACACACACACCCCACATGTGACTGGAAGACAAAGTGTAGGAATTGTTACTTACTGCTTTGTTTGAACTACTGGAGGATTAGCAAGAGAAGCTGTGAGTTTTGATCCAGGTTTGGTTTCAACTTGGTATCTGCCAGAAAAGCTATATATATATGCATTTAGCCCTGCTCCTCCTCCCATCACCCCACTGTGAATTAAAAGGATGAACCCCCTCTTGACCCACAGTCACCTGTTTCTGCTTGGTGATTTCCTCTCAGTAGGCTGTACTTTACGTGGTGGTATCTAGAGGAAAGATAAGGCTTTTGGGTTAGACAAGGCCTTGGAGTATGGAACTGCCCAATTCTCCTTTCTATAACTTGTCCCCTGAGAAGTGGGCCACTTGACCCTTCAGTGAAGGAGGGAACCCATCCCATGAAGGGCCACCTAGCTCTCATGGTTAGAAAACGATTACAGAAATCAAGCCTAAGTGTGACTCAGTGCCTTACTGAGCTTAGGCCCAGTCTAATAGTAGTCTTCCAGACTTGATTTGGTCTCATTCTTTCTTTTTCCCCTCCATTTTGCTATCTACTAGCTGAGCAACACAGGGCCGTGGTGGAAAAGGACCCATCTGAAAGGCAATCCACACAGGATAATAAATGTACAACAATATTGGGAGCAGAGATTTAGAAATGGCAGGAAGCAGCCAGAAAACTGGTCCAGTCCTCTTGGTTACAGATAAGGGAATTTGTTTAAGATCACATGGCTAGTTGTAGCAGGACTGAGATTTTTAGGGTTTCTTCTCATATTGATAATGATGAAATTGGCTACTTGAAGAAACCAGGGCCACAAAAATCCAAATGATAACTATAGTAAAACCCAGATTGTGGCTTGTAAAATTGAACTTTTGGATACTCACCCCTCTGTTCAGGTTCACTTTGTCATCCCTTTGTTGTTTTTGCTTGCTTGTTCTGTTTGGTACAAAAGGCTTGATGTTAATAGTAGACAAGAGACATCTCATAGGAAAGGAAATTATGACTTTGTCATGAGTTATGCAGAATGGATGCGTTCAGTCTGAGTTTGACCAAGTGATTTAAAATATGACCCCAAAAGCCAGAGAGGCCCATGTGATCAAATGAATCCTTTAATGGGGCTGTCTCAGAGAAGGTATAAACTACTGTTGTAGTTTCTCCTTCATTCTGGAAGAGGACCATGACATCAGGGATGGGATTCCATGACAAGAAAATGAACTGGATTTAAGTGAAGGAGGAAATCAAAGAAAGCTTAACTTGAAATTTTTTGTTAAAAGAAATCTAAGGGTGGCTAGGTGGCACAGTGGATAGAGCACCAGCCCTGGAGTCAGGAGGACATGAGTTCAAATGCGGCCTCAAATATTTAATAATGACCTAGCTGTGTGGCCTTGGGCAAGTCACTTAACCCAATTGCCTTACAAAAAAAACCTGAAAAAAGAAAAGAAAATGAAATCTAGTTGTTTTCACAATAAGGAGATGACTGAACTAGTACCCAACATCAATGATCCGCGTGCAGATTTTTTACTATGAATGAATGAAGTGAAGAAGAAGCAGTTACTGTCTAGTCAGAAGTCTAACTCATACCTGTCTTCCAATGCTTCATTGAAGAAAAACGGTCTGGAGACCTCTGAAGAACTGAGGAAACAAAAGGGGATGGGGGAGAGAAGTGAAGGATCTGGGCAGAAGTGTTGGGGAGTCAACTCTGACAACTGTCCATTGAGACCTAAAGGCCCCCAAATTGTATGTTATGGAGTTTTTCCAAGGGCCTCACTCCCAGAATGAGAATTTACCATAGGTCAGGCTGTATAAATTCAGATATTCTGGCAGGGGAATTGTGATGCCTGCTATGGTTTGGGTTTATGAAGTGAATATTCTAGATGAGACATGATATGGAGGAGAGAAGAGGAGAGGAGAAGGGAGAAAAGGAGAGAAGAGAGGAAGACAGGAAAGGAAAGGAAGGGAAAAGGGAGGGAAGAGGGGAAGGGAAAGGAAGGGAAGGGAGGACAGAGTTGAAGGAGACAGACAGAGCCACATAAAAGGTTCCATCGTCAGTCAACAACCTCACTGGGACTTTTTTGCCAGCTCTTACTAAGAACCCTCACTGGCTCAGTGGTAGTAGTGTCTGCTTGTGCAGTCACTCTCAATATCCTGCTTTGTCCCTCACTACCAGTGGGAAGTTGGCCTGAAGTAGCTATTTTTGTTTGGGGATCCTGAACCAGTAAGTAGTCTGTGTTTTACATTTGATGTATTATTCATGAGCATTTGGAAGGGAAACTCAAAGTTCTAAACAAAGGTTCCCCCTCACTGAACTCCCTCAAGTAATGAGGACTCCCTTTGCCAAGTCCCTGCACCCAAAAATCCCTCCTTAGCTCTCAAAACTTTGGGTTCTCTATGGGTTCTCTAATAACATTTATTCATTAGTTTCTATTAAAGGCTTCCTCAAATCCCTGTTCTTAGTGTGGGAGCCTGGGGTTCTCCAAGGCTCTGGTTGTTGGGTTTGGTCAAGGTAGAAAGGGCTGAAGATTGGCCCAGCAACGGGGGAGACCAGATGCCTGATGCCTGAGGCCTAGCCAGATTTAGCTCAGAGAAACTTAGCCCTAGGTTGGCCACACTGGGATGACCTTTTAGACCCCAGCCATTCTTAAAAACCAACTGCATTTAAAAACCTGATTTTGAGAAGAAATGCAGAGGCTTCACCAGACATCCGGCATGGTGGCTGGGACTAAAAAAAAAAAAAAAAAAAAAAAAGGTTTAGAAGCCCTGAGCTATTTAGTCAAAGAAGGACTGAAATCTCCATCAGGAGAAGGGTGTGCTCATACTGATAACTCTTGATATGTTGAAATGATTTTTAAACCAAACCCATGGGAATCAGCTAGGTGAGGAGATTCCACTACAAAATGCTCCAATTAGAAGGGGGGAGGGGGGAGGCTAGGTGGCTAAGTGGATAGCCTTGGAGTCAGACCCTTAATAATTACCTAGCTGTGTGGCCTTGGGCAAGCCACTCAATCCCATTTGCCTTGCAAAAACCTAAAAACAAGGGGGGGGAGGGGTAGTGTTGAGGGTCATCTTCAACTTCTGACTTTATTTCCTAGATGAGGAAAGTGAGGCCAGATCTTTTGATCAAATCCACTTGGCTAGAAATAGAACCCAGGTTTCTTGACTCCCAGACCACACAAAAGGGGAAAAAAATGTAAAGGAGGGAAAGGAAAATTGCTTTCTTTCACATTCATAGGCAATGGGCATCATTTAGGAAATTCAGACTAAAATTCAAATTTTATAAAATTGTTTGGTCTTCCTAAGTGAGTGTTCCTTTTGTGGAGTAAGCTAAACTGAATGGTCTGGATGATTTTTTTCAGTTCTTAGACTCAGGCCTTTGGGTTAAGTTAGGAGCAGGCCCAGGCTAGGGCTAAGGATCTACAAAATTTGAAGACGATATGGAGAGGAAGAGGGGGGCAATACCCAGAAGGTAAAGGAAGGAAGGCACCTCCAAAGACAAACTTTAGTTGGCATGGGTAACAGGGTACCTTAAGAACATGTGGAATAATGAGACCATAACATGTTTTGGGGTTTTTTTTTAGGTTTTTGCAAGGCAAATGGGGTTAAGTGGCTTGCCCAAGGCTACACAGCTAGGCAATCATTAAGTGTCCGAGACCGGATTTGAACCCAGGTACTCCTGACTCCAAGGCCAGTGCTTTATCCACTACACCACCTAGCCGCCCTGAGACCATAACATGTTAAAAGATTCCAGCACCTGGAGTGGATGGGGTGAGTCAATCTACTTTTCAGGGACCAACTAGAACAATTAATGTTTAGATAACTATTATGTCCAAGGACTTGCTAGAAAGGATACAAAAAGAAATTTGAGACCCTTCTGGCCCTTAAGGGCAGAAAAAAGAAGAGACAGACACAAATGAACTATAATAGAAAAATGTATAAGCAAGACACTCAATGTTGTGAGATTGTAGGATCTAAATTGGGCAGAATACTGGCAACTGGTAAGAGGAAGTTTCAAAATCTGGTCCTCTCCTCCCACAAGCTGACCTTGAGAGACAGAGGGAGAGAATTTATAGACGCGATTGGAGAAGCCTTTCCAAAAGCATGGCTAGCTCTAAGAAGTAGCTTATATTCAATAATAGTCTTAATCCTTTTCAGTTTGGGGCCCACTCTACATAGGAAAGGAGGGAAAATGTGACTATTAAGGATAGATAGCTACATATTCTCTCTCTCTCTCTCTCTCTCTCTCTCTCTCTCTCTCTCTCTCTCTCTCTCTCTCTCTCTCCTCTCTCCTACATCTCCTCTAGCTAACAGTAATAGAAGGAATGATTTTTTTCAAGGTCAGTCTATGACTTCTTTAGTGCTGAACTTGGAAACACAACTCTGTTTGACTTGAGGATTATCAGAGGTGCCTGGACCTAGAGTTTGTGGTGACCTCCTCCTCATTTGATAGGCGGGAAACTTGAAGCCTTGCTCATAGTTACACATGAGAAATTAGCTTCTAGTTTCAGAATGTTGCTTGGATCCCTAAGATTGCTCATGATTTGGGCCCACAGGTTGGGGACAAGACCTGAGAACCCAGATGCCAGGGTCAGCCTTCTCCACCAACAGCATGCTGCCTCTAGTCTTCTCAATGACAAGAGGCATCGTGCTGTCATGGAACTGCCACTTGGGTCTGGCTGTCCTTAAAAGAATATGGAGAATGCTTTTGTAATCTACAGACTCTTGTTTTTACCTTCTTGCATCATTTGGCAATAATTTGCTCGCTGGTCCATGTGTCAGTTGTCTGCCCAATCTCTCTGGGCCAGATCTCTCAGGTCCAAATCTCTCAGGGCCAGATCTCTCAGGTCCAAATCTGTCAGGTCCAGATCTCTCAGGGCCAGATCTCTCATGTCCAAATCTCTCAGGGCCAGATCTCTCAGGCCCAAATCTCTCAGGTCCAGATCTCTCAGGCCCAAATCTCTCAGGGCCAGATCTCTCAGGTCCAAATCTCTCAGGCCCAAATCTGTCAGGGCCAAATCTGTCAAGTCCACATCTATCAGTCCCAAATCTCTCAGATACAGATCTATCAGTCCCAAATCTCTCAGGTCCAGATCTATCAGTCCCAAATCTCTCAGATACAGATCTATCAGTCCCAAATCTCTCAGGTCCAGATCTATCAGTCCCAAATCTCTCAGATACAGATCTATCAGTTGCAAATCGCTCAGGTCCAGATCTGTCAGGACCAAATCTCTCAGGTCCAGGTCTGTCAGGGCCAAATCTCTCAGGTCCAGATCTCTCAAGCCCATATCTCTCAGATCCAGATCTGTCAGGCCCAAATCTCTCAGGTCCAGATCTCTCATGTCCAAATCTCTCAGGTCCAGGTCTGTCAGGGCCAAATCTCTCAGGTCCAGATCTCTCAGGCCCAAATCTCTCAGGTCCAGGTCTCTCAGGGCCAAATCTCTCAGGTCCAGATCTCTCAGGCCCAAATCTCTCAGGGCCAAATCTCTCAGATCCAGATCTCTGAGGTCCAAATCTGTCAGGGCCAGATCTCTCAGGCCCAAATCTCTCAGGTCCAGATCTGTCAGTCCCAAATCTGTCAGGGCCAGATCTCTCAGGTCCAAATCTCTCAGGAGCAAATCTCTCAGGCCCAAATCTCTCAGGGCCAGATCTCTCAGGGCCAGATCTCTCAGGGCCGGATCTCTCAAGGCCAGATCTCTCAGGGCCGGATCTCTCAGGGCAGGATCTCTCAGGGCCGGATCTCTCAAGCCTGGATCTCTCAGCCCGGTTCTTTTTGTTTCTGAACTGCCTGGATGTTGATTCTATCTTGTCATTCTCCTGTAAAGAAAGCCCATTTGATAAAAAACAATTTCAATACCTTGCAATCCCATCCCATGAGTTTATTTGGGTGTGACTTTATTTGGATCCCCAAACCCTCTGTGTTTCTGATGATACCAAAGGGACAATGCTACTGAACTCAGTTTTTTAGAACTAAGGCAAGAAAAGGTATCTAGTGCTCAAGGCTTTGGCCAATACTTTACTAGACTTATCAAATTTTAGGTAAATTAAAAATAAGAATAATAATGATAAAAGCCTTTATGTGTCACTTTGAGGCTTAACAAAGCACTTTATGTGTGTTACTCATACAATCTTCACAAGAACCCTACTATCATTTTCATTTTACAGATGAAGAAACTGGGGAAGAGAGAAGTTGAGTCATTTGCCCACAGTAACATAGCTAGTATGTATCTGAGGCTAGATTTGACTTTTGTCTTTCTGACTCCAAGTCCAAATGAAGAAACCCTCCAAATTCTCTATCCAGGTGAATCCATGTGGAGGGGAAGTGACTTGTTCAGGGTCATACAATCAGCACGCGTCAGAGAAAAGATTTAAACTTCTGTCTCCTGATCCCATAGTACTCCTCCTTTGTTCATGCCTCCAACTGCCTCTTTAAATGCCCCCAAAGCATTGATGCAATGGCATTCTACTCATTTTCGAGGGAAAAAAAACTCGTGCACAGCATAAAGCCAGTTTGGTAGCCTCAATAACTAAGTGGAACTTTTTTTGTGAAATAATTATGCTTCACCTTTGTGATAATAATGCAATTTAACATACTTGCTCAGAGAAGGTGTATAGAAAGAATGTTGGAAATTTGAGTTGTCAGACAATTGTAGACTTAAAAAATATGTGAAGATATCAAGCAGATTGGGGGTTGCTGTGCCTGTCCCCCAAGAAGAGGATGGGCCCAGGAGAGCCATGGGGGGGGGGGGAGGCCAAATTCACCTCTCTGGAAGGAAATAGTTTTGTTCCAAAGCAGTCTGGGCTTCCTGGAGAAGCGGCTTTCAAAGGATGGATTAACCCCTCATTAGAAAGCAAATGAGATTCTCCAGAGAGAGCACTTTGCAAACCTTCATGCATTATAGACATATCTAGCATCATCATCAGCATCACCATCATCATCATCATTCTGAGGCCAGCAAGGGGCTCCTTGGGCATCCTTCTGTGGGGGTGGGGCTGGGGCTGGGGAGCTCACCCAGATACATTATCTATGTCTCTGAAATCCCTGTGGACCACGAAATCAAAGGAGGGCTTCTCCATTTGCTGGAGAAGCCTGCCAAGATGGCAGAACAGAAGGGAAGCCCAACGTCAGGCTAGCGATAGGAAACAAAAAAAATGGCTCCAGAGGGCCCTGTCCAAGGAGCAGTGTTTAGCCAGACTTCCTGGTGCCTATTTTTAGCAGGGTCTGCCTCGGACATGGCAAGTGGACCCCCCAAAAGGCCGAGAAGCTCATCACTGCTCCTGCATCTAATTGGTGGCTTTGCCTTGGCTCGAGCTGAGGGTGCTGAAGGCCAGGCTGGCCCCTGCTCTCCCCGGCTGGGGGAGGGGGGCAAGTGCCAAAGGGGGCGGGGGGGGGGTGCTTACCTGGGTGGCTGTGTGGTTCCGGCCTCGGCCTCGGCCCCCTCGGCCTCTGCCTCCTCTGCCTCCTCGGCCTCCTCTGCCTCTGCTTCTGCCGGCATTGTTTCTGTGGCCGTCTCTGTCCAGGGGGGTCCGCCTGGTGACGGTGGGCAGCGCCCGGCCCTTGGAGGGATTCTGGAAGCTTCTCCGGGCCTGATTCTGCCGGCCGAACCATCTCCTCAGGCGCTGCGATCCTAGGAACATAGTGGCCGAGTGGGGAGGCTGTCCCCGAGGCGGCGGGCACCGGGCACCGGGCGGCCGGCAGGCGGGGTGGCGCGGCTCCGGCTCCCCGAGTCCTCTGCTGTCCGCCCGGCCTCGCCAGTGGAGGCTTCCCAGCAGCCCCCGGCCCCGGCCCCTGCCCCCGGCCCCGGCTCCCGCCCCGGCCCAGCCCCCGCCCCGCCCCCGCCCCCGCCCCCGCGCGCTACCACTGGGCAGCTGCAGTGGAGAGCTCCCCCCGCCCGCCCCTGGCCTGGGAAGGGGCGCTGCTGCCACGCCGGGCACGGGCCGCCCCCCAAGGCCAAGGCCAAGGCCGAGGGGAGGGGCCGGCCCCGGCGGAGGGGAGGGGGAGGGGGAGCCTCGGGGAACAGGTGGGAAGGGACGAAGAGGGAGGGCGGGAGGCAAGAAGGAGCCCTTGTGGGATTGCAGAGGGGCCTGAAGTTTCCGGGGAGGGGAGGGAGGGGACCCCCCCACCAATGCAGGCAGATCCCTTCTCCGGGGCTTTTCATCCCGCTGGGATTTGAACCCGGGTCTTCGTGCACCTCACAAAAGGAATGACCGCCCCTGGGACAAGAGAGTGGGAGGCGTTCAGGGAAAAGGAAAGGGGGATCAGCTTTGCGGATGCCCAGCATCTAGCTGGCTCCATGTGGACAGGAAGAGCGGTTACTGCCAAGGGGGTCCCACAGCCCCGTTGGCGGTGAGCTCTGCACTGTCTTCCTGGCCTCTCTGCCCGCTCTCTGAGTCCCCAGGGAGACTGAGGTAGGCAGCAGGTGCAAGATGCTCTCGGCTAGCCCCTCAGACCCTTTCTGACCTGTCCACAGGCTGGAGAGCACCCTCATTTCCTGAACACCGCCTCCCGTCCCACAGACTCAGTAAAACCCCGGCAAAGGGGTGGCCCAAGCTAGTCTCTGTGGCTGGGCCTAAGCAGCATCTCCCTCCCAAAAAAGAGAAAAGCATGTGGGGAAGCTAAGACGGGGCCTGCTGACCCCAGCAGCCCAGTCCTCCTGCTCCACAACATGGTGGGACTGCCTACAGCAATGGCTGGACCATTAGGTTGCACTTGCCAAGAAGCAGAAACTGGGCCCTAAACTATGGTTCAAAGCAGAGCATCAGCCCCTTCCAAGAGTTGCCTTTGGCACATCCCCCAGGTGGCTCATCCCATTACAGAGGCTAACGAAGGAAACCACAACCCAAGTTCCCAGATAGGCTGCCCACAGTCCACAGTGGTAAGACCACCTGAAGCGCTTCACATTGCTTTAGGAGCAATGATTTACAATGCTCCTTAAGGTTACTTAGTGAGTCTATCAAAAAGAAGTTCCCACACAAACCACTGTGAAAATCATATCTGTTGTCACGCCGGTGGCATCTATTTCGGGACCTTCCTCTTCTTTCATTTTCATGTGGATATTGGTCATTCATCTTCTTCTTCCTCCTCCTCCTCCTCCTCTTCTTCTTCTGGTGCTTTATGATGTCATCTGAAAGGGGAAACACAGGCAGAATAACCCTATCTCTGGCAGCTGGGGACGAAGGCCACTCTGAAGACCCCAAAGATCTGATGTGGGGGAGCTCCATAAATATTATTCTACCAATAAAAACAAATTTAAAGGAAGGCTGTGGAGCAAAGTGATGGTAACTTCACATCTACAGACTCATACCTCAAAGCAAAGCAGGATGATGATGGGACTGGCCTTGGAAGCAAAAAGAACTACAGTTCAGCACAACACATAATAAAGGTGGACTGGCTGACTTTCCAACAAGATCACAACATTATAGATTTCAAACAGAAAAGTCACCAAGATGGGAGAGGAACCTGCATTCTGAGACTTCAAAAGAAGCCCTGGGTTCAAATCTGAAATTTCCTAGATGTGACCCTGTGGGCAACTGATTTCACTTTTATGGATTTTAGGCAACTCCACAAGGCCCAGTTTTGGTGGAGAGAGATTCCTACATTGAAAAAATTGCAGGTCTTTGTCCTGTTCACAGAGATAATTTATAGCAATAAATTATATCATTTTATAACATTATTAGATTATATAATGGAAGGTTCTCAGGGGCTCATCTTCCTGATCTGAAAACCAGACTCCAACAGTTCCAAACTGTGTGATCCCAGGCATCTCACTTAACCCTGTATGCCTCATTTTCTTCATCTGTAAAATGAACTAGAGAAGGACATGAAAAACACATCGTTGCCAAGAAAAGTCCACATGAAAAACAATGTGACAAAAATATTTTGATTCTCTAAATTTTCACAGAAAATGTAATAATAGATTTTTGTAAGAAAAAGAAGTCATTGTTCTTGTAACTCATTTGAGTACATTCTTGCCTGTTGACTGCCTCCTTCCTAAACCAGACAATCAGGATTATCAGATCAGCACAAAGTAAAGTGTTCATGGGGAACAAGAACAAATTTTTAAATAAATTTGCCATTCCTTCCATGATGTCCCCATACACAGCCCCTCCAACAACAAGCAAGCCTCTCATCTCACCTGTCCCCAAACCCTTACCTAAAAGACATCCCAACAGGAAAGGCCTGGCCTCTACTTCTGCTGTTCTAGAGCAATGCCACCCCTTGATTTCAAATGTCAGTTGTGCCTGTACTTAATTGGAAGTGCTCTAGATTCAAAGGGAAAGAGTGGGGAAATGAGAATCTTCTGGAAAGCCTTTGTGATTTCCTCTCTTCTAGAATCACCTGAAATCCAGGGGTCTTTTGGGTGGGTTACCTAGATTTTTATTAGAAACTGATGAGTTTCAAATTGAAAAACTAGCCTAAAGAAAAGAGAAATTCTCATTCAGCCAACTCCTCAGGTAACCCAGGGGTGTGTTCTGGGGTCAATCCATCACTGAGGCACAAAGCATTCATTTGTCAAGTACCTTTGCACCAACCACTGGAGCATACAGAGACAGAATGAGACAGTCCCTACTATTTTGGAGCTGTTATCTTAAGTCATCATCTCTGGCCTGGTAAATTTTGCAGTAAAATTACAAAACAGAAGTTGGCATTGCTAAATTGGGGAGTTCAGAAGGGCCCCTATAGGCAGGCAGCCATAGCCCTTTGGTTTTCCCTATCTTCCCTGCTCCCTTCAAAGTTCTTTCTTGCATACTCTTCCTAGACTTGTTGAGCCTGGCAGGGTCAAATGTGCAAAAATGTTGCTATTTTAAATCACATCATATGTAAAACAAAATGTGTTGAGAAGTTAGAGGCAGAAATCAGAATCAAAGAAGGCATCACAAAAGATGAAACAATTGTTTGAATGATATAAAATTACAAAGCTTTTTCCACCAGCAAAATCAAGTCAGAAGAGGGGTAATGTTAGTATGAAAAACAAACCAAAAAGAAAACCAATCTTTGCATACAGTGTGATTGGTAAAAGTCTGATATCCATGGTATTATATAGGGACTGGCACAAATATATGAGGTACTCCCTAGTAGATCACAGGGTGAAAGATAAGAACAAAGAGTTTGGAAAAGAAGAAATAGAAGTCATCAAACCATTTGATAACATGCTTCAAATCACTAATGATAAGAGACACAAATTAAAGTTATTGAGAGTGACAGCTAGTTGGTACAATAGATAAGGGACCAGCCCTGGAGTCAGGAGGACCTGCATTAAAATCTGACCTCAGATCCTTGATACTACCTGTGTGACTTTGAGCAAGTCATTTAACCACATTACCTTACCAAAGGTAAGCAAAATACCAGCAGAATACCTGAACCAGTGTAAGTAGAAACATGAATTGGTGCAAGGTTTCTGGGAAACCATTTGGAATGCTGTGTGTAAATTTACTAAATTATTCATGACTTTTGATGCTGATTTCTGGGAATGGTCATATTGGAACTTTTTGGATTAACATAAAGCTGGAAACAAAATGGGACTCCGTGGATAGAGGAATGACAAAAAACTGTCAAACAGAAATAGTATAGACCAGTGTCATGTCATAAGAAATGGGGACTATAAGGAAGTCAGTGAAAGTTGGGAAATGATTCAGAGCAAAAAAATAAAAAATAGTCGTGGGGTGGCTAGGTGGTACAATGGGGCGGCTAGGTGGCACAGCGGATAAAGCACAGTCCCTGGAGTCAGGAGTACCTGGGTTCAAATCTGGTCTCAGACACTTAATAATTACCTAGCTGTGTGGCCTTGGGCAATCCACTTTAACCCCATTTGCCTTGCAAAAACTAAAAAAAAAAAATAGTTGCAAGAGTAATATAAACAGTGACTGTAAAAAGTACATGGAATTGATAATGAAAAGACATCAGAATCAAGATTAAGTGAAAAGACCAATCTGGATTCCAGAAAACTGAAAATGAAATATGTTTCCCTCTCTCTGGTACAGAAATATGCAGAATCTCCCATAGCTAGTATAGGCAAGTCCCCAGGATGGTTTGTTTTTGCTTAACAATCATTCTTTATGAGGAAGGGTTCAATGGACAGTAACTGTGATGCAGAAAACCATAAGCATAAACAAAATAAAAATAAGGAAAAGAAACAATGCAATGAATTGATCAACCTTGATGATCTTTAAGCTTCCTTTCAGCATAAAATCCTAGGAATTCATATTGAGGATGAAACTAAAAAACTTGTAATTCATTTCTCTCCTTTATTTCTATATCTCACTGATTTCTAAATCTTGGTAATGGTGAAATTGTACTTCTAAATACCTCTGGAACAGGTTGTTCCCCCAGCACCACCATCCTGTGGTTTTCATCTTAGACCTGGGTCTCATCACTTCACACTTGCATGAGACCCACCAAGTTCATCTACCCAAACTAGAATTTTTATGGCACTTCTGTTGCTTAAGAACCTCAAATGACTCTGTTATACCAAAATCATTTTTTTTTTCTGGCTTTAAATTCTCTGTTAAGAATTTGGATACCAGGGGGCGGCTAGGTGGCACAGTGAATAGAGCACTGGCCCTGGAGTCAGGAGTACCTAGGTTCAAATCTGGTCTCAGACACTTAATAATTACCTAGCTGTGTGGCCTTGTGCAAGCCACTTAACCCCATCTGCCTTGCAAAATCCTAAAAAAAAAAAGGAATGTAGTACCTTGGGAAGCAATTTTTACAATTAGCATTTCTGACAAGACTCATTTCTTGACAAATTTATTTTACAAAATCATTTCCTAATTGACAAATGATCAAAGGATATAGAAAGGCAAATCTCAGATAAAGAAATCAAAGCTCTCTAGAGACACATGAAAAAATTGCTCTAAATTATTATTGATTAGAGAAATGCAATTAAAACATCTCTGATACAATTTCACACCTATCATATTGACCCATATGAGCAGAAAGAATAATGATAAATGTTGGAGGGGATGTGGGACATTTAGGATACTAATGCATTGTTGGTGGAGCTGTAAACTGATCCAGCTTTTCTGAGGAGCAATTTGAAATTATGTCCAAAGGGCAACAAAAATGTGCATCCCCTTTGATCCAGCAATCCCACTCCTGGGTCTGGATCCTGAAGAGATCAGGAAAAAGAGTAAAAATGCCACATGTACAAAAATGTTCATAGCAACTCTTTTTTAGTGGCAAAGACATGGCAATGACTGAACAAGTTGTGGTATATGTATGTGTTTGAACACTATTGTTTTGTGAGAAATCTTAATGGCTGGAATTTCAGAAAAGCCTGAAAAGATTTACATGAAATGATACTGAGTGAAGTGAGCAGAACCAGAAGAACACTATCAACCATCAGGGAATGATGATCAACCTTGATTGACTAGTGGTGCAATAAAGACAATTTTAAAAGATGTGTGATGGATGGAAAATACCAAGCAAATCCAGAGAAGGAACTGTGAAGTTCAAATGAAGACCAAAGTTTATTATCTTCAATTTTTAAAAAGGTTGTCTTATGTTCTTATTTGTCATTTTGTTTTCTCTAATGTATTCTTTCATTTGTATCTCATTCTTCTCTGACAATATGATCAATGTGGATCTATGTTTAAGCATGGCTATAAAAGTAGAGCCTCTATCAGATTACTTTTCTGTCAGGAGGAGCGGAGAGGGAAGGGAGAGAGGGAGAAAAATGTAAAACTCAAAACCTTGGACAAAAAAAGATTGGCAAAAACTGTTGCAAATAGTTGGAAAAACAAATAAATAAAATATTTTTTAAATAATTCCATAAGATTTAAAACAATTGTAGAATGAATAATTTTGATGTATAGATCATTTAGTAGCCAATGAAAAGTTGCAGGAAAAGTTAATTTTATAACTAAATAATATAGAATAATCATGGAGCATCTGTCAAATGAGAAATTAATGATTTATATTGTAGATGTGAGAAACTAGTATGTTTCCGCTTTGACCTATATTCGAGAAATAACAAGATATATGTGAGTATATGTTTGATGAGATAATGAGGGGGATCCATCACATAGCAATGACTGATAATAATATATGAAAAAAATAATTTCATAGGTAACCTAAAAACATTTAAATATCATCTTAGAAAAATGCCTTGAATATATTGAGCAGATCCTCTAAGGAGACTGTTTGGAAGAATATGGACAAGAATCACACATGATAAAAAGTTGTGGGTTAGTTTTAAACTATATGGAGAGAATACAAACTTCAATGAAGTCACACATTAGAAAATTAGTCAAATTGGATATATGTGCAGTGGCCTATTTGATCCCTGTAATGTAGCATATTAAAGCTTGTGTGCATAATAAAATATATTCTATATGAAAAAAACCCATAACTCTCTGTTTTTAATATTACAAAGGAGAATAGTGAGGTTCATGGGGCAGCTAGGTGGCGAAGTGAATAGTGCAGTGGCCCTTGAATGAGGAGGACCTGAGTTCAAATGTGACCTCAGATTTAATTAATATAATTGCCTAGCTGTGTGACCTTGGGCAAATCACTTAATTGCATTGCCTTAAATTTTTTTCCTTTGTTTTTTTTTTTAGGCTTTTGCAAGGCAAATGGAGTTAAGTGGCTTGCCCAAGGCCACACAGCCAGGTAATTATTAAGTGTCTGAGGCCACATTTGAACCCAGGTACTTATTGACTCCAAGGCCAGTGCTTTATCCACTAGGCCACCTAGCCGCACCCATTAACTTTTACAAAATGACTATTGCACGAGGGAAAGGACCCGATGTCATTAAGTTTCCAAGATGGCTACGACTGGACAGAGGAAAGGCCTTTCACTCTCACAAGATGGCTACCAAGGTTGTTAAAAGACCCCGCCTTTAACTTTTTCACAAAATGACCACTGCAGGAGGGAAAGGACCCAATGCTTTTAACTTTCACCAAGTGGCTATTGTGGGAGGAAAAGGACTGAATGCTAACTGTACTAAGAGCTTTTTAACCTTATCTACACGTTTTATGTTCTAAGACATTATTTTAAATTCAAATGCACCATTTTAGGTTCAAAGTCATCATTTCAAAAACAAACAAACAAACGAACCACAGCAGTGGGGAGAACGCCTCTAATGCATAGAATGAGTACCGTGGGAGGGAGGGAAGTGGACGAGGTGGACAAGGCACTGGGAAGTGGTCACGAGTTTCTGGCCAGCTGGCCAGTGTCCCTGGACAATCTGACTGACATTTTCCCCACCAACCCCACCCCGGCCTGCATCTTTAGGGGGTGGACAGGTTTCTATTGGGTCCCTCCCCAAAGACCAGGACCAGGCTAGTCCCTCCTGGATTTTTTGGGATCACTCACCGAGAGACAGGTCAATATTGATATCATCGCGAGTCTTAACCTTCTTCAAAGTCACTTCTATGGAAAATTTTTTGTCCATATACTCTGCTTCTTTCCAGGCACAGGCTGCTACCTCTGCTCCTGGATTTTGGGGCAAAGGTCTGGTCGAACATTCTGAAAGCTTAGAACATTGGCAGTAGCAGTGCCATGGGAATGGCTGTACCCAATCGACTTTCTCGTTCTGCCATGCCAAAGCCTGGACCTCATCGAATTCTTCCTCCAAATTATCCGTGCCTTCTGAAGAGCTAGCTAGTTCTCCTTCTTCTAGTTCCTCTTTCCATGACTTATAACCTGAGCATTTAAAGGCCCGTGGTTCAGCTGCCATCGTCTTCAAATTTCTTCATCTAGTAGGAGCTGTAACAACGCGCGTCCACCACACTAATACAATGGCAGCAGAACAGCAACCCAAGGAGATAGGAAATCAAAGGTAGACTCCGCACCCTCTTTATACAGGAACTTCTGGTATTGGCTCGTTACAGACCCCACCTTTCTTCTTTGGTCTTTACTCTAGGGTCAAGAAGCTCCTCAAAGGGGTGTGGCATCCAAATGCTTCCCGTTCGCCCCCTCTAGCCTGATCCCCCAGAAACTTGGGACCTTTCCTTCCTTTCCCCACAAGGTTTTCACAGGCTTGCAAAGTGACTGAACATTTGACAAAGCCTTGGTAATGGGAAATTTTCAAACTTCCCTTCAGTAAAAAGCTGTGCAAAACATGAAACCAAAACATTTCTTTAATTACATAAAATCCTAAAGAACCCTTTTAAAAAAAAACCAAAATGTAACTTTCTTTAAATGTTATCTTAGTAACTATGTGATACATAGACAAATGCAAGCCCCTAAATTCATGTACACAAAATATTGGTTTTCAGTATAGCTTTAGAAATACTCAAGGACAAAATTCCTTATTTCACACAAGCCTACTTCAGAAACCTGGTCATGATCAGCAGTTTGGTTGGAAATAAATCTACCTTCTTAGTTCTCACTCTCTGCCTCAATGAATTGAGTTGGATGATAAATAGAAAAGGGGGAAAACACCCTATAATTTCATTCAGCAGACACTGAGTACCCACTCTGTAATCATAAAAATAGATACACGTAGAATAATGTGAATGTAAGGTGCCTATTCAACAAAGACAAACTATGAAAATAGTACAAAATACTTACGTTTGACTCCATTAGTTGTAAAATTACATGGCAAAAGTCAACATTAACAAAAATAAAAAATAAGACATATTCATGTCAAACACCAAACAGGAACGACTAGGTTCCGTACTGGATACAGCACCGGCCCTGCATCAAATCCGGTCTCAGACACTTACTAATTAGCTAGCTATGTAGCCTTGGGCAAGCCAATTAACCCCGCTTGACTTGCAAAAGCCTAAAAAAAGATATAATATCCGAATTGATATAGGAAACTTATAAAAATGTACAAAGGTGGTGCACCTAGGTGGCACAATGGATAGAGCACCGGCCCTGGAGTCAGGAATATCTGAGTTCAAATCCGACCTCAGACTCGGACACTTCATAATTACCTAGCTGTCTGGCCTTGGGCAAGCCAATTAATTCCGTTTGCCTTGCAAAAGCCTAAAAAAAGATATAATATCCAAATTGATATAGGGAACTTGTAAAAACATACAAAGATGGGGCAGCTAGGTAGCACAGTGGATAGGGCACCAGCCCTGGAGTCAGGAGTACCTGGGTTCAAATCCGGTCTCAGATACTTCATAATTACCTAGCTGTGTGGCCTTGAGCAAGTCACTTAATCCCATTGCCTAGCAAAAAAAAAATACACAAATATAATAATCCTTGTCCATAATGGATATATGATCAACACACATTTTTCAAAATAAGAACAACTTGAAAAAATCACTTGAAAAAAATGTTCCAATCTTCTTAACTACTTTCTGGTACAAAATTAAAAGTAAAGGAATGAGGAGATAGAGAGGAAGGAAAAAAGGACACTCATGTTTTTGCTGGAGAAGGAGCAAATTCATAGACTCTTTATAGAGAGAAACCTGAGAACAGACAGTAAAAATTCACCAGCCCTCACCCCATCTAAATCATACCCATACACTCAACAATTTCATTATTGGAGATGTGCCCTGAAAGACCTATCAGGAACAAAACAACAAAAAAGAACTACTAGTTCAAAAGTTTGTAATAGAACTATTATTGCTAATGTCAAAAGCCATCAAGAATCCTCAGTATCCAACAATCAGGAGACCAGCTGAATAAGTTCTGAAAAAGTGAATAGAAAGGAACAAAGAACTCCTGGATGGAAAAGTGGAGACATCTAAAACTAAAATAATTTTTTGTATTAAAATTCATTTCCTTAAATGAATCCACAATCATTTCTTAAAATGTATATTCATAATTAGTATTAAAATTTCCATAAATTATTTCAAGAATAATGGAACTAACATTATAGTAACATATATATTAACCCCAATTGCACAGTTCCTTCCATAGTCACTTGTCTATGGTTTGAATTGGTTATCTTGTGCTGAAAAACTACTGTAAAGAAACCAGATGCTTGGGGGCAGCTTCTTGGCACAGTAGATAGAGTGCTGGCCCTGAAATTAGAAGTACCTGAGTTCAAATCCAGCCTCAAACACCTAATAATGACCTAGCTGTGTGGCCTTGGGCAAGTCACTTAACCCCATTGCCTTGCAAAAACAAATCCAAAGAAAAAAAAGAAACCACATGCCATTTATGGTTTCTCCTTTGTTTTCTCACCTTTACTTGGACAGTCATTTGAGATAATCTTTGAAACAGTGCAGGGAGAAGTTAGGCTGCTTCTTTTTACTCTGATGGCTTGTCTAGTCTCCCCAAAAGTTATTGGGTTTCTTAATGCAGCCCTTATCACAGCTTTCTATAACATAGACTTTAGGGAATTTCTCCTTTCTGTAATATCTGGGACACTCTCCTTCAGTTGATCTGTTAGGTATGTTCTCATCTGTATACCTTTTCTAATTTTTGTTTGCTATGGGCTTGGATAAATATTTATTTGCTTTTCAATCTGTGTGGTTATTGTCAAGAAAGAAAAAACAAATCTTTATTTAGTGCCTCCTGTAATATTACAGATATTATCTCATTTTTATTCTCACAACAACTCTGGGAGGGAGGTACTTACTATTTTCTCCATTTGTTGAGCAAACTGAGACAGCAATGTAGGATTATACAGAGAGTATCTGAGGGTATACTTTAACTAATATCCTCCTCTGGGGAGCCAAGGAAATCAATCTTTGGATTGATATTTTATCTATCTATCTATCTATTAGATATAGATATAGATATAGATATAGATATAGCTATCTATTAGATATAGAGATATAGATATAGATATAGATATAGATATAGATATAGATATAGATATAGATATAGATATAGATATAGATATAGATATAGATATAAAATGTATCTTCCATAGACTAAAACTATTGAGGGGGAGCAGGTTGGCATACAGAAATATGATTACAACCCAGCATTCTTTTTCTGAGGATAATTGAGTGATCAGCTTCTGGCCCCAACCTCCTGCTTTCCGTTGTCATAGTAATAAATAATAGAGGTAAGTGGAAGAGACTCTTGAGAGAGCTCTTCATAGTTCACTGCAAACTCCATCTACACAGATTCATGAAGACACACATTAAATTACAGTACAGTAGATTTATGGCTACAGTATTGTACCTGAGGTCAGAAAGACCTGAGTCCAAATTTGTCCTTGGACATTTTTTAGTTGTTTAATCCTGGGCAAGTCACTTAACTGATGCCTGCCTCAGTTTCTACATCTGTAAAATGGGGGTCATAATCTAATTCTCAGAGTTGTTGTGAGGATCAATTAAGATTGTGTCTGTAAAATATTTCTCATAGTGCCTGGGACATGATAGGGGCTTCAAAAGATAAGCTGGATCCTAAGAAAAATATTAAAAACTATGCCAGTCAGAAGAATGTTCAGAGGAGGGTACAAGCAGGGCAATATTACTACTGCCATGTTCAATTTAATAGGTGCTTAAATAAAACTATAATAGAGGTTCACAGTTTGGTATACAACCCCCTTTTCCTGTTCTTTACATGGCAAAATATTCATCTTTGCTTGGGCAAAGTTCTTCCTAAAAAGAACTCTTCTTTTAAATGAAGTGGAACATAATAAGACCATTTGGCACAAAACATTCTCCTGAGTCTGAAACACATAAAGACAGACGCAGTGTTACAGATCATGTTACAGGATAAAATTGGGCCCTTTCTCTTTTATGGGCACTCCTGGACAGAGTCTCTGCCTAATTTTAATTGCTTACATTCTAGATTTTGAGATCCTAGAGAAATTTGGTAATTTATTATTTTTAAGGCTTTCATTATAGTCAAGTTTTTCCTGTGTATGTTTCATTAAAAGACTGTTCTGTTAATTCAATTTTGAACATTTTTGTTGATTGCTTTACTGTTTAAATACTGCTAATTTATTAGAGTTCTATGTAAATATTGGTCTTAAGTTTAATGTGAGAAATTGGGAGCTTAAATCATTAGAATGCTACTATCTAGCAGAAATGTTCTTATTGTTCTATTTACACAGATCTACTGGTCTTATGTGGCCTGCAGTTCTTTACTACCGCAAAGACAGATGCTACAAATATTTTAGAATATGTTTTCTTTTGTTCCCTGACCACCTTGGGAAACAGATCTAAAAGTGGCATTACTATGGGAAAGGGTATATGCAGTTCTATAGCTCTTTGGCCATAATTCCAGATTGCTCTCCAAAATGGCTAGATCCCTAGTTCCACCAATGGTGAATTAGTGTCCCACTTTTTCTATATCTCCTCTAATATTTGTCATTTTCCCTTCTATCATTTTAGTTAATCTGTTAAATGTGAGATGATATCTCACCACTGTTTTAATTTGCATTTCTCTAATCAATAATGATTTAGAGCATTTTTTATATGACTACATATATACTTTTGATTTCTTCATCTAAAAACTGCCTTTTTATTCTTTTGACCATTTATCATTTGGGGAATGATCTTTTTTTTTAAATTTGACAACGTTTTCTATATATATGAGACTTTTATCTGAGAAACTGTTTATGGGTCAGCTAGGTGGCACAGTGGATAGAGCACTGACCCTGGAGTCAGGAGAATCTGAGTTCAAATCCTACATGAGATACTTGATAATTGCCTGGCTGTGTGACCTTGGGCAAGTCACTTAAACCCACTGCTTTGCAAAAACAAAAACAAAAAAAAGCAGGGGTGGCTAGCTGGCACAGTAGAGTCAGGAGTACCTGAGTTCAAATCCAGCCTCAGACACTTGATAATTGCCTAGATATGTGACCTTGGGCAAACCACTTAACCCCATTGCCTTGTAAAAAAAGAAAAAAAGAAATTTCATACAAAGTTCCCCCAATTTTCTGCTTTCCTTCTAATCATCTTGACTACATTGGTTTTAGTTGTATAAAACCTTTTTAATTTAATGTAATCAAAATGATACATTTTATATCTCATAATGCATTCTATGTCTTATTTATTCATAAACTGTTCTATCCATATATCTAAAAGGTAATGTATTCCATGTTCTTCTAATTATTTCCCATTCTATCAAGATCATGTATTTATTCAATTTAATCCTATCTTGGTAGAGGATGTAAGGTATTGGTCTATATACTATTTTACCAAATAGTGTGTCTTATCCCCAAAATTTAAATCTTTCTATTTGTCAAACACAATATAACTATGATGATTCTTCTTTAAAGATTTTATTTGACTCTTACAATTTTTCCCCTAATCTTACTTCCTTCCCCCACCCCCTCACAGAAAGCAATTTGCCAGTCTTTACATTGTTTCCATGGTGTACATTGATCTAAATGGAATGTGACGAGAGAGAAATCAGATGTTTAAGGAAGAAATAAAGTAAAAGAGATAGCAAGACCAGACAATAAGATATCAGGTTTTTCTAAATTAAAGGTATACTATAATAATTTTACTACTGTGTATTTTATGTCTACTCTGTACTACTGATATATGTTTCCATTTCTTAGCCAGTAGTAGATAACTTTGGTAATTATTGCTTTATAATATAGTTTATTTTACATTTTTCTTATTTTGATTTTATTGACCTTTTGTTCTTTTAAATGGATTTTGTGCTTATATTTTCTCTTTCAATAAAATAACTTTTGGCAATTTAATTGGGAGGCACTGAATCAGTAGATTGGTTTAGGTAGAATTGTCATTTTATTATATTGGTCCTGCCTTCCCATGAACAATGAATATTTCTCCAATTATTTAAATCTAAATTTATCTGTATAAAAAGTTTTTCATAGTTCTGTTCAGTTAGTTCATGGATTTTTCCTGACAGGTGTACACCCAGATTTTTCATATTGTCTGCAGTTCTGTGCGGTTATCTCTTACTATCTTTTCTTTTGCTGGTGATCTCATTGAGAAGGGTGCACTCTTCAAAGTCTCTAAGCTAGAAGTCAAGGAAAGTCAAGTTGCAGAGCTGGCTTCCCCTGGGTGTCTAGGACTCCAGGGGCTCCTGAGACCTAGCTCTTCCAAAGTTTGCACCTGACCCTATCAACCACTTTCTCTCAAAGACCTCCAGGGATACATAGAATGCTGATGATTTATTTGGCGAAATAGGATTCAATTGCATTCAAATACTATAACTTGTCCAGATAATACTCAGTTGCTGAACATCCCTTTAATTTCCAGTTATTTGTTGCTATAAAAAGAGCAACTATAAATATTTTTTCCACATGGGTCTTTTTCTTTTTTTTTTTTTTCTTTGATCTTCCAGGACACGTAGACCAAGTAGTGGCATTGCTGTGTCAAAGTTTAGTAATTTTAAAGGGAAAGTTTTCTAATGCTTTCCAGAATGATTTGACCAGTTAATCCCTGGATCCCTCACTTGCCATTTTCCCTTTTTGTTATGATGGATGTGAAGGGGAATTTCAGAACACATTTCTCTAATTATTACTGATTCAGTGAATCTATAGTCAGCTCTAAATACCTTGCATGTCTTCTTTGGAGATGTATCTTTTTATATCTTTTGTTCACTTATCAGATCACCTTCTCCTGTATAGTCTTCTGTCTAGGTTTTTTTTTTTAAAGCAATGGGGTTAAGTGACTTGCCCAAGGTCACACAGCTAGGTAATTATTAAGTGTCTGAAGTCAAATTTGAACTCAGGTCCTCCTGACTCCAGGGCCTGTGTTCTATCCACTGTGGCACCTAGCTGCCCCTCTCTCTAGGTTTTAATAACACCACTAACTCCTTCTTCTACCTGTCTGATCACTGACTCTCTGTGTCTTCTTAGTGGGATTTTCATCCATGGCACACCCATTCTCCATTCATATACCCATAGGTTTTTGGGAGACTACTTCTCTTTTCTCTCTATACTCACTCTCATTTCTCCCATAAGCTCCTACAAGCTCAATTAGCATCTCTATGCAGATGATTGCTAGATGTTGATATTAAACACTATTCTCTCTCATTTGAACCCTAGTTCCACTAGCTGCCTTTTGGATATCTCAAACTGGATGCCCCACAGGCAACTCAAACATAATATGTTCAAAATAAAATTCAGTCTCTTCCCCTCATTTGAATTTCCCAGTTGCCATCCATGGCATCCTTCTGGACCCCCAGGCACAGTTATCCTTGACTCTCCTCTTCTTTTCTTATTTATTTTTATTTTTAGTTCTTTGCAAGGCAATGGGGTTAAGTGGCTTGCCCAAGGCCACACAACTAGGTAATTATTAAGTGTCTGAGGCTGGATTTGAATTCAGGTCCTCCTGACTCCAGGGCCAGTGCTCTATCCACTGTGCCACCTACCCGCCCCTTGACTCTCCTCTTCTGCTCACCACACATGGTTGCTCTGTAGTCCTATCTTGTCATTTCTACCTTCACATTATTCCTTTCTCTCCATTCACAAAGCCACTACTATAGTTCAGATACTCATCACTTCTCATTTAGATTACTGCAAAGGCAGCTAGGTGGCGCAGTGGATAGAACACTAGCCTGGGAATCAGGAGGATGGGAGTTCAAATCTTGCCTTTGACACTTACTAGTTGTGTGACCTTGGGCATATTATTTCACTCTGGTTGTTTGGCAACCAGGGTCATCTCCAGTCATCCTGATTCATGTCTGACCACCGGATACAGATGACTCTGGAAGAGAAAGTGAGGCTGGTTACTTAGCACAGCCCATTCATTCAAATCCAATTCATGTGCTAAGTTATTACTTAACCCTGTTTGACTCAGTTTCTTTATCTGTAAAATGAGCCGGAGATGCAAATGGCAAACAACTGGAAGAAAACTCCAAATAGGGTCACATAGAGTCAGAGAGGACTGAAATGGCAACTGCTCTTGGAGGTTTCCCCTTAGCTTCTTTTCCATGGAAATGCTTTGGTACTTTGAAATCAGAAGAAATACTAGAGAAAGAATATCACTGCAAATGGGTATGTATGAATGGAAGTATATCATACATGTTTATATATGCACACACGTACATCTATACACAGGCATACAAGTTGGGCAGTTTACCTTGATGGACAGTCTTGTTATTCTGCTGTGCTGAGTACAGGTGGGGGGATTTGACTCCTGATTCACTAAGAAGTTGAGTTAGTTTTTGGCTGGTGACTGGAGGTCTTTGAGAGAAAGTGGTTGATAGGGTCAGGTGCAAACTTTGGAAGAGCTAGGTCTCAGGAGCCCCTGGAGTCCTAGACACCCAGGGGAAGCCAGCTCTGCAACTTGACTTTCCTTGACATCTAGCTTAGACTTTGAAGAGTAGACTCTTCTCAATGAGATCATTCTCTTGCTTTTTTGTGTATTCTGGAACCCATTCTTTTAGTTTGTTTGTTTGTTTTGTTTTGTTTCTTTGTTTTTTTGCAAGGCAATGGGGTTAAGTGTTAGGTAATGATTGTCTGTGGTCAAATTTGAACTCAGGTCCTCCTGACTCCAGGGCCAGTGCTCTATCCACTGTGCCACCTAGTTGCCCCTCTGGAACCTATTCTAATCTGCATAACGGTATCAATTTCTAGTTACTGCTTACTTAAATAAAGCGCTGTACTAGCTATTCACAATTGTCTTTTGTATAACTAATATTTGATGGGAAGAAGTTAGGATGCTGATAGCAAACTAAGCAATATTCTCCCCTAGAGAGGTTCAGGATGTTTAAGCCTTGACTCCAAAGTATTATAGGCCTAAATTACCAATATATGAGGTGTAGTAGTTAAATAGAATTCTATCTCAGTGTCTCTTGGAGATAATTGATAGAGTGAGCAAGTGACTGGCTACCATTTTCTTCCTGCTTTTCCCAAAGACAGAAATTGTAGTTTCCCTTGAAGAGGAGTAGGACATATGTCTGATATTTATCCATCTCACATGTAAGTTGAATTTTCACTTTTTTTTAATTCAAGAAAGATTTTATTTATTTTGAGTTTTACAATTTTCCCCCAATCTTGCTCCCCCCCACCAGAAGACATTCTGTTCATCTTTCCATTGTTTCCATGGTATACACTGATCTAAGTTGAATGTGATGAGAAAGAAATCATATCCTCAAGGAAGAAACATAAAGTATAAGAGATATAGCAAAACTACATAAAAAGATAACTGGTAGGTAGATGAAAAAGTTGTCAGACTAGGTTCAAATTCTGCCTCAAGCACTTATTAGTTCTGTGATTCTGGGCAAAAACTTTTCTTCTCTGAGACTCAGTTTCCCCATCTGTAAAATGAGAAAAAATGATAACACCTTCCAGGGTCGTTGTGAGGATAAAATTAGATAGCTATAAAGTTTAATACAAATGGTAGTTATTACTGTTTTCTGTTTCTGAAGAAAAAAAAACGGACCTTTTACAGTCAGATTAATTTGGTTACTCTGACTTTAATTCATTGTCAACTGCCAGATGTGATGCTTTTCTCACTTCAATCTGATAGAAGAAATAAATAATTAAATTTCTCCCTCTTGGCATCTGGCAATTTAAGGATGGCTATGGACTTCAAGTCATTTTAAGTACTGACTTGGCTTTAGATGTCATAATTGATCTTATACAGAAATACCTTACAAATGTACAGTGAGTGGTGAAGTCAAAGAGACTTTAAAATCTTTTAGGCTCTTGTAACTTTGAAAATCAAATTATAATACACTATTTCCTAGACAGTATGAATCAGCCTAGAAAGATTTGCCCAAAAAATCAAAATATGATTTTAGGATATTCTCAAAGGATATTTAAAGGTAATTTTTAAAAGATATTGCCAGTAGACTGTGAGAACTTCATTTCTAGACCAAGGTGTTAAGAATATTTCATAGTAAAAACCTGTTTAGTGGGAGCCCTTAACTTAGGTAATTGGAGGTTCTGCCTTTCTGTTTGAGTAGCTCCAAAAAAAAATGAGTCTTTTCCCTTAAATCTAAATTTTAAACCATAGCTGAATGGATCTTAACAATAGTCCAAATTTACTTCAACATTCTACAAGAAACTGAGGTGTAGAGAGGGGAAAAGCCTTGACCAGGGTCATTTATAGTTAGCTGGTAGACCAGCAGGGATGAAAACCTACATCTCTGAGGCAAAAGTCTTTGTATTTACTCATACTGCTGGAATGATCAAATAGCAAGGAGCAAGAGAAAGTGGGGTCAGATGACATGAAACAGGTTTCAGTGGTCTTAGACACCAAATTATGTGAACAAATCTATCATATGACACATATAAACAGGTTTTGCTCCCTGACCCACCCTCTTATTTGTAACCAAACAAATGGGAGAAGAGTTATGTCATGGTTTGATTTCTGGAAAATTACTTAGGTGACTGATTCCTCCTTTAAAAAAAGTGTTTCATTAAATTGAACAGTGCGCATCAATACAACCAATTACACTTGCTTTGCTACCATTTACATTTAAATTAATTTCAATGTAGAAGGTATCATAATAATTTTGCACTTATTGCTTCTAGGTCTTTATCAGGATTCTTCGATTGTCTAATCATTCTCTTTCACTTTTTCTCTTATGTGATCATAGGTTAGCATGAAGTCTATTTTTCTGTTTCTTTTAACTTTGCATTATTTATTAAGGATCTTTCCAATTTTCTCTATATTTTTCAACTTCTTGATCTTAATTGTATTATAATATTCCTTGATGTTAATGGACTACTAGTTATTTAACTGTAACCCATATAAAAACTGGTTTCCTTCATGCAGATGAGTTAGGTCCCCCGTAGCAAGACTATATCTCCCCTTAGGAGTTCTAGGGATACCCTGAAGAATTGAGGGATATCTTCTTTTTTTATTTTTATTTTATTTTATTTTTTAGGTTTTTGCAAGGCAAACGGGGTTAAGTGGCTTGCCCAAGGTCACACAGCTAGGTAATTATTAAATGTCTGAGACTGGATTTGATCCCAGGTACTCCTGACCTCAGGGTCGGTGCTTTATCCACTACACCACCTAGCCGCCCCCAGATATCTTCTTTTTTTAAAGATTTTTCAAGGCAATGGGGTTAAGTGGCTTGCCCAAGGCCACACAGCTAGGTAATTAAGTGTCTGAGGTGGGATTTGAACTCAGGTACTCCTGACTCCAGGGCTGGTACTCTATCCACTGCACCACCCAGCCACCCTGGGATATCTTCTTTAATGCTATTGTCTCTATTCCCCATTCTGATTTTTTGTCATCCATATTAATCACAAATGATTAGCATGCCAGTTTCGATTGGCCAATTGCTAGTGTTGAGGTCATTTTTAAAAATAGAACTCTCTAATAACATATATGAATTTCCCCGTTGTATCTATGGTCACTGGATGATCCAAACATTGTGGAGGAGGAAGATTCACATATTTTGTGAAGGTTTTTAGCAGACCTGATAAGGCACATAGGTCCTGAGATGGGAGAAGGCACTCTCCTTAACCTAATGGAATGTCTGATATAGTACTCCATCCTGAGTTGAGGGCTGCTCCCTTGATGGACAAACCTGAAGCAACTTTTTTAGATCCCACCTTCTGAATTGTTTTAGGACCTCTCTTCTGGCGCAGCTAGGTGGCTCAGTGGTGAAAACATGGACCCTGGAGTCAGGAAGACCTGAGTTCAAATCCCACCTCACACACTTAATAATTACCTAGCTGTGTGACCTTGGGCAAGTCACCTAACTCCATTGCTTTGCAAAACCAGGGGAAAAACCAACAAAAAACAAAAGAATCTCTCTCCAAAACTCCATTTTGGGGGTCTGGTTTTCTAACTGGGTCCCCACACACACATGTATAATCAGCAAGCTTAGAGAAATTAAAAAAAAATAAGTATGTTAACCTAATTCTGTTTGTTCTTTCTTGAGATCAAATACTGAAGGCTAATGTTTGTACTTTATTGGGGCAAATTCTAGAAGTTAAAACCAGGCTTGGTTTAATTTTTATAAAGGCCAAATTCAAGGGGATGTCACTGTCAATGAATTTTTACAAAGGGACATGTACTGAATAACTATCATAAGAAGAGAAGTACAAATCATTCAGCAAAAGCCAGAGCTGCAACTCAATCTCTGGGGAGAGTGGACTCAACCTTTTATCAGTTCCTACAAAGCTTTCATCCTACCATCTTGACTCACTGATCTGGAACAGCCAAGAAATGAATTGCTGCTGTTGTTCTCTTTTGGCTACCTCCACTTCCTTCTGGATTCAACTGTCCTCAAAGTCTGGCATGCCCTTCAGCTCCTAGACCTCTGGAGGACCTTTGGAAGCTTAAGTCTCAGCCTACTGGGATAATTCTTCATTTAAGATCAGGAAAGAACAAATGCAAAAAGACAAAGAATAGAAATCTATATTTACATTCCAAATGTGGATTCAGGTGAGAAAGGATTGAGGCTTCTCCCAACCCCAGAGGCTTAAAGTTCTCTTTCCTCTCTGAAAAAGCTTTCAACTGGGTTTGGAGGACAAAAGGAATGGAAATTATCCTATTTGTCCTTTTGATAAGCATTCTCCCTTTTGGCTAAATGGCCAATGGAAAGATTCCTGTTAACTTGGTAAGCAGACTATATAAACAGTACCTGTGTGTCCCCTGAAATCCACATGGTATTGTATCTGCAGAATACACTACACAGGGTTAGACCTGATGATCAGTTACCTGTTATACAACAAATCCTCTATTGTTGGGTTTTTAGATAATTTCTAGGGTTTTTTTCAGTTACTTATAATTATGAAAATCTTTGAACATATAAGTCTTTTTTCTTTTCTTTTTTTTTTTCTTTTTTTAGGTTTTTGTAAACCAGCCCTGGAGTCAGGAGGACCTGAGTTGAAATCTGACCTGAGTCACTTCATAATTACCTAGCTGTGTGGCCTTGAGCAAGTTACTTAACCACATTTGCCTTGCAAAAATCCTAAAAACAAACAAAAGACCCCACACAGTTGTTCCAGGTTCCTCTAGGAGTTTGAACCTCCATACACCACAATGAGCTCCTTGGTCCTACATTCTTCCTTCCCAGCGTCCCAAGTCAGGGCCCATATTTCCCCACATAGACTCAAAGTTATCTAAGTTGTATTGCCCTGCAACCCTATTCCTCCAGGAATAGTTTTATGATGGTAGGACAGAAAGAATTTTGATTCCTTGAATTGTTCAAGAAAGGTCTTAAGTGGTTGCCTAACATAGAAGTAACTTGGAACATACTGAAAGCTATCAGGATCTGAATCTGTTGGTTCTTAATCATTTTAATGGTTTTTCTAATTGCACCAATTAGTGGTCTATTATTTTCTAATATTGAGAACACTGTATTCATTTGATTTGAGCAAAGCCAATTACATTTTGTTTCTATGTCCCATGCAGTAAGGCACTTAAGACTGGTTCAGTCAAGGTGCATCAAGCAGAGAACTATAGTCTTAGAACAGAGTTTTAGAAGCCACAGATTGTTAAAAGATGCAACCTGCAAAAAATCCCCACCATTTACCATGACAAGCCATTTACAGCTTCTCAATTTTAGATTCTGTAATAAGAGGAAAAGGACACTAGATGGCACCATAGTGCAGAGTACCAGATCTGGAGTCAGGCAGATTGATCTTCCGGAGTTCAAATTCAGCTGCGGTCACTCACTAACTGTGTGGCCCTGGGCAAGTTCCTTCATTCTGTCTGCCTCAGTGTTCTCATCTGTAAAATGAGCTGGAGAAGGGAATGGCAAACCACTTCAGTATTTCTGCCAAGAAAGCCCAAATGGGGTCACAAAGATTTGAAATGACTGAACAAGCCTGATGACTCCATGTCCGTCAGCTCACTAGTACCAGGGACCGTGGCTATATCTGTTACTTTACAAAAGGCAAGGGTGATGGTTGTCAGTGATTGACACTGTGGTTATCAAAGATAATAACTTATGCATCAGAATTCACAGATGTTGTGTGTAATAGGATCCACACTTCATGAATACTTTTTTAAAGAATACATTTCAGCGGCAGCTAGGTGGGAAAGTGGATAGAGCACTGGCCCTGGAGTCAGGAGGACCTGAGTTCAAATCCGACCTCAGACACTTAGTAATGACCTAGCTGTGTCGCCTGGGGCAAGCCACTTAACCCCCATTGCCTTGCAAAAAAAAAAAAAAAAACAACCTAAAAACGAAAAAGAATACGTTTCTGATCACTGAGGTAAGAAGGTCAGATAAATGCAGCTGACTTCCAGTATAACAATATAGCTCATCTATTCAAAGGCATCCAGCAGAAATGAATGTCCAGTCTTTTGTCCTGAGATGGTAGACACTCTCCTGAAAGATCCAGTCCTTTTTCTCTGGAGTTGCACATTTCTTTTTCTTTCAACAGAGAAGAACTTCCCCTCCATTCACCATTTTTCTTGTCCTCTTGCCTCGAAGTCCATAGGGGCAAGATCTCTTAGACTAGCTACTGAAGATGATGATGATGATGATGATGATGATGATGATGTTTGTCTTTTATTCTTGAAAAGAACACAACTGGGGTGGCTGGGTGGCACAGTGAATAGAGCACTAGCCCTGGAGTCAGGAGTACCTGAGTTCAAATCCGACCTCAGACACTTGACAATTACATAGCTGTGTGGCCTTGGGCAAGTCACTTAACCCCATTGCCTTGCAAAAAACTAAAAAAACCCACTACAACATTAGGGAAGTGATGCTATGCCAAGCACATAAAATGGATTGGAGGGAGTAGGGGCTGTGCAAAGTCTCCAGTCTCACTTTCTCCTCCAGAATCATCTGGGTCCAGTGGCCAGATGGTAATCAGATGACTGGAGACATCTCTGAATGTGAGGCAATCAGGGTGAAGTGACTTGCCCAAGGTCATACAGCTAGGAAGTGCCTGAGATCAGATTCAAACTCCCATCCTCCTGACTCCAAGACCAGTGCTCTATCAACTGCACCACCTAGCTGCCCCCAGCTAATAAAAACAGCTTATAAAGGCGAAAGGAAAGAAAGCTAAGTTCTAATTCTTCTGCCTGAGAGATAAAAAGGCACAGATCTTGATTAAAAATTTCTTTTTAAAATGGCCTAAGTCATAGCTGTACCAGATCTAAAACTATATTATAAAACAGCAGTCCTCAAAACTGGCTAAAAATAGAGTGGGAGATCAAAAGAAACAGTAGTAAATGACTAGAGAAATCTGCTGTTTGAGCAACTCAAAGGCTTCAGCTTCTGGGATAACAACTCCTTATTTGACAAAAACTGCTAGAAAATTGGAAGATAATATGGTAGAAACTAGGCCTAGACTCACAACCTACCTATATTAGATCAATCGCTATATCAAGATAAGGTCGAAATGGGTGCAGGAGACAAAGGATGATACCATAAGTCAGTTAGAAGGAATAATTTATCTGTCATATCTATGGAAAGGAGAGGAGTTCATGATCAAACAAGAGATAGATAACATTATGAAATGCAAACTGGATTTTCTGAAGAGCAATGTGGAACTATACCCAAAGAGCAATCATACCCTGTGCATACACTTTGACCCAGCAACACCAATACTATGTCCGTATCCCCAGAGATCAAGGCAGCCTCTTCTTAGATGGCTTCTCCTTAGGCAGCCCCACTGTAGATGGCTGTTCCCTAGGTGCCTTCTCCTCAGGTACGCCCTCCTTAGATGGCTTCTCTTCAGGTGGCCTCTCCTTAGATGGCCATTCCTCAGGAAGCCCCTCCTTAGATTGCTTCTTTTCAGGCGGTCCCTCCTTAGATGACTTCTCTTTAGGCTGCTTCTTCTTAGATGTCCTCTCTTTAGATGGCTTCACCTTAAGTGATTTCTCCTCAGGCAGCCCCTCTCTAGATGGCTTCTCCATAGGCAGCCTCTCCTTTGATGGTCTCTCCTTAGGCAGCCCTACTTTAGATGGCTGTTCCCTAAGTGCCTTCTCTTCAGGTAGGCCCTCCTTAGATAACTTCTCTTCAGGTGGACTCTCTGTAGGCAGCCTCTCCTTAGATGGCCTCTCTTCAGGCCTCCCCTCCTTGGATGGCTTCTCTTCAGACACCCACTCCTTAGATGTCCTCTCTTTAGATGGCTTCACCTTAAGTGATTTCTCCTCAGGCAGCCCCTCTCTAGATGGCTTCTCCATAGGCAGCCTCTCCTTTGATGGTCTCTCCTTAGGCAGCCCTACTTTAGATGGCTGTTCCCTAGGTGCCTTCTCTTCAGGTAGGCCCTCCTTAGATAACTTCTCTTCAGGTGGACTCTCTGTAGGCAGCCTCTCCTTAGATGGCCTCTCTTCAGGCCTCCCCTCCTTGGATGGCTTCTCTTCAGACACCCACTCCTTAGATGGCCTGTCTTTAGATGGCTTCTCCTTAAGTGCTTTTTCCTCAGGCAGCCCCTCTCTAGATGAATTCTCCACAGGCAGCCACTCCTTAGATGGTATGTCCTTAGGCAGCCCCTCCTTAGATGGCTTCTCTTCAAGTACCCTCTCTTTTAGTAGTTTCTCCTCAGCTAACACCTCCTTAGGCAACTTTTCTTTAGGCAGTACCTCTTTAGATGGCTTCTCCTCAGGAAAACCCTCCTTAGGCAGCTTCTCCCTAGGAAGGCCCTCCTTAGCTGGCTTCTCCTCAAGCAGCTCCTCCTTAGGGGGCTTTTCCTCAGGCAGCCCCACTTTAGATGGCTTCTCCATAGGAGGTTTCTCCTTAGGCAGCTTCTCTCCAGGCATCTCCTTCTTAGATGGCTTCTCCTCAGGCAAACCCTCCTTAAATGGCTTCTCTTTAGGCAGCTTCTCCCTAGGTAGCTCCTCCTTACATGGTTTTTCCTCTAACAACTCTTCCTTAAATGGCCTTTCCTTGGGTAGCTTCTCCTTAAATGGCTTCTTCTCAGGCAGGCCCTCCACAGGTGGCTTCTCCTTAGGCAGCCCCTCTTCTGATGGTGTTTCCTTAGGGAGCTTCTCTTTAGGTAGTCCCTCCTTAGAGAGCTTCTCCTTAAGCAGAACCTCCTTAAGAGCCTTCTCCTTTCCCAGCCCCTCATCAGTCAGTTTCTCCTCAGGCAGTCTCTCTTTAGGAGGCTTTTTCTTCAGCAGCTTCTCCAGCAGCCCCTCTTTGGAGGGCTTCTCCTCAGGCAGCCCCTCCTCAGAGGGCTTCTCAGGCAGTCCCTCTTCAGAGGGTTTCTCTTTAGGAGGCTGCTTCTTCAGCAGCTTCTGCTCAGAGAGCTTCTCCTCAGGCAGCTCCTCCTCAGAGGATTTCTCCTCAGGCAGCCCCTCCTTGGGAGGTTTCTCCTTAGGAGGTTTCTTCTTCAGCAGCTTCTCCTCTGGCAGTCCTTCCATAGTGGGCTTTTCCTCACGCAGTCTCTCCTCAGAGGGCTTCTCTTTAGGCAGTTTCTGCTTAGGATACTTCTTCTTACGCAGCTTCTCCTCAGCCAGCTCTTCCTTTGGTGACTTCTCCTCAAGCAGTCTTTCCTTAAAGGGCTTCTCCATAGGATGCTGTTTCTTAGGCAGTTTCTCCCCAGGCAGCTCCTCCTTAGGGGACTTCTCCTTATGAGGCTTCTTAGGCAGCTTCTCCTCAGCCACCTCTTCCTTTGGGGACTTCTTCACAGGCAGTCTCTCCTTAAGGGGCTTCTCCATAGGATGCTGCTTCTTAGGTAGCTTCTCCTCAGGCAGCCCCTTCTTAGGGGGCTTCTCTTTAGGAGGCTTCATAGGCAGCTTCTCTTTAGGAAGCTTCTCCTCAGAGGGCTTCTCCCCAGGTAGCCTCTCCTTAGGAGCCCTCTCTGCAGGCAACCCCTCCTCAGGGGGCTTCTCCTCAGAAGACTTCTCCTTAGGTGTCCCTTCCTCTGAAATGCTTTTTGCCATACTTATTTCCAGCCCTCGTTCCAAGGGCCTCTTCTCCCAAAGATGTTCTGTTTCTTCTTGTGGCTTTTCTTTCTCCCTTTCTAATCCCTTCTCTGGGATGCTTTCCATCTTGTCCTTTGCAGCTGCCTTCTTCACCCCAGTCAGTTCCTCCTGAGAGACAGAGATCTGGTCCTCCTCAGGGATGAGATCTTCATCCTTAGCCAACCTTCTCTCTTCCTTTTCCCTAATTCTGCCCTCCAAGTTCAGCATAAATTTAGCCTCTGACTCTTCCTGTATATCCTTGAACAAGGCTGTGTCCTCTAAGACCCCAGACTCATCCCCTTTTCCCTTCCTTTTCATTTCCTCTCCCAGTTCTGCCTTTAACTGGGTCCATTCTCTTTCTTTTCTGGTCAGTTCTTCCTCTCTCCTGGCCAGGTCATCTTCTTCCTTGGCCAGGCTTTCCTCCTCCTCTAGTTGCTTCTGTCCCTCGAACACCTTCCTGAGTTTTTCCTCTTGTGAGTTTATGCCTTTAATATCTAAGGAAAACATTTTCCTTTTTCTGACCTTCTGAATTTCCAACTCCTCTGACTCAATTTCTGCCTCTCCCTCCATTTCCTCTAAGATCACATCTTCCTCTTTCTTCTTCTCCTCCTCCTCTTCTTTCTGCTCCTCTTCTTCCTCCTCTTCTTCTTCTTGCTCCACTTCATTCTCCTTCTCCTCCTCCACTTCCTCCTCCATTTCCTCCTCCACTTCTTCCTCCTCCATATCCTCCTCTACTTCCTCCACCACCTCTTCCTCCTGGGAAGTCGATAGCAAAGGACAGATGGCCTGGAAGAGCTCCCAGCTTGGAGACCGCTTATCTAGCTTCTGCTCAGCCATGGTCACTATCTTTTGGCCCAGATTCTCAGGGAAGTCTCTTTGGGAGTCTGTTATTCTCATGCTCATTAGTTGGAAGATGTCATCCCTCCAAGTTTCCTCTTCTCCCTGTCCAAAGGAGTGAGCCTTCCCCTGGGGTACCACCTTATCCTCCTTCTCCTTGTCCTCCAAAATTTTGTGCCCTTCTTCAAATTCTCCCTTCTCTTCTTGCCTGCTGACTTTCTTCTCAGTCTTCTTCTTAGTCCCTTTGGCCCACTTCTTCTCTTTGGCCTCCTTTATGCTTCTCTTTTTCCGAACATTCCTTAGGACCTTCAGGCTCAAACCATCATATTCATTCAAGGATTCTTGAGACTGATAATCCAGTGATGTCTGCTTCTGGACATCCTCACTCCTCACTCTGGATTCTCTATGTGGAATTTGAGTGACTGACAACACGGATTGGAGGCTTACCTCTGACTTGCTCTCAGCACTTTCCAACAGTGTCTCAATAGAGGTAGAGGATGAGAAGCGTTTTCCAACATCTTGACTTCTGCCTTTGGACTTCTTGAGGGAATCCAAAGTCTTGAGTTTTGCTGCATGAAAATACACACAAACACACACACACACACACACACACACACACACACACACACACACACGATGTGAAGTATGAGAAAACCTGTCCTTGAATCTAGGGTAAACTGGGCAGAACCTCTAAAAGGACGAAGAAAGTGTCAAAGATGCAGCCCATCTCTGGCCTCTAATTCAAGTCCAAAGATAGGAAAACTGATGCCTGGTAGGCTACCTTTAGTTGTTTCTTCATTGAACAAATACTAATCAGTAAGCTCCTACTGGACTGAAAATTTAATAGAATCAATCTGGATTCTTCCTTTATTCCCTAGCTTAATCAATTCTGTTTTCTAGGCACCTTGGTGCAACGAGTGGAACCTGACTTGGAACAGGAAAGATGAATCTTCCTGAGTTCAAATTTAGTTTCAGTTAATTGCTAGTAGTAAGAGCCTAATAAGTTACTTAACCCTTTTGGCCTCAGTTTCCTCATCTGTAAAATGAACTGAGTAGGAAATGACAAACCACTTCAGTGTCTTCGCTAAGAAAATCCCAATGCATTAGCAAAGAGTTGGACAAGGCAAGTTAATTCAGTCATGTCACAATTACTGTCTATCTCTACTATGTCCATTCCAAGGATAATATCTCTTTTATCTAATGTTTTGTGTTCTCTTTGCCAGCATCTGGATCAGAAGCCATGCCCTTGTGAACTTTACTCTTTTGTTTCTGGGCTTCCTTTCTCATGTTTGCCAAACTGGTTCCTGTCTATTTTCCAAGTTCACTCTATTATCCACGATCCTCCATACTTGGATCTTTTAATAGGCTTTCTCCTTTATCTGGATTGGAATCACATTTCCCTTTTAAAAGTTTTAGAGTCTCAACTCCTATTCTCCCAGTTATAAGTGCCTCCTACCATATCCTCCCATCCTTCTTATTAATATCCTCTCTAATGAGAGGACTATTTCTTTGCATAAACCAAGTCTAGCCCAGTATCTTGCACATGGTTGGGCTTAATAAATGTAGAACTGAATTAATGAAAGGGGAAGGCAAATGAGATGTCTAGAGGTCATTCAGTTGCTGGCAAAGAATTCAGCCAGCTAAGTGAAGGACCTGGCAAAGAGAATTGTTCGAGACATAATTAGTGGCTATGGAAAAATCCTTGATGTATAGACTGATGGGCAACGTTAGGGGAAAAAGCCAATGTTTAAACAACTATAATTTAAAAACTTGGTTCCTTTGTAATCTTATGCATTTTATTTATTATGATGTTAGACCACTATATCAATATTCAGAATATATTATTTTTGATAGTATTTTTAAAAATTATTCTGAGAAGTCACTATAGGCTTTTCCAGACTGTCACAAAGTTCCATTACAAAAAAAGGTTAAGCACCTCTGATTTGTACTGGCAAAAGTCTTTGAAAATTATTAGATAGAGTGAAAGGATGGAAGCCTCCAAATGTGTTCAAAAGGATGGAATTCTTAATCATGTCTCTTAAAGATTTTCCTTCCAAAAATTGCTAGTAAACTTTCAAGGAGCAAAGACTGGATTGAAGTGTGGTAAGAAAAAAGAGAGCCCTCCAGGAGGACCACTGATGCTCTCTCCTCATTCTAGGATACTTAATTTGACAGTTTTATTGGGGGGGTTGTTTGTTCTTTTTCCTTCCTTCCCTCCATCCTTCTTTTTCTTTTTCTTTTTTCTTTCCCTTCTTTCTCTTTCTCTTTCTCTTTAATATTTATTTTTTAAAATGTAAGTTTTAAATATCTCCCTCCTGCCCAACCTTCCCCCACACACTGAGAAGTTAACAATATGATTTCAACTATACATTTGAAGTCATGCAGAAAATATTTCCACATTTGGCTACAGTTTCAGAAGTGGAACCGAGGATACCTTCAGAATAGCCTTGGTCAGCCTTACGTGGTTCTTTTTCTTGTCTGCTTCACTCTTCATTTGACTCTTTAGTCAATGGTGTTCAGTGGCAGATGCTGATACCTGGAACATTTTATTTTCACACCATCACTCCATTAAGTAATTTCCCCTTGTTGTTGGTGGTGAGAATTAGAGCCAAGGTAGAATTTCTCCTTCACTGAATCCTCTACCTTTGAAAGATGAAGTTATCATCAAGGCAAACAAAAAAGATCTAAGCTGTTTTATTTGAGAGAGAGAGAGAGAGAGAGAGAGAGAGAGAGAGAGAGAGAGAGAGAGAGAGATCCAGCAGAGGATGCCTGGATAAGACCTTCCTCATTATTGTTATATATTACCTCTGTTTCAGACTTATGGCACTTTTCAAATATTTCTTCAATTTCTTCTTTCTGGACAGATATCTGCAGTAAAACTTGAGGACAATATTGATTCTGTTTCTAATGATCTTCGCCCCAGTGCTCTCTGTGCTTCTTTCATCTAGTTCTAGGATTTCTCAGATCAGCAACGTGAAAAAAATTGCAATGCAACTATCGATTTGGGCATTTTATACTTAGTTACATTCAGAAGTCATTTTAGAGTATTTATTTTTTAGTTTTTTATTCTCAGTTATAAAAGGTTGGCAACCATCAATTACCATTTACAACACAGACCAATTACCCTGTAAATAAGAATTGTCTCCAATTAATTTATCAAACAAAATAGAAATCCAAATTTTAAATTGGGAGGGAACAAACATTTATGAAAGCACCTACAAGGTACTAGGTACTGTGCTATACACTTTACAAACATTATCTCAGTTAATTCAACAATCTTGGAAGGTAGGTGCCATTATTATCCTCATTTTACAGTTGAGGAAACTGAGGCAGAGATGAACAGACTTGCCTAGGGTCATATAACTAATAAATATCTAAGACTGGATTTGAACTCAGCTCTTCCTGACTCCAGTACTGTCTCAAGATTAAAACATGATTCTAGCTATTTTCCCTGCATCCACAAGGATATCAGAACCTGTGAGGATAAGCTTAGAGATCATTAGCAATAGCTAACTCCATTTCCCTGAGGACGAAATACACATTCTTTTCTAAGTACAGCTTCACAGTACTGCAGGTAGGGTAATCTCTCAGGAGCTTACTATTCTCTGCTTATCTCCATGATGGTTAAAACTTCCATGTCTTCCTTCCTTATTTCTTTCCTTCTTTCCTTCCTTCCTTCTTC
Organism: Macrotis lagotis; assembly: GCF_037893015.1. Lineage (NCBI taxonomy): Eukaryota > Metazoa > Chordata > Mammalia > Peramelemorphia > Peramelidae > Macrotis > Macrotis lagotis. The sequence continues at coordinate 70,512,869 of NC_133666.1, forward strand.
GTTTGTTTGTTTGTTTGTTTGTTTCATTCATTCTTTCTTTCCTTCTTTGTTTTTTGTTTCAATCTTTCTATACTTCTTTGTTTCCCTTTCCTTCCCTCTTTCTCCTCCTCCTCCTACTCCTCTTAGGTGGATTTGTTTCCAATAATCTTTCAGAGAAGTCACTGTAGTTAAATAAATAAAATAAAATAATACTGTTCACAAGGAACTTTGCTTTTTTCCCATAAGACTTTATTGACCTTCTTTGCTCTAGGTGCTTTATCCAAAAAGACAACTTAAGAGCAAACCTACTAGATGGTTTTTAGCACAAGATAAGGCTCACTTCAAGCTACAAATGCCAATTCTCTGTCTCTCTGTCTCTGTCTCTGTATAAAGAGGCAGTTTTCAGACAAAAGAATCAAAGCTATGTCCAGTCATAAAAAAATGTTCTAATTCACTATTAATTAGAAAAATGCAAATTAAAACAACTCTGAGATACCTAATATGACAGAAAAATAAAATGACAATGGAAGTGATATAGGAATATTGAAACATTAACACACTATTGTGAGCTGATTAAATCCTTCTGGAGAGCCATTTGGTCAAAAGGCTAGAAAACTGTAGATTCTTTGTTCCAGCAATGTCACTACTAGGTCTTAATTCCAAAGAGATTTTTTTTTAAGGATTTTTTGCAAGGCAATTGAGTTAAGTGGCTTGCCCAGGGCCACACAGCTAGGTAATTATGAAGTGTCTCAAGCCGGATTTGAACTCAGGTCCTCCTGACTCCAGGGCCACTGATCTATCCATTGCACCACCTAGCCGCCCCCAGAGAGATTTTTTTTAAAGAAAAGAACTTATGTATACAAAAATATTTATAGCAATTCTTTTTGAAATGGCAAAGAATTGGAAAAGGTGAATAAGTCCATCAATTGAGGAATGGCTGAATATGTTGTATATAACAATGTAATGGAATATAATTGTGCTCTGGGAAATGAGCAGTATATTCTTGGAAAATCTTGGAAAGACTTACATGAACTGATGCAAAGTTAAATGAGGAAACCAAGAACCTTTTACACAGTCTCAGCAATATTGTATGATGATCAGCTGTAAATGATTTAGTTATTTTCAGTAATAAAATGATCCAAGACAATTTTTTAAAATTTATTTTTATTAAAGATATTATTTGACTTTTACAATTTTCCTCCCAATCTCACTCCCCCCTCCGAAAGCACTCTGTCAGTCTTTACATTGTTTCCATGTTGTACCTTGATCCAAATTGGGTGTGATGAGAGAGAAATCATATCCTTAAAGAAGAGAAGAGAAGTCTAAGAGGTAACAAGATCACACAATAAGATATCTGATTTTTTCTAAATTAAAGGGAATAGTCCTTGCGCTTTGGTCAAACTCCACAGCTCCTTATCTGGATACAGATGGCACTCTCCTTTGCAGACAGCCCAAAATTGTTTCCGATTGTTGCACTGATGGAATGAGGAAGTCCTTCAAGGTTGAACATCACTCCCATGGTGCTGTGTGTACAGTGTTCTTCTGGTTCTGCTCATTTCACTCAGCATCAGGTCATGCAAATCCCTCCAGGCTTCCTTGAAATCCTGTCCCTCCTGGTTTCTAATAAAACAATAGTGTTCCATGCCATACATATAGCACAGTTTGCTAAGCCATTCCCCAATTGAAGGACATTTACTTGATTTCCAATTCTTTGCCACCACAAACAGGGCTGCTATAAATATCTTTGTACAAGTAATGTTTTTACCCTTTTTTATCATCTCTTCAGGTATAGACCCAGTAGTGGTATTGCTGAGTCATAGCGTATGCACATTTTTTTGTCCTTTGGGTGCAGTTCCAAATAGCTCTCCAGAAGGGTTGGATGAATTCATAGCTCCACCAACTGTGTTATAGTGTCCCAGATTTCCGACAACCCTTCCAACAATCATCAGTATCCTTCCTGGTCACATTGACCAATCTGAGAGGTGTGAGGGGGTACCTCAGAGAAGCTTTGATTTGCATTTCTCTAATAATTAATGATTTAGAGCATTTTTTTCATATGGCTATGGATTGCTTTGATCTCCTCATCAGTGAATTGCGTTTGCATATCCTTTGACCATTTGTCAATTGGGGAATAGCCTTTTGTTTTAAAAATATGACTCAGTTCTCTGTATATTTTAGAAATGAGTCTTTTGTCAGAATCATTAGTTGTAAAGATTGTTTCCCAATTTACTACATTTCTTTGGATCTTGGTTACATTGTTTTTATCTGTGCAAAAGCTTTTTTTAATTTACTGTAATTGAAATCATCTAATTGATTTTGGTGATGTTCTCCAAATCTTCCTTAGTCATAAACTGTTCCCCTTTCCATAGATCTGACAGGTAGACTAGTCCTTGACCTTCTAATTTGCTTATAGTATGGTTTTTTTATGTCTATGTCCTGTAATCATTTGGATTTAATCTTGGTAAAGGGTGTGAGGTGTTGGTCTAATCTAAGTTTCTTCCATATTAATTTCCAATTATACCAGCAATTTTTATCAAAGAGGGAGTTTTTATCCCAATGACCGGACTCTTTGGGTTTATCAAACAGCAGATTACTGTAATCATCTCCTCCTTTTACACCTAGTCTATTCCACTGGTCCACCACTCTATTTCTTAGCCAATACCAAACAGTTTTGATGACTGATGCTTTAAAATATAATTTTATGTCAGGTAGGGCTAATCCACGTTCTTTTGTACTTTTTTCATTAAGCTCCTGGCAATTCTTGACTTTTTATTTCTCTATATGAATTTACTTACAATTTTTTCTAATTCGTTAAAGTAATTTTTTAGACTTTTGATTGGTAGGGCACTAAACAGATAGTTTCATTTTGGTAGGATTGTCATTTTTATTATATTAGCTCTACCTAACCACGAGCAGCCGATATTTGCCCAGTTATTTAAATCTGATTTAATTTGTGTGAGAAGAGTTTTATAATTGTTTTCAAAAAGATTCTGAGTCTGTCTTGGCAAATAGACTCCCAAATATTTTATATTGTCTGAGGTTACTTTGAATGGGATTTCTCTTTCTAGCTATTCCTGCTGTTTCTTGCTAGACATATAAAAAAGTTGAGGATTTATGAGGGTTTCTTTTATAAGCTGCAACTTTGCTAAAATTGCTAATTGTTTCCAGTAGTTTTTTGGATGATTTCTTGGGATTCTCTAGGTAGACCATCATGTCATCTGCAAAGAGTGAGAGTTTTGTCTCTTCCTTCCCAATTCTAATTCCTCCAATTTCTTTTTCTTCTCTAATTGCTGATGCTAACATTTCTAATACAATTTTGAATAGTAGTGGTGATAATGGGCACCCTTGTTTCACCCCTGATCTTATTGGGAATGCCTCTAGCATCTCCCCATTGAATATAATGCTTATTGATGGTTTCAAATAGATACTGCTAATTATTTTAAGGAACAGTCCATTTATTCCTACAATCTCTAGTGTTTTTAATAGGAATGGATGCTGTATTTTGTCAAAAGCTTTTTCAGCATCTATTGATATGATCATATGATTCCTGATAGGTTTGTTGTTGATATAATTGAGTATATTAACAGTTTTCCTAATATTGAACCAACCCTGCATTCCTGGAATAAATCCTACTTGATCATAATGTATTATCCTAGTGATGACTTGTTGTAATCGTTTTGCTAAGATTTTATTTAGGATTTTTGCATCGATATTCATCAGGGAGATAGGTCTATAATATTCTTGTTCTGTTTTAACTCTTCCCGGTTTAGGTAACAGTACCATATTGGTTTCATAGAAAGAGTTAGGCAGAGTTCCATCTTTCCCCATTTTCCAAAGAGTTTATATAGGATTGGAACCAATTGTTCCTTAAATGTTTGGTAGAATTCACTTGTGAATCCATCAGGCCCTGGAGATTTTTATTTTTAAGGGAGTTCAATAATGGCTTGTTGAATTCCTTTTCTGAGATAGGGTTGTTTAGGTATTTAATCTCTTCATTTAATATGGGGAACTTATATTTTTGTAAATATTCATCCATTTCACTCAGATTATCAAATGTATTGGCATAGAGTTGGGCAAAATAATTTTGAATTATTACTTTAATTTCCTCCTCATTGGTGGTGAATTCACCTTTTGCATTTATGATACTTGCAATTTGGTTTTATTCTTTCTTTTTTTTAATCAAATTGACCAGAGCTTTATCAATTTTATTGGTTTTTTCATAAAGCCAACTTTTGGTTTTATTTATTAATTCAATAGTTTTTTTGCTTTCGATTTTATTAATTTCTCCTTTAATTTTTCAAATTTCTAATTTGGTATTTAATTGGGGGTTTTTGGTTTGTTCTTTCTCTAATTTTTTTAGTTGCATGTTTAGTTCATTGATTTCCTCTTTCTCCAATTTATTCATTTAAGCATTTAGAGCTATAGTCTATCCCCTGAGAGTCGCTTTGAATGAGTCCCATAAGTTTTGGTATGTTTCATTATTATCATTATCTAGGATAAAATGGTTAATTTTTCTATAATTTGTTTTTTGGTCCACTCATTTTTTAAAATGAGGTTATCCAGTTTCCAATTTGTTCTGGGTCTATATCTCCTTGGCCCAATATTGTATATGACTTTTATTGCATTGTGATCTGAGAAAGATGTATTCACTATTTCTGCCTTTCTGCAGTTGATCATTAAGTTTTTATGTACTAGGGTACATGGTCAATTTTTGTATAAGTTCCATGTACTGCAGAGAAAAAGGTATAGTCCTTTCTATCCCCATTCAGTTTCCTTCATAAATCTACGATATCTAATTTTTCTAACAATCTATTTACCTCCTTAACTTCTTTCTTGTTTATTTTATGATTCGATTTATCTAGATCTGATAGGAGGGAGGTTGAGGTCCCCCACTAGTAGAGTTTTGCTCTCTATGTCTTCCTGTAGTTCGTTCAGCTTCTCCTCTAAGAACTTGGGTGCTGTCCCACTGGGTGCATATATATTCAATATTGAAATGACTTTATTGTCTATGGTACCTTTTAGGAGGATAAAGTTTCCTTCCTTATCTCTTTTAACACTATCTAGTTTTGCTGCTGCTTTCTTTGAGATAAGGATTGCTCCCCCTGCTTTTTTTACTTCAGCTGAAGCAAAATATATTTTGCTCCAACCTTTTATCTTTAGTCCATATGTATCTCTCTGCTTCAAATGAGTGTCTTGTAAGCAGCATATTGTAGGATTCTGGTTTCTAATCCACTCTGCTATTTGCTTACCTTTTAAGGGAGAGTTCATCCCATTCACTTTCAAGGTTATGATTAATAATTCTTTATTGCCTTCCATTCTATCTTCCCTCTGTTTGTATTTTTCCCCCTTCCTGCCCCTTATCCATATTCCCCAGTATTTTTTTTTCTGAATACCACCCCCTTCAGTATGTTTGCCCTCTTATATCACACCCTGCCCTTTCTTTCCCCTTTCCCTTTTTCCCTTTTTCCCTTCCCTTCCTTTTGTTATTTCCCCTTTTCCCCACACTCCCCTTCCCTTTCTCCGTTCCCCCCTCCCCTTTTAATACTTGAAAGGTTAGATGTTTTATAAGTTAACTTCGTATATGTAGGTTGACTTTAAGCCAAGTCTGATGAGAAGAAGATTCAGGTGTTTCTCCTCTGCTCCCTTCTTCCCCTCTATTACCATAGGGTTTTTGTACCTCTTATTGTAATGAGATTTACCCCATTCAATCCCCTCCCTCCTCCAGTCTCTTTCCCATCCCCCTTTTTAAGGAGGTAATGTTTTTTTAGATCATTCTATCTAAGTCATAGAAAATTCTGAGCACCTGTCCCTTCTAGTTCAGTATATTCTATCGAATAGAGTCAAAATTCCTGAGAATTATTAGAGTCTTTCTCCCAAGTGGGGTTAAAGCCAGTTACATCCCATTAGATAGCAGTCTCATGGATAGGTCATGAATGCCCATCATTTCTGGCTAGGTGTATTCTCTCTGTTAGAGTTTCAATTCTCAAAATTTATGAGAATCTTTTCCCCCCATGCTGGGATATAGCCAGTTTCAAGTTACTGGATTGCATTTTTCCCCTTTTACTGCCCACCCCCCCCCTTTATTACTTTTTCATTGTTTGATTTCCAAATTTTCTGGTTAGCTCTGGTCTTTTCATCAGAAATTTTTGGAATTCTTCCATTTCATTAAATGTCCATCTTTTTTGTCTGGAAGAGAAGGCTCAGCTTTGCAGGAAAGTAGATTCTTGGTTGCATTCCAAGCTCCCTTGCTCTTTGCAATATCTCGTTCCAGGTCCTTCGATCCCTTAATGTTGATGCAGCCAATTCCTGCATGATCCTTACTGTGGCTCCTTGATATTTGACTTGTTTCTTTCTGGCTGCTTGCAGGATTTTCTCTTTTATCTGATAATTTTGGAGTTTGGCCACAACATTCCTTGGTGTTTTCATTTTAGGATCTTTTTCTGGTGGGGATCGATGTACTCTTTCAATAATTACTTTGCCCTCCGATTCCATGATATCAGGGCAGTTTTCCATCACTAGATCCTGTAATATTAAGTACAGGCTTTTTTTCTCTTCAATGTTTTCAGGAAGTCCTATAATTTTCAGGTTTCCCCTCCTCAATCTATTCTTGAGGTCAGTGGTTTTGTTGATGAGGTACTTTACATTTGTTTCTATTTTTTCTATTTTTTTGATTTTGTTTAACTCATTCTTGCTGTCTCATGGAGTCATTAGTTTCTGTAGACTCCATTCTTTTTTTGGGGCGGAGGAGTTTTCTTCATTACCTTTTTGCAATTCCTTTTCCAATTGGTCAATTCTACTTTTGAAAGAGCTTTCCATTTCACCAATTGAGGTTTTGAGAGAATTAATTTCTTTTTGCATTTGCTCATTTGAGGATCTGAGAGAATTATTCTCAGTTTGTAAGTGTCCAATTGATGATCTGAGGGATTTATTCTCCTTTTGTATTTGTCCAATTGCACTTTTTAAGGTTTTGTTTTCTTGTTGCAAGGTATTAATTGTCTCTCCAAAATTTTTAAGCTCCTTCCTTATTTCTTCAAGGAAGTCTTTTTGTGCTGGAGACCAGATTGCATTCTCCTCAGAGGTTCCAGGCCTCTCTGAGTTGGTGTCTTTCCCTTCCAGGAATTTTTCTATGGACCCACCTTTCTGCTGACCCTTCTTCATGTTGCTGAGACCTTTACTTGGGGTGGGGACTGGTTCACTGGGGCTTGGGATCGCTAGAGCCTTTACTCACTGAGTGCAGTTCCTCTGGCTGGCCAATAGGAGGTGCTGTTTGCTGTCTTTGGAGTGTCTGTGACCTTGGTTGAGGCCTTCTCCCTTTGCCTGAAGGGAGGTGTTGGAGGTATTGAATTCTTTTGCTTTCAATCAATGGTGGACTTTACCCTGGCCTGAGGTCATTCCTCAGCTGGGCTGGTTCTTCTGCTCACACACCTGGGCCTAAGGCAGAAGTAGTTTGCATTTGTTTGCGAGGAGATCTGAGTTATAATGGGACCCTAGGAGCCCAGGATGGTGTCCACAGCTCTCCTGCACCAGAACTCTTCCCCTAGCCCTGTCCCCAAGCTCCAGGGGGACAGCACCAACACCAGCACCTCTGCTCCCCCGCCTACCCAAGTCCCTGCCGTCCAGCCCCACCTTTGATCCAATAGGTCTGACTCTCAAGCCCTCAGACTCTTGGTTCCAATTCAGCTGTTAATCTGGCTGATCCAGGGCTGATCCTCTCTCTGAGCCCTGACTCACTTGCCTGAATTTGGCTAAAGCTTCTGCTGGAGACAAATCCCAAGGTAGATGTTCTTTCTCCTGCCTTTTCTTTCTGGGTTTTGTGGGTCGGATTTCTTTTACGAGCTTTGTTTCATGCGATAGATGGGAAAGAGATCAACAGACTTTAGAACTGTGCCTGTCTTCTCTCCGCCATCTTGGCCGGAAGTCAATCCAAGACAATTCTTAAAGACTTGTATTGAAAAATGCTATCCATCTCTATGGAAAGAACTGATGGAGCCTGAATGCAGATCAAAGCATACTTTTTTTTAACATTTTATATTTTATTTTGTTTTTCTTTGCTTACATGCAAAAACAAATTGTAACATTTACCTTTTTTGTTGTTGTTTTTGCAAGGCAATGGGGTTAAGTGACTTGCCCAAGATCACACAGATAGGTCATTATTAAGTGTCTGAGACTGAATTTGAACTCAAGTCCTTCTGACACCAGGGCTGGTGCTTTATCCACTGTGCCACCTAGCTGCCCCCTGCCTTTCATTATTTTTTTTGCAAGGCAATGGGGTTAAGTGACTTGCCCAAGATCACACAGCTAGGTCATTATTAAGTGTCTGAGGTTGGATTTGAACTCAGGTCCTCTGGACTCCAGGGCTGGTACTCTATCCACTGCACCACCTAGCTGCTCCATATCATTTACTTTTAAAGCCTTGAGTTCAATTGTTCTATAAGAAACCATAAATTCTGGGACTCTAGAGAAGCATGGAAAGAATTATAGGAACTGATACTGATCAAAAGGAGAAGAACCAGGAGAACATTATACACAATAACAACAACATTATGAATTGATCAACTATGATGGACAAAGTCACCCACATCCAGATGAAAAAAATGAAACAAAACAAAACAAAACAAAACATTGAACTAAAGAATCTGAATAAACACTATGTTCACTTTTTTAGAATTTTCTGTTACATTTTTCCTTCCTATTCCATGATTTTCTTTCTTTTCCTTTAGTCCTTATTCCTCATACAGAAAATGAGTAGTATATAAACATGTTAATCACAAATGTGTACACTGCTCCCTAGACTGTTCACTACTGAGGGGAGGGGACTTGGGAAAGAGGGTAGGAGAAAACTATGTAATTTATATGGATGCATGTTGAAAAACTTTCATAACATGTAATTGGAAAAATAAAATATTAATAAAAAAATGAATTCCCAATTCTCTCTCTTCCATCCCAATCCCCCTTATTGAGAAAGCAAGTTATTTGATATAGGTTAAAAATGTGTAGTCATGAAAAATGTTACTACAATAGTCATATTGTAAAAGCAAACATAACCCCCCTCAAAAAAAAGAGAGAAACTTCAAGAAAAATAAAATTAAAAAAGAAGTATGCTGCTAGCTGGTATCAGCTCTATTTTGGGGATGGATACTATTCCTATGATAAGTCCAGAGTTCTCTTGGGTCCACAGCATTGCTGAGAAAAGGTAAGTCATTCAGAGAGGTTCCTCTTCAAAGTTACTTTTTTAAGCTTTCTTTTTTTGCTTTTTTTTTATGCTTTCTTTCACAACTTGTCTAATACAGAAGTATGATTTACATAAGTGCACATATATAGCCTATCTTACATTGCTTGCCTTATCATAGAGGGGGCAGGAGTGGGAAGAAAGAAGAAGATTTGGGACTCAGTTTTTTTAAATTACTGTTAAAATTGTTTTTATGTATAATTAGGAAAAGGAAATATTAAATTAAAAAAAGGTTCCATTATTTGTGATGCCTTGAACTATAATGTAGTTTACTAATCATAACTTTTAATAGTATTACTGCTGTCTTATATGCAATTATGGTTTCCATTTGTGACTTTCTGAATTCAAACTAAAATGTGATATATTTTATGCCGGCCCTTAATTTTAATTCTTTATGGATCTTTTGTGTTTTCTGTGTACTTCTTATATACTAAAAATTGTTGTGTTTTGTTTCCTGATTCTGCAACCCCCTTTCATTTTATGATAGTCTGTTTCAGTTACAAAATTTATAATTGTAGTTTGTTTTTCTCTTCATCAAACCATGCTATCTTTTCTTAAAAAAAATAAGCACAACATATTCACAGCACATTTTGCCTGAAATAAGCTGATCCTAGTCTGTCCCCTACACACACACACACACACACACACACACACACACACACACACACACACACACACACTCACTCACACCCCCAATCTTTTACTCCTCCCTCATATACATTTCTTCATTTTTTTTTGGTTGGGGGTGGGGAGACACTCACAATCATCTCCAAGTAGCTTTGATTCATTTTACTTGAAGTAATTTCTTCTCTTACCAGACCTTCTGATTTCGACATACATCTTTCTCCTTTCCCAATGCCCAGCTCACTTTAACTACTGCAATCTTTTGGCTATGTTCTTTAATTTAGATTAGAGTATAGATCATAATCACTTCCTCTCCCTGGGCCTTCATTTAAGTGAGCTTTACCTAGAACATTCCATTTCAAGAAATAAAAGTCCTTTCCTTTCCCTCCTTTCTTTTTCTTTCTCTGAGATGGTTTCTTTCTGATCATCCAAGATTTCTATTTTATCCTTTTAATGACCTACAGATAGGAAGCCTAAGTTATAATAATAGTCTTGTATTTTCCTAATAGTACACAATTACTAACCCCTTTGAAGCTATTTGCACTTGTATATTAATCTTAATTTTCTTTTGATCACTGCATTTTTCCTTTAAAAAACTCTATTCAACTGGTTTTGTTAAAAGGAATGCTTGGAAGTTATTAATACTGGTTAACTATGTAGAAGTCCCGGGGCAGCTAGGTGACAAAGGAGATAGAGCACTAGCCCTGGAGTCAGGAGGATCTGAGTTCAAATCCGACCTCAGACACTTAATAATTACCTAGCTGTGTGGCTATGGGCAAGTCACTTAACCCCATTGCCTTAAAAAAACCTAAAAAAAGATAAATAAAAAGAATGATAAAAATTATTTAAAAAAAAACTATGTAGAAGTCCCAACCATACAGTTTCTGACAGGTCTCATCCAACTCTCAGTGATAGAAGGATACATCTTACAAGGCAGTCTATTTCATTTTTTGGACTGCTCTCATCATTAGGAAAAGAGCATGAGATATTGTCCAACCAAATGTCATCTCCTTCCTCAATAGACAAATCTTCACTCACTATAAATATCTCCAAGAGAGCAAGTTTTTCTTGGAGGATCTGCCATCTTGTCATCTGCCTTCCAACCAGTACATACACTGTCCCTGACCCCCACACCAGCATTCCTCTTCTTTCTTTTCACTCTGGGAACTGTAATCAATAAAATCAATGCAAACACAGTTGCTGGAAAGGTTAAGTCAATCTACTGCCCTATGGATCCAATCACAGTCCCTCTTACAGCCAAGACCACGTGCCCTGGCTTGACTAGCCATTCCCCAACTGATGGTCATCTACTTGCTTTCCAATTCTTTGTTACTATAAATATTGTCATTATAAATACTACGATCTAAAGGCCCTTTTTTCATTGACCTCTTTAAATATACATATATACCTATGCATAAACATATATGGACAAATATATATGTGTATATGCATATGATTATATATGTCATGTGATTTTATATATATATATATTTATTTATTTATTTTGCAAAGCCATATGTGTATATTACCAGCTTCTCTGAGTCAAAAAGTGTGGACATTTTAAGGCACTTTTTCTTCAAAATTCCATATTGCTTTCCAGATTGGTTGGAACATTCATAGTTCTACCAATAGTATGTTAGTTTACCAAAAGGGAAGAGCCTAGATGGTGGTAGGATAGGAGAAAGAAGTATGATGAGCTCTCCCCCCACAAAACATCTCCTTGAAACAACTAGAAAATGCAACAGATCAAATTATTAAGATGAATTCCAAGAAAATTCATAGTGAATCATTTTTCCAACCTAAGTTGATGTGGAGACATAGACAGAGAAGGCTGCAGGCACTGAGAATGGTGTCTGGCCAGGGTGTGTTGCTCAGAGTATTACGGTGCTCAGGGACGGAGAGGCCCAAGACTATACACTGGTCCTAGACAGAGTCCCAGATGTAAAGCAGGAGCACTATGACCTTATGCATGGGATAGAAAGAGGTGCCAATCAGCAGTCTGGTTGTTCACTGCCTGTCCCTAGCTAGGGGTGCCATTTAGGGCTGAGGGGTGGTTGCTTGCTCTAGGCTGTGTACTAAGAGAAAAGATAGTTCAGAAGTGAACAGCAGTAGTGTGACTCATACCTCACGAGTGAGGTGGGTTCTGAGTTCCAATTTCTAACCCAGTCTGAAGGCTGCAGAGGAATCACCAGTGCAAGAATACCAAAACAAAATGAACCAACACGTTCTCTCACTCTAAGTCAGAAGAATTTCTTCAGGAGATTGACAGTGGTTGGGTTCAGCAACATCTACTTTTTTTTTGGTTTTTGTAAGGCAGTGGGGTTAAATGGCTTGCCCAAGGTCACACAGCTAGGTAATTATGAAGTGTCTGAGGTAAGATTTGAATTCAGGTCCTCCTGACTCCAGGAGTGGTACTCTACCCACTTCTCTACCTAGCTTCCCCAAGCAACATCTGTTTTTGGTCAAACTCAAACCAAGCCTAGGAACTTGAAGGGTTCAGATTAGAGACAGTGATTAGATTTTTGCCCTGTATCAGGAAACTTTCAGGGCATTGAACTCTTACAAGTAATTAGCCTGACCTGATCCTGAGTCTGAAATAACAGAACACTTGATATTCACAAGAAAGCAACAAAATAAGACCAGACTTTCTCAGGGTGGCCCCAACAAAAAGACTAAAGTTAGAAAGTAGATTGGAAAAAATGAGCAAACAGAAAAAAAGAATTTCAACCTAAAAAGCTATTATGATGACAGGGACATTAAAGATACAAAACCAGAAGAAGAGAATAACTCTAAAATATCTACAAGGGAAACTTCAAAGAAAAACAGAGCTTGGGCAAAAATTCAACTAGAATTCTTGGAAGAGATAAAGCAAGAATTAAGAATATTTTTTTTAAGCAAAATGAGTGTGCTAGAGAAAAAAATGGAAGAGAAATAAAATCTAAGGAAAAATTAGAAAAGTTATGAACAGTTTTGCACAAAACCTTACCCAAGCAACAAACTTTGTAAAGATTTAAATGAGCCAAAGAGAATGATTCCACATAATAACAAGGAATATTACAATGAAGGCAAAAATTGGAGGGGGGAGCGGAAAATAATCTAAGCTATTTTATAGGGAAAAAAGTGACCTGGAAAAGATAGGGGAATAAAATTACAAGAATCACTGAACTACCTGGAAGCCACAACTGAAAAAGAAACTAGACTTTATATTTCTTTTTACTTTTGGAGTATTTTTTTTGGCAAGGCAATGGGGTTAAAGGGAAATGCCCAAGGTCATACAGTTAGGTAATTATTAAATGTCTGAGGTTGGATTTGAACTCAGGTCCTCCTGACTCCAGAGCTGGTGCTCCACTGCACCACCTAGCTGCCCCTAGATGCTATATTTCAAGAGTTCTTGCAAGAAAACTACTCTGATCTATCAGAGCCAAAAGGGTCAAGTGAAACTAGAAAGTTTATTAATCATCACCTGGAAAAAAATACAATCTAAAATGAAAATCCTCAGTAACATCATAACCCCAAATTCCAGGTCAAAGAAATAAAATCGTATAAGCAGTCAGGAAAAAAAGCTTTAACCAAAGAGCCACAGTCATGATCACACAGAATTTAGCAGTCATCTTTCTAGAGGAGCAGAGTTTGGGATGGGATGTTTCAAAAGACAAAGGATGTAGGAATATAACTAAGAATAACTTTTCCAGCTAAACTGCATATAATGCTATAGGTTAAAAAATGGAATCTTTAGTGAGAGGACTTCCAAGCATTCCTAAAGAAAAGATCAGAGCTATGGAGGAACAAGAGTTAAGAAATGCATAAAAAGCTAAACTAGAATAAAAATGATAAGGGACTAAACAAGGATAAAGTAATTATATTCAATTTTAGGGAGATGATACATGTGGCCTTTCCTGATCCCTCTCAACATCAGGTTCATAGAAGCAGTTTAAGACCAAAGCCCTGGGAGTGGTTCTGTTATGTTCTGATCATCTGAAAAGAAGACTGAAAAGGGAAAGTAAATTATTTTACATAAATGAGGCATGCAAGTAGAAGTCTGTACAAAAAAGAAGTGAAATTGAGGGGAAAAAAGTTGATATTTGAAACTCATTCTTATCTGAATTGGTAAAAGGGGAGGGAAGAATACATAGATACAAATACAGGCATATTCAGAGATCTTTCAATAGGGAAATAGGAGGGAAAGAAGGGGCTATCTACAGTCATCCTGATCTATCTCTTGCCCTGGAACCAGATGGTCCTGTAGGAAAGAATGAGGCTGGTGAATTTGTACAACCCTGCTTCACTTAAATCCAGTACTCTGTCAAGTTGACATCACTTCTTAATGCCATTGGTCCTTTTTGAGAAGGAAGGACAAACAACAAAAAATCAACTGCAACAGGATGGAAAGAGGAGATGGAAGTGGGGGGATAAGAAAGAAGGGAGATTAAGGGAGAGATAATTTTAAGCAAATTAAATCACACTCCAAGTATGTTAGAATTACAAAAATAGGGGCGGATAGGTGGTGCAGTATATAGAGCACTAGCCCTGGAGTCAGGAGGACCTGAGTTCAAATCCGACCTCAGACACTTCATAATTACCTAGCTGTGTGGCCTTGGGCAAGCGACTTAACCCCATTGCCTTGCAAAAACCTAAAAAAAAAGAATTACAAAAATATTCATAGCCATTTTTGATGTGACAACAAATTGGAATTTAAGAGAATGCCCATCAATTGAGGTATGGTTGACCAAGCTATGAAAATTATGACTTCTTTTTGTATGTTATGGTCCATCTCCTTTGTTAGTCTGGTGAGGCCTATGGACCCCTTCTTAGAAGAATGTTTTAAATTGAATAGAGTAGAATAAATCGGACTATCAAGGAAACTAAATATATTGAATTATATTTATCAAAATATTATGAAAACAAGTTCACAGACTCCAAAAACCTCTGATCTAATCCATTCTCTTATAGATGAGCAAAGTGAGACCCAAAGACTTAGTTGTCTAAGGTTACAACAAGTGGGAAGTAGTAGAACTGAGATTTGAACCCAGGTCTACTCTTTCCATATTAAGGGGTTCCTCCTAGGTTTATTCATCTTTTTCAACACCATTTTTACAAAGAAGTCTAACTAAGGCGATTGCTGAAAAGGAATCTCTGTAACATCCCTAACAATTGGTTAGCAAGAGTTCTTGAAAGAAAACTACTCTCATCTATTAGAGCCAAAGGGTCAAGTGAAACTAGAAAGTTGCTTATCCAACCTCTGCCCTTTTAGTCTACAAGAAAAATGTTCTGAATTTGTCTTATTGGTACTACAATGAGTAAGAACCTGGTTTGGATGTTATTGCCACATTGCTATTTTAAATAATACTGTTGTTGCTATAGTTTAATACATAAACATCTTGGCCTCTAAAAATCAGTTATTACTTTGGAGTTTGCTGAAAAGCAGATATGTGTATGAGTCCTATTATGGTGCCACCCCATAAAGTGGTACCCATAGAGTGGTACCTTTAAAGCTGGTACCTTTAAGCAACAAGCTGTTATTTAGTACTAACGGAAACTTTGGGATAATGGCCATTTCTCTATTACTAAGCTCATGTTAGAAGAATCAAAAAACAAAAATAAATTCTAATGTCATGGAAAAAATAAATTCTCCAAGGTAAACATAGATAGGGAAGAATGGTCTCAGACAGAACTGCCACCTGACAAGCCTCCATCCCATTCCTGAGCCTACCTTGTCAGTACTAAAGCAGTCCTTCAGGCAGAATCTGGAAATTGGAGTGACTAAGCCATCCAGTCAGATTAACATGATGTATTAGCGGGCATCCTTGAATACTAAGACACTGGCTAATTTCTATACGTGTGATATTGTTTATGGGTCAGTCCATTTAATGGAGGAGGAATTCCCTCTGAGTAGTTAGGCCCTCCAGATGTTCTTGTTTATGGATACTGTAGATATTGTGCTGATTATATCGAGGTTTTCCCCTCTCTCAAATCCTACTGTATATCCTCTGTGATTTTCATATTCATTCAGAAGAAACTCGTTTAACTTTCCGCACAGGAACAGTATATCTAGTATTTAATATAGGGCTCTGAACATAGTACATGCCTAATAAATGTTAGTTGAATTAAAGGTAATAGAATGGAGATATGACTATACTGCCTTTGGGAAACTGTGATATCAAATTACTCCGTTACAAGAGCTTATCTTTTTTTTTTTTTTATACCAGTATTCTCTTGGTGATGCTATATAGCTGACAATTATAGAATGCCAGGATCTCTGGAGGGAATCAAAATTAGGAATAATTCGAAGGGCATTTATCCATTTGCAAGGTTATGAGTTCAACATTTTTCTACTACCTTCTCTTCCCTTCCCCTTCCCCATGGCTGAGAACAATCTGTTTAACATAAGCAATCATGCTTAATATATTTCTGTATTAGTCAAGTTGTGAAAGAGGAATTAGGACTAAGGGGAAAGAACCATAAGAAAGAAAGAAAAAACATATGAGAATAAAAAAATGAGCATTGTTTTGCTCTGCATTCAAACTCCAGTGTGGTTTTTTTCCCTGGATGTGGATGTCATTCTTCATAACAAGTGTCTAAGGATTGTCTTTGATCACTGAGCTGTTGAGAGGAACTGCGTCCCTCATAGTTGATCCATCTCACAATGTTGCTATTACTGTGTCCTGGTCTGCTCATTTTATTCAGCATTAGTTAATACAAGTCTTTTCCGACTTTTCTAAAGTCCAGCTGCTCATGATTTCTTATAGATCAATGGTACACCACAACATTAATATATCATAAGTTAAACAAATTATATTTTAAATACACAAAGGAAACTCATGTAAAGGGACTTTTTAGCAAAACTAATTATAAAGCAAGAATTTTTGTACAATGAAAAGAGTCCTGAACTTGTCGGTTTTTAAGTTCTGATCTTCCCATGGGTGCTTAATGTTCTCTACTTCCTCAGGCTCCTTAGCAGAACCCTTGTCTAGGTCCAGCCATTTAATTGTGGGTGGCTGCCAAGGTTCTATTCTGGGCCTTTTTTTCTTTCCTCTCTATACTTGTTGTGCATGGATACTTCAAGTCCCACATGGGTATAATTATCATTTGTATGCTACATATTCAGCCTGAGTTTTCCCTTCCAACTGCTAATCCCCCATCACCAAGGGTTGATTGGATATTTTCACCTGGATGCTTTGTAGACAACTTAAGCTCATATGCAAAACAGAACTAATGATTTCTCACCACCCTTGGATCCTTCCCCTTTTGAAACTTCTCTATTCCTTTTTTAGGGCCCCATGATCCTCCCAGTCCCTCAGATTTACAACCTGAGTGTTATAGTTTTCTTACTATTTGTTACCCTCCATATTCAATTGGTCGCCAAAGCCTACATATTTCATTTTTGCAATATCTCTGAAATATGTACCCACCCACCCTTCTTCACCTTACACCTGGATATAGCAATAGTTGCTGTGTGTGTGTGTGTGGGGGGGGGGAGGTTCTGCCTGACTCAAGTCTCTCTCCAGTTTGATTCATCCTCTACTAAGCTGCAAAAGTGATTTTCCTAAATCTTACCTTGTCATCCTTCCCTCCTCAATAAAAACCAATGGCTCTCTATTACTTCCAGGATCAAATAACAATAGGTAGCATTTACATAGTGCCCATGACATGCCAAGGAGAATGCCAATCTCTTTATAAAGATAATTTTACTCCTTACAACAATCCAGGGAGGTAGGTCCTTTATTATACCACTTTATAGATGAGGAAACTGAGGCAAACAGAGGTTAAGTGAATTGGCCTGGATTGAACAGCTAGTGTGTAAGGCCAAATTTGAATTTAGGTCTTCCTGACTCTCGGTCTCCAGTTGTAGCCATTGTACCACCTAGCTACCCTAAAAATAAAGTCCTTTGATTTTTAATTTGTTTTCTAATCTAGTCCCTTACTACATTTATTACCTTCTCACTCTATCTTCCATCTTCTCCCTTGTTTTTTTAAAGTGTTTAATATTTATTTATTATTCCAACTTTATGCAATGATAGTTTTCAACAATCATTTTTTTTGGTAAGATTTTCAGTTTTCCATGTTTTCTTGGTAGTTCCCTGTTCATTTCTTGGCTCTTTGCTTTATCATTGGCTGTCCCCATATCTAGAATAGATGTCCTTGTCTAGGCCCCTTAGCTTTAGATGGTAGTGTGACTTTGGATCAGGTAGGTTAATAGTTTAGTGTAAATAAAAAGAAATCTAGATATCTACCCCTTCTGACAATGAAGCCTGTATTCTGGTTCTAGCTCATTGGAATCTCTGTGCCTGCTGGGGCAGAGGGAGCTTTCTGGCTTGTTATCCATTCCATTATCTTCTCGCCCCCTTTTTGGCAGATCTAATTTGAATATGATAATATAGTACAGCCCACCCTCTATATTTCCATCAGCCCATCAGCACTGGAGTTGGTTAGTGTGGATTATTTGGGCATTGTAGATTCAGTGGGCTGTGGAAGGTCAGGGACAGATGTGAGCTAACCATGTTTTCTGAATCCCTCCTTATTTTCTTAGTTATGCCTGTGTTAGAATTTATAGGCATCTGACCATCATGTCTACCATCTGGAGGGGGAAATTCCATTTTCTTGCTATTCTTACAGAAGTTGTAGTAGATTAAAGATGCTCTATTTGTTAAACATGTTGCCTGGGCTAGAAATTGCCTTCCAGTGCTTATGCTGCTCGCTTGGATTCATCTGAACTTTGGACAAAGCTTGGAAAGGGCTTCCAAAGAAACATAATGAAAAGCCCTATGTGTACACTGGGAGGTGGTATTCTATTAAATACTAGTAATCTAGCAAAAGGAACTCGGCCATTCCATTTCATTTTGCCACCTCAATGACATATTATCTTGATCTAGGTCACTGGTTCCCAATTTCACTTACATTGACCAAGCCTATTCTGTTTTTCTCCCTTCAGGAAATCGCACTCCCCCCCCCCCCCCACACACGTTTCAGGGAAGCAGGGAGATAGTTGGCAGACATCCTCCATCCTCATTGTTGGCCTGAGGGCTATAAAAGCACCCCCCCCCAATCTATTTTGCCCCCTTTCACTTCTCATGATTTTTTTAAAAGAATTTTTCTTTTGCCCTAAGGATTTCAGCACGACCGTCTGGAGGAGAGCAGCCCAGACTGAGTGGGTCAATTAGTCCCCAGGGTTTGGCAGATGAATTCTGAGGGATTTTGGCCAGTGGAGTCTTCCCACCTTTTCCTACTTTGGTTTAGGTAAATTCGTTTATCATTGGCTCCACCCCAGGAACACTTTGAAGTTGGAAAGTAGGTTCTGAGATCTCAGGGCACACAAGAGTGTGCACACCTCCTAGATTTTACTAAGGAGAAAAAACAGGTGCTGAGATGTTAAAGGACTTGGCTAAGGTCTCACTAAGTCATCTAATTTGGAAGTCCCACCCTATCTCCTGGGTCCCCTAAAGCTTTCTCTGGCACTTTCCCTTTCATGAGACTTGCATTAATTGGCTCAGCTGAGGAAGCCAGGGCCTAATGGGCCACTGAGGAGCCTCAGCCAAGGGGCCCGATTACAGAGGTGCCAGGCCCGGTGCTGGCGCAAACAGGGCGCTGCTCATGAGGACTCTGGCGAACAGAAGGCATCTGTGTGTGCCCACGCTCCAATGCAGGCTGGTTCGCGGCCAGTCCGCCTGCCGTCGGGGGTTGGGGGGGGGAGGAGTTGGGAGCCAGGACTTCAAGTTTCTGGTCCAAACAAGCCCAGCGGGCGCCTTTATTTTTCAGAGTCCTGGCGGAGCCGGGTCCGGGCGGCAGCAGGTGCTGGGGGCCCCACACTTGGCCGCGATCTCTTCTTTTCATCTGCGGGACGAGTCGCCCTCGCACTTTGGGAGACAAGAGGAGGAGGGGTGGGAGGGGGTTACCAGACCAGGTGGCCGCGGCGATCAGGGCTTCTCGGGTCGTGCAGCAGCTATTCTTCGCTCACGGCTCTCCTTGGCGATACTGCTCGGAGGACCTTTCCACCACCCCACGCCCCCCTTGAGGACAGTGAGCTCACCCTGACCTTCTGTTTGCAGCTGTCACTTGCCTTTCCTGCTTGGGTCCCCCCCGGCCCTTCCCCCGTTGCTCACCCCCTCCCCCGCCGGCAGCCCTCAACTCCCGCGGGCCAGAGCTGAGCCGAAGCAGGTTCCGGCACTACTTCGGGAGCCCCCGGGTCATCCCCTGGCCAGATGGGGGGACCCGTGTCCGCCGCTCCCTGCCCCGCCCCGCAGCTCGCATCCCAGGCTCTGCGAACCCTCGCCCCGCCCCCTCTGCCGGATGGGGGGTTCCTGCCCCAATATTCCCCCCTCTCCCCAGCTCAGGAGCCCTCGGGCGCCCCCTCTAGGATGGGGGCTGGCGCCCCCCCCCCCCCGCGGCGCGCGGGGCGGCAGTCCGGGCCCTGTTCCCTCGGCCCCCCTCCTCCCGCTGCGCCCCGCCCCCCTCCGCGCCCCCCGCCCGGCAGAGCCGCGGCGGCGCATGCGCGCCGCGGCCGCTCCCCACCCCACAGCCCCCGCTGGGCTCGGAGTATTGTAGCGGGGGCCGGCGCCTCCCCGGCCCCTTTCTCTGCCGCCCGGGGCTCTGCATCCCCGCTTTCTGCTCTCTCCCCCTCGCACACTCACACGCTCACGCACCCTCACGCACTCACACGCGCACGCACACTCCCCCACGAGAGCCACTCGCTCGCCTGCTCAGCTGGCTCCCGGGAACATGGCGGCGAGTCAGGGCAGCGGCGGCGGCGGCGGCGGCGGCGCGGGGGGCGGCGGGCCGGGGGGCGGCGGTGGCGGCGGCGGCGGCGGCGGCGGCGGCCCGGCTCCAGGGCCGGCGGGCGCGGCGGGCGCGGCGGGCGCGGCGGCTGCGGCGGCGGGCTCGGGCCCGGGGTCGGCGCTGGGGGGTCCGCCGTCGGGCCTGGCGGGAGGGCCGCAGTGGCCCCCGGGCGGCGGCCCCCCGCCCCCGCCGGCGGCCGGCCGCAGCCTGGACCGGGCCCTGGAGGAGGCGGGCACGTCGGGCATCCTCAGCCTCAGCGGCCGCAAGCTGCGCGACTTCCCGGGCTGCGGCTACGACCTCAGCGACACCACGCAAGCAGGTGCCGGGGCGCGGGCCGGGGGGGGGGGGGGCTTTGGGCCGGGCATCCCCGAGCAGGCGGGCTGCCCGCATTGTCCCCGGCCCCGGGGGCGCGGCGGGACGACGCGGCCGGCCGAGGGGCGGGAGCCACCCGGGCCTCAGCGCGCCGGGCGGCTGCTTTGGGGGTTCCCCCGCCGCCTCCCCAGGACGGCGAGCGGGCCTTGGCCTCATCGGAGCGCCCCGCAGCCCCGGCAAAGCCCGCGAGTGTCCGGGAGGCCAGGGCTTAAGCGCCCACGGCGTGCCGGGCCCCGGGGTCATTGTCTGCCGGCCCTCGGAGGAGGCTCACCCGAACGCGCAGCTGGGCATGCGGATGCGTCTGAGTGGGAAAGGAGCCATCATATTGTTCCCCTCCAGCGGGCCCGGGCCCCGCAGCCTGCAGACTTCTTTTCCAGCCCTGGCCGGCAGCCTCTGGGCACTGACTTGTCTGCCCTCCCCTTGCCCCCAGCCAGGGGCTACATGGTTTTGGAGGGTGTGATGGAAAGGGCCCCTGGCTTGCTGTCTCATTTTGCACGCTTGCCCACTTGCCAGGCAGACCTAAATCGCAGCCGAAGTCGGTCACCCAGGGCCACTACAAAGCCTCCAGGCTTGACTGGGAATTGGCAGAGTGAGACAAGAGCTCAGAGCTCTTGCACCAACTTGAGGGCCTGCTGCCTTTGGGGAAATTCAACAAGGCGAGCACTGACATTAGCCCACCTGATCCAGGCTTTACATCCCGGCCTCCAGATAGCCCTGGGAGATAGTACAAGGCCCACAAAGCTTGTTTGCCCAAATTCAGTTGACAGCGAGGATTGGGACCCAGTCCCCTGCACTCAGTGTGGGGCCCAAAGTCAGGAAGCCTAAAATTTGCAACTTGGCCTACATCTCAGCCACGTACTTGGCCAAGAGGCCCTGAGCTGGTCACTTCCCCCTGTTTCCCTTAGTTTCCTCATCTGTAAAATGAGCTGGAGAAGGGAATGGCAAAGCCCTCCAGGATCTTTACCAAGACAATCCCCATAAAGGGATGACAAAGAGCCTGGAAAGGGAACTGAGTTCAAGTACAGTGATTGCTGCTCCAGGGTCACCCAGAAACTAGCAAAGCACCAGAGATCTTTTTCCCCTTTTAGATCTACAATTCTCTAATTAGGATTTCACCTGAAATCTCTTCTTCAGTCCTGGCAACTTTCAATTCTATCATGGAACAGACATTTGTGGTTTAAGGGCCCTCCTGGGCATTGGAGCCAAGGTATAGCCCCAGCTTTGAATAGTCTTAAAATCTAGTGGATATCAGAAGATGTGTATACAGACAAATATAATGCAGATTGTCCCACAGAACATAAACAACATAACAAGTCCTTGGAGATGGGATAAGGCTTTTAAAACCTGGGGCAATTAGAAAAACCCTTGTAACTGTTGTGGTTGATATGGTGATGTCTAAGGATGGTCATGTACTTTGTGCAACTTGCCAAATGTCTTCTCACATGAAATGTATCCCCCGAACATCACAATAGATATGGAAGGAGCTTTTTTGTTATCATGCTCTGAGTTCTTTTTCATTCTTTCTGATGATGTTTGAAGATCAGATTGTCCTGTACCCCTTCAAGACACAGGATTACAAGGAGTTATTCTTGATTAACTTTCAGCAGGTCCCCATTACATATGGGATAAAGGTTAGACTTAGCCTGGTTATCACAACCTCCACTGCCTACACTTTTCTGAGCAATTTCCCTTAATTTTGGCTCTCCTTTTCCAACTCACTGTTCCAGTCACACTCATTGATTCTCACAAAAAAATTGTACAAGCTGTTTCTTTTCCTTTGTATTGTCCTAATTTGTACATACTTTTTTAAAGGTTTAGCTTGCTTTCTTTGTGAAAACCTCTTTGACCATTCCAGCCCACAGTGAACTTTTTCTCTTTTTAGTCTCCTCTGTTATTTTTATATACTCTGTATTTGGTATTTGTGCTTTCTTGTATCTTTCTTTTTATATACAAAAATAGAATCAAAATAAAAAATATCAAATGAAAATCAAAGATTGTCAGAAATAGAAAAGAACTTACAGAACAGCTAGTCCTGTCTTTATCTTTGTTTCCCTTGACTAGATTGACTAGTGTCTTTCAACACTGAATCATATCTCCTCTCTCCTAAGAACCTACTGTGTCCCTTGCTTAGAGAAGGCATGGATACATTTTTGTGCAGTGATCGGTCTGATGTGTTGGATTCTTATGTTCATTTGACAATTCCTGGAATTGTACATACATTAAGCAAACCAGTTTATTATTTAGAATTTAGAAGCTTCCAAGATCCTGTTCTTGACTTTTCATTCATTTGCTCAGATTTAGCAGAGAATTTAAGTCAAAATCAGGGATAGCAAACTTCACCTGTAGTCCAAATCATCCATCCCCAAAGATCCCTGAAAAGGTGAATAGATTGTCTTTCAAGACAGAGTGTTCCACCTGTGAGTAGATCTGATGTTACAGCATGGCTGTCCAGCCTTTTAGCTCTTCTGGGCCAAATTATCCAACAAAACCTTGGCAAGTCCTGCATATAGCATTTTATATTTATTTAGCATTATGGTGAACCCACATTACCAAAAAGTAGAATAATAAAATGTAATAATGTTGCATGTATGGACTGGTTTAGATGTTCCCCACCCTCTACATCAAGTCCAAATGGAGCCTTTACAACTGACTTCCCATTGCTCCTGGTTCTGCCACCTGGTGCCAAACAGAACCAATTTAGTTCTTCAACATGTCAGTCCCTCAAATAAAGTGATCACTCTTTATTTTCCTCTGTAAGTAAAACATTCTTAGTTCCCAGGAGTGCTTCACATATCATATGGATCTCTGTGCCATCTGGGTTCCCTTCCTCTGGAAATTCTCTAGCTCGTTGACATCCTGATATCCTTAAACTGTGGTACCCCCAAGTGGCACAGATGAGATCGAAGGGCAGAATTAGATTATTAATATTAATTCTTTCTCTACATCACTATGGTTTTAAACTTCAGTTATTATTTTTTTTTTATGTTACCCAGGAAATATTTGGTTGCTGATGTTTTTGTTTTTTATATCTTGAGCTTTCTGCAAAATCTTAGATTGCTTCCTTATCCCCTTGTTGCTATTTTGCCTTCCCTTAGCATCCATGATACTGCTCTCTCAGTTCTCTGTCTGATAGCTCCCTCTTGGACTCAGACCCTGGGGTTTTGTGGCCCTGGGAAAATCACCTAATCTCCATTTGCTCAAATTTCCTTATCCAAATGGGGAATAATAATAGCAACTACTTTCCATAGAGATTATGAGACTGTGGGATAACAGTAAAGTGCTACAGAAATGCTACATGATATTCTTCTTACTATTATACTGCTACTAAACATCAGTGTCCTGCTAAGTTCTCACCTCGGCTTTCAGTCTCTGATTATTCTCTTCTCTCTTGATATTGTCTCCCATTGCAGTTTCATCTATGCCTCAGACTTTATCATACCTTTTCATTAACCTGAGTGTCCAGTCTCACACTTTTACCTGCAGTATATGATATCATCTCCTCAAACACCTTGACTTTCCCCTAAAACATACCATTCCTTTCACCTTCCTAATTTCTCTTGATGGCTGCTCTGCCTTCCTTCCTGTTACTTTAACTTCAAATCTTTGACTACTCCCTTACATCCTATATCCCTTGATTAACTGAATGACTTTTCTTACATCTTGTCTATTCTTCCTCCAAATTGCTTTCCCACCCCTCTGGCTTTCCACCTATATACTTTGTTTTTAGCCCTATTTCAGACTTTGACTTCAATAAATAACCCTCTTTCACCCTTTCTCCACTATCTTCTTTCTCAAAATCATCCTTGTGCAATCATCCTAATGCACAAATGTGTCTTTTGGCTACTCATAGGCCTGTGATTCCCTCCCACTTCTCAGGTAAAATAGAGTTAGCCTGGCTTTACAATTTGACTCTAATATAACACCCCAGCTTTCATACTGGACTTATGTTCTATTCTCTGATCCTGTCTTTGGGGATGGACATGCTCTGTGCCATGACCTTGTCCATTTTGCCTAAAAAATCAGGTTCCTTCAAGGCCCAGTAGGTTGGAATCTCCTTCTTAAGCCTTCCCTAATCTCCTCACCTGAAATAGATCCTCCCATATTCAGATTTTCGAATGGAGTTTTGCCTGGATAGCCCCTGAACACCAATTACAGACTGTCTTATGCTTATTTGTATATGTATCTTATTTCCTTCTTTAGATTTAATCCAATTTTATTTTATTTTAGTTCTGAATTCTCACGTTCCCCCCCCCCCCCCATTGAGAAGACAAGTTGAAAAAAAATCCCTTACAGAGTTCCATATCCTTGAGAGCCGGGATTGATCAGTTTTCATTATTGCACTTGCACAGAAGCTTCCTGAAACAGTGAATTTATGATGTTATATTTGGAGTAAGGAAGACGCTAGTTTCAAATCCTGCCTTTGAGCTTCAAGCAACCTTTTGAGTTAAAACAGGCATGGAAAGGTTTTGATGAGTGTAGCACCTCATCCAGAGTAAGTGCACAACAAATGTTTGTTGAGTTGGATTCTTTAAAGAGCTTCTGCTCTAGTATGACATATTGGAAGGTGGCATTTTCAAAACTCTTAATGAGTGGTAGTGATCATAGCCTTTGATTTTGTGTTATCAATTTACTGTCTATGGCTGTACTATAACAACAAAAAGCTAGAACATGGGTTTGTTCTTTATAAATACTGGTTGTAACTTTTATTATTAGTATCCATATAATTTCACAGGACCTCTTTAAATGGTTCTATCTTGGTTCTTTTTCTTTTTAGCAATAATTCTTTCTTCCTCCCTCCCTCCTTCTCTTCCTTCCCTCCCTTTCTCCCTCCATCCTTCCTTATTCATAAGTCCAGTTCCAATACTGATCAGCTTGCACCTAACCTGATTGGGTTTGCCTCTCCTCAAGCAGTCTGAATTATTAGTAGAAGTAGGATTGGACTTTCAAATGTTTTACATATATTACCTCATTTAATCTTCAGAATAATGTACATATTATCCCTATTTTACAGATGAAAGAATTGAGGCTTAGAGGCACAAAGTGCTTTAGGGTTTCACCACTCTTAAAGTGTCAAAGGTAGGATTTGAAACTAGGCCTTTCCTGACTCAGATTTAGTGCTCTGTGTGTTACACTGGCCTGTAAAGTATTTTTCAGGTAAGATTGAAAAATCTGCTTCAGTTTACTTTTTTTGGTGGATTGTATTCATTCTCAATAAATTCTACCTTTTGTCTATCTTTTTTTGCTGTAATATAAAACTATTTTCTTTAGTTTTGGCATGCATGCATTCTCTGCAAATCCTTTAAAACCTTCAAAGATTTGACTGTAGTTGCTTTGTCTCTAGCTTGTCTCTAGAATAAATAGTTCTGATCTTTTAAACTTTTTTTTTGTACAATGTTTTCAAATCTATTGGCCATTTTCATTGGTCTTCTCTAGACCAAACTGATCAGTCCTAATGATAAGGAAGGAAGGATGACGGATAGTATGTCAAAATGCTATCCAAATCACCTTGATTTAAGTTTTAACTTGTGGTCCTCTGTTGCCCCCTCCACCCCCAGCTCTTTTATGCTACATTTAAGCTTTAGGTCTATAGTTGATTTTTATTCAAATCTAGTATTTTTTACTTTGTTTTTTTGACTTATATGCCTTTTTATAGGCCATCTGGCTAAATGATTGAGGTTTTTCCAATGTGGATTTTTAGCAGGTCTTTCTTGAAGAGTATTTAGTAATTTCTGTAATTGTACTCCACCCTACTCCTTGCCTTCCCTAAGGATGAACAGTACTCTAGTAGCTAATGGGCTCATTACAATGTCACTCTGGCTAAACACTGAACATTGTATTAGGGAGACCCCACCACTTGTCAGTCTAATGAAATGCAATTTTGTGTAGACTATATAAAATAATATTGATGTAGGACACAGAGTAGGACCTAGATATTTTTTGTTTTGATTGAAGCCATCTGCTTCAATTATGACTCTGCTCTCTCCTCAGTTTATTAATAAGCTCCCTTTACAACAACCTACTTGGCAGCAGCTTATGACCTCTCCACTCCCATTCCAAAGGATGGGAAAACCAGCTACCTGATGAGGCAGCTTGCTCAGTTTTTTTAGTTGAGCTAAATTTTACCTCCCTGTAACTTCTCCCCACTGATCCTATAGGGTAAAGTCCAATTCCGTTCACTTGATAGCATGTCCCCCATGTGAATGTGTCATGTCCCTCCCAGTTTTTCTGGTCTATGTGTAACATGTGGATAGTGCATAAATTTGCATGCCTTATTTCATTTGATCTTCACAACAACCTTTTGAGATTAGTTAATACAAATTTTAACATTCCCATTTTACAAATGAAAACCGAGGCACATTAAAGGTAAGTGATTCACTGAGCTGGAAGTTGGCGATAGGCTTGTCAGTCACTCTTACACTGTATTTTTTTCCTATTACTTCAGTCATCCTGGAATGGTTTTGAGGCCCCTTAACCCATCTGGTGACTTTCCTCCAGATATATTTCAACTCATCATTGTCCCACTTAAAATGTGACTTGTATGTCCTGCTTCTGACACATACTGACTGTGTGATCCTGGGCAAGTCACTTCAGCTCCCATTGTCAAAGACATATTAACACTCTGAAGATTGCAGAGCAGATACAAATCTGTATTCGTAGAGGGAAATTCCTCAGGTAGTTCCTTGCACCAAAATCACAGATTCCAACCAAACAGAAGAGACTCCTTAGGATATTAACATTTTTGGCTGACCACATTACATGGCTGATTTACATTGTACCTAGTTACTACATCTGTCTGTCTACCTACACACACACACACACACACACACACACACACACACACAGAGGCACACATATTTGCCTTGAACACAAAACTTGAGACACGACATCATCATATAATACGTATATATTTAATGAGAATAGCCAGAAATTATAGCATTTTAAAGTTTTCAAAATTCTTTACAGACAGTATCTGTTTTAAGTTACCTGTTCTTTTTGCTTTTGCTGCCTTCCATAGCCTCTATGTGGTTAATTCATGTGAGACAGATTCATTTTTTTTCAGTGATGACCAATTTTCAATAATTTTGGTTCCAAGGTATAGAAATTATCTGAATTCTATTTGCTGAAAAAAATGAATTATTTGTGGTAATGAAGTATTTGTGGTAATGAAGCTGATGATTTTTGAAGTAAGCTTTTGAAGAATATTTGTATGTTGACAATGCAAAACAATTTTTTGCTAGGGGCAGCTGGGTGGTACAGTGGATAGAGCACCGGCCCTGGAGTCAGGGGGACCTGAGTTCAGGTCTGGCCTCAGACACTTAATAATTGCCTAGCTGTGTGACCATGGGCAAGTCATTTAACCCCATTGCCTTAAATAAAAAATTTTTTAGGTTTTTTGTTTTTGCAGGGCAAATGGGATTAAGTGGCTTGCCAAAGGCCACACAGCTAGGTAATTATGAAATGTCTGAGGCCGAATTTGAACTCAGGTCCCCCTGACTCCAGGGCTGGTGCTCTATCCACTGCACCACCTAGTCGCCCCTTAAATAAAATTTTTTAAAAAAGAATTTTTGCTAAAAAAATAGCATCTGAATTATATATATATATTAAAAAAGCAATTATTAGTCCTTAATCAATTCTTTAATATAAATAAAATCATACAAAAAAGGACACACTATTACCTCAAACCCCTTGGCCTTAATTTTTCATGTATATATACCTTTGATATATATTAACATGATCACAGAAAGTTTTTCTGACCATAATCAAAACTCACATTCATCCTCCACTTTAGGGGTTGACAAACTGGAGCCTGAGGACCAAAAGTATGCAGTAATCAGTGCAGACAGCAGTGATATAAGAAGAGTTTTTACATTTTTAAGACAACAAAACTTTATTTAAAATGTTACAGCTCTTTTTGGCCCAAGGGCTGAACAAAAACAGGTGCTATCTGGTCCTAGTTTGCTGACCCCTACTCTGATTCAAAGAAAAACAAGAGAGAACATAGTCCTTGCTCTCAAGGAATTTTCAGTCTAATGGTGGAAACAACTTGTAAACAAATATATACAAACATGCTAAAGACAGTATAATTTTGAAAGACTCAACAGAGGGTGTGGCAGAGACTGCCTATAGCCCTGCCCCCCAAGGAGAGGGCCAGGCATTCAAGGACCTTTGTGGTTTAGTGAGCCAGTGCAATGTGAAGGAGCAAATGAGTAAATGAATGAACAGAGCATTTATTAATCACTTACTCTGTTCAAAAATCATTACTGTAAGAACTGGTGGTATATACAGAAAGTCAGACAGTCCCTGTTTCCAGACAGTTCCCATTCTAAGGGAGAAGGTTTCAGCTGCCAGTCTGACTAATAAAGGTGCCCCCTTTGCTTCTGCAACTAGTTCTATTCTCTCACTTGAAGGACTGGAATTATTCAGATCTGGATGTTCACTGACACAAATAGGCTTCTCTTTTTGATCCTTTCGATCTGGCTGATGGCTTGGTGGCAAAGAAAATAACTAGAAGCTTTGGGAAAATTTAGTTCCAATTTGGGGTCATTATATATCTCTTATCACTTGCAGAAGGATTCATGTGAATGAATTATTCCTTGGAGAGTCTGGTTGCCTTTGCAGTTTTAGCAGTTTTCATAAATCATTTTATAGTGTTTTTAAAAACACGTATATCAAATGTTAGTTTTAACAGCTATTTGAGAAAAGGTGCACTACCTAAAAGCTCATCCACCTTTCTCTCTTCTCTTCTCTTCTCTTCTCTTCTCTTCTCTTCTCTTCTCTTCTCTTCTCTTCTCTTCTCTTCTCTTCTCTTCTCTTCTCTGCTCTGCCCTGCCCTGCCCTGCCCTGCCCTGCCCTGCCCTCCCCTGCCCTGCCCTCCTCTCTCTCCCTCTGAATGTTCTTCACACTAAGAGCAGTGGGCTTGTTGATCCTGTCTATATCCCACCTCGTGAAGTGACTCTGGATCCATTACTTTTACCCTCTGTGCTACACAGCTTTCTCTTTGTAGGTAAAATAAAGGAGTTGGATCAGGGTTTCTCCACTGTCCATTTCAGCCTGGAGATCTCCCACTTCTCAAGTCTACTTGATTCCTGACCAGCAGGGGTGCAGAGTGTACTGGACTTGGGCATTAGGAAGACCCAAGTTCCAATGCTGCTTTAGTTATTTAATAGTTATCTGACTGGGCAAATCACATAACCACTCTCAGCTTCAGTTTTCTCACCTGTAAATGAAGGGATCAGACTTCTTGACCTCTATAGTTGCTTCTACTATTCTCCATGTTAGGAATTCCTACACTTTTTAGGATCTTTCCTGTTGAATGTGTTCTCGGTCCCCCCAAAATCGAGTGTGACTTAGAATATTTTATCTTTCATCGGTCCTGTATTCCAATCATTTTGAATAGTATGATCATTTTATTGTCCTCCCAATTCTAAAATCTGGGAATGATTTTTTTTATAAAGAAAGATTTTATTTATTGAGTTTTACAATTTTTCCCCTATTCTTGCTTCCCTCCCCCCACCCCCCACAGAAGGCATTCAGTTAGTGTTTACATTGGTTCCATGTTATACATTGATCTCAGTGGAATGTGATGAGAGAGAACTCATATCCTGAAGGAAGAAAAATAAAGTATGAGATAGTAAAATTACATAAAAATATAGAATGCTTTTTTTTTCTAATTTGATGGTAATAGTCTTTGATCCTTGTTCAAAGTCCATAGTTCTTTCTCTGGATACAGATGGTATTCTCCATTGCAGATAGCTCAAAATTGTCCTTGGTTGTTGCACTGAAGGGATGAGCAAATACATCAGGGTTGATCATCACCCCCATGTTGCTGTTAGGGTGTACAAAGTTTTTCTAGTTCTGCTCATCTCACTCAGTATCAATTCATTCAAATCTTTCCAGGCTTGGGAATGATTTTTGATATCATCTTTCTCCCCCACAGTGCCTGGGCTAATGTTTATTCTAATTGTTCCTGCTCAAACTATCTCTTGGGGTTCTTCTATCCTGATTCTGGTGGACTGATTTTAATGGTATCTCAGTCGTCAGCCTTTCTAGAACATCCTGTATATTGCAACTAAAATATTTTCTTAATGTCTGCTATTTTATTTTTACTTAGAGTTCTCTCATTTCTTGGAACATAATTATTTGATCTGCTAGCTAGAGACAGCTAGAAGGCACAGTAAATAAAATGTTAGACCTATAATTAGAAGTAGATTAAAAGACATGAATTCACATTTGGCCTCAGATGCTTACTAACTCCATATGCCATTAAGTAAATCACTTCACTTCTGCTTGCCTCATCTATCTCACCTGTAAAATGGGGATGAAAATAATAGCACCTATGCTTGGGGTTATTATGAGGATCAAGTGAGGTAATATTTGTAAAATGCTTACTGGATCCTTCTTCCCTACCTTATATTGTCACACTGGAAAGAACATGTTAAAAGGACGAATAGTGACTGGAGAGAGGCCCTCCACCTCCCCAAAGCAGAGCCAGCTGCTGGGAGAGGCTGCCGAACATAGGCCACAGTTGTAGATCTCTGGACTCTCTTAGCAGAGAAGGAGCCAGGTCTCCATGGCTCTGCAGGCATCACTGCCTGGGAATCACAAATTAGAATTATTGGGAGTTATCAAGAAAAGGCTAAATTGTGTTTAGTATGTTCAGTATCAGAAGCTGGTCAAGTGTACTGTACACTTTACAAAGGGAACTTTTATTTGCAAAATTAATTTATATGAAACTCCTCATTAGAGAAAAGAAATATTACTAGTATTTGGTTATAAGCTCCATGACAGAAGTAGGATTTTGGATATGCTTGGTAAGATCCAGAAGAAATGGTAAAAATGTTAGAATTAAGTCTAATTTCACCAACCAATGAGAAAAAAGCTAAAGAAACAAAACTTAAACTGCTGAAGAGCTGACCAGCTAGGGGAAATGTAATTCAATTATTTAAAGGCACATATTGTGAATAGTGGAAAACTTGTTGCTGTTGCTTATGAGAACAGGGCAAAAGAGTATGAGTTTCTATTGGAGGAAGAGAAATTTAGGTTCGAAGTTAAGAATTTTTGGATTCTGAAAATGCCACCATTTGCTGTATTTCTAGCCTCTTTTGTTCCTTGGCATCTGTGACCTGGACACCAAAGGGATGACACCCCAAGCATGGGTCTATGTGGACTTCCTTTTCTTCCCCTGATTTCCTAATGCTTTCCTGCTTCATTGGTCTACTTGTTTGACTTAACAGTCCACCAAATATATTTGGCCCTATCCAAACTCTCCAGTTTTTTCTCTACCATTGTTGTCTTACCCTGTCTATGCTCTTGATCAAAAATTGGCAAAACAGAATGAGGAAGCTCAGAAATGTCTGACTATTGAAAGACATCTATTCAGGGGCACCAGCAGGGGAAAGTTATTTTGCTGTAATTATTCCAGGGTATGGTGATTCCTGTCTCAGGCAAACGATGAGGTCATAAAGTTTCTTTGCTTTCCTGTGCCCTTATTCTCTTTGTCCCTTGAAACTTCAAGGTCTCCTCTAGTTGTCCATGTTTCCTTATTATCACAATTCATTCAAGCCTGCTTTCTTCATGTTCCTTGGAACACAAAAATACCTTCCCCAGGTACAAATGTCATTTCCTCCAGTGTGAGAGGGAAAAGATATTCTGATTATGTGAATAAAGGGTTTACATAGGTTCCCTTTTTTGCCATCACATCCTCCCTTTCCTAACTGGAGGAAACAAATTGGGACCACACCAGTTTCCGAAAGATTGCTAATCCTTATTGAAAAATCTCTTTTGGACTGCTTTCGGCCCAACGTCCTAGAAAACAGTCTTGTGCGTCTGGTAATAGTCCTCTGCCAATTTGTTGACCTCACATTCATTCGAATTCAACCAGCATTTATTGATTATTACTGCAGTCAAAGTACTATGCTAAATGCTAGGGAGACAAAGACAAAACACAGTACATCTCCTTCCCTCAAGGAGCTTATGCTTTCCTAGGGCAAAGTCTTTTAGCCTGGTAGCCATGAACAGATTTTTTAGGGGGTCCATAAATTTGGAGGAGGAAAAAATGACTTCTTTATTTTCATTCACCTCTAACTGAAATCTAGCATTTCTGTCAATTATGAATGTCATCAGTAAACTACAGGATCATTGATAGGAAGCTATGATTGATCAGTTGAAGTGTTAGATCTTTTCATATTGCATTATAACACATCTCTCATAATGTTGTTTACATTTATCCCTACTTTGGAACCACTATAGTTGTTAACCCTTCTGCAGACTTGTATGTGATCCCAGTCTTGCTGCCCCCATGGATGGAGCTGACCAGTTCTTGGGGGGCTCCTTACAATTCACCTATCTGGCTAACGGGATCCATGGTACCAAAAAGAACAAGAAGTCTTGTCTTGGCAGGATAAAGATATATTAACACAGGGGCGGCTAGGTGGCGCAGAGGGGCGGCTAGGTGGCACAGAGGGGCGGCTAGGTGGTGCAGTGGATGAAGCACCGGCCCTGGAGTCAGGAGTAACTGGGTTCAAATCCAGTCTCAGACACTTAATAATTACTTAGCTGTGTGGCTTCGGGCAAGCCACTTAACTCCATTTTCCTTGCAAAAAAAAAACAACCCAAAAACAAGATATATTAACACAATTGGGGGGGTCAGCAAAGACACATAAAGTAAGACTAATGCTAGGAAGAAATGGAAATGAGGAGTGTGCATGGGACCACAAACAGATGGGGTAAGGAATGCTGCATCTAGGGAATAGCTAGCTAGGAGGCAGATTTGGCCAGAGCACAGAGTGAATGCAAGTTATTTGTGTGAGCTAAATCTGGGATCAGAAAGGGATTCCAAAGACAAGCTGAAAAGCTTGCACTTTATTCTAGAGGCAAAATAGGAGACCGATAAAGACTCTTAAACAGGGGAATGAAATGGTCAGACTCCTGCTTCAGAAATAATCTCTCAGTAGCTGTGCTAGAATCTAGAAGTCAAGATAGGAACCTGTTGTAATATTCTAGGTCAGAGCTGATAGCAGCCCAGCCTTTGTGGTGACCTTTTGAATAGAGAGAAGGGGATGGAAGCAAGAGATGTTATGGAGTCAGATTTGACAAAATTTGGCAACTGATCTGCTATAGGGGCTCGGGGAGTGGGAAGACTGAAAGCTGACTTTCCGAGTTATCCCCCTTTATTGACTGAAAGGATAATCATGGTCTCAGTAGAGATGGGGACAGTCTGGGGAAGGTGGATCCAGGAGAAGATCTTGATTTCCATTTGGAGATGTCCAGCCAGATATTGGATAGCTGTGCTGGTGAGGCATTCAATAAAGATCGTGTAGACCAGGGACTCAAGCTGGGATCTAGTGAATTTGTTTTTAAAAAGTACTTTGATAATTATATTTCTATATAATTGGTTTATTTGGGTTATCTTTTGTAGTTTTTGTATGCATTTAAAATATTCTGGGAAGGGCCCTCTAGACTTCACCAGCCTGCTAAGGTGATCTTGGATACACAAAAAGTAAAGGACCTTTGATGGAGAGAGAAAAGTCTTAGAGTTTTGGATCCTTGAATGTTCTATATAGTGCTTACAAATTTCCCATTTAGAAACAAATCATACCACTTTCTTGGTGTTTTCTTAGGCTCCTGAAACCATTTCCATGCTGTTCTACCTTTACGTCTCATCTTTACGATGGGCCTTCATCACCCACATGTTTTCCTGTAAAAAAAGCAAGCCAGTTTTTTTTCCTACATGTGGTAACTTATGTCTCCACATGTGGACTATATAATGCACTTGACCAGCCTGTAAAAACCAGAGCTGTAGAGACCTAACACTAGTCCTGTGACATTTGAAACCGAACTCAATGCAGTCCGTGAACCTGTCACATGACCTGTTTGTCCCATGTCTAGTCTTAGTATTTTTAAGAGGTTTCCCAGAAGAAGGGTGAATTTACTTTGTGGATGATTTGCATGAATTTCAGCACTTTTAGCTGAGGATGTACATGATTTATAAGTTAGGGCTTCTTGCTGGAAAGGGAAAGCTCCCAATCCTCTGTCTGCTTGACTCTGGCTTTTTCTTCTTTCTGCACTGCTGGATAACCCAGGTCATCTGGCTTCCAGTTAGTTGTTGTGTCTTTTGCTTTTAGTACCAGTTTTTGTTTTTAACTTGTTTTTTGTTTCTCAGGATTGTGTTTTTTTTTTGCTCAAAATGAGCTCCCAATCACATAATACAAGTCAAAATGGAATTTCCATCATTGATAGCTGTGCCACATATTTCAATGTGGAATGATAAAATTTCTTTTCTCCATGATGCCCCATAGTTGGTATTTTAGGGTTTTTTTTAAGAGTATTTTCACAATTCTATGGCCCATACATTTTCTCATTCAGTGAGGCTTCAGTGCTCTGGTTTGACTTTATTATGTATTCCAATTGCTAGTGTAATGACTTCTTGGGAATAGTCAGTACAGAAGTCTCCTGTCTCAACAAAGGGCATCTGTAGAAAGCAGATGCCAAAGCCATGAAGTTGTCATTTCCCATTAGGCTCCAACACCAGTTTCCATTACTTCAAAGATCCTTTTAGCTGTAGTATCCACAGCTCTGGATAGTTCCTCCTCTGCTTTTACTCTTGTCAGTCCTTCTAGATGGAGAAATATAGAAAGATGTAAGTTTTGAGAGGATGTTAATCAAGTAAAGTAACTGCTTTATATTGTCAGGGTTACAAGGATCCTAAGACTATTTTCTTTTCTGTTTTGACATTGGAAAGCTGAATGTATGGTTAGGTTTAACTAATTAGGTCTTTTTTTTTAGGTTTTTGCAAGGCAGATGGGGTTAAGTGGCTTGCCCAAGGCCACACAGCTAGGTAATTATTAAGTGTCTGAGGTCGGATATGAACCCAGGTACTCCTGACTCCGGGGCTGGTGCTTTATCCACTGTGCCACCTAGCCGCCCCGTGCCACCTAGCCACCCCTCATTAGGTCTTTTCTTAAGTATTTGATAGAATTTGTATAAAATGCTAATGATATATACACAGGACCATACTGTGTATGATCCTGTTTAATAAATGGAAACATTTTTCTTGTCAGGAGAACTAAGTATACAGCTTTCTAGCACCTTCTTATTTTGTATCATAGATGTGGTGATCATAAATTCCTTGGATAAGTTTCTTCCAGATGCAAAGTTCAGAATGTTTCATAGTATTATATTATTTTCCAAGATCCCAGAATGGTTATTAGTGAGAATAGTGAGATGAGGATGGAAATGATCATATCTTGTCCAAGATTTAATAGTGGTAGACATAAAATTGGTATTTCAGTGTAGTTCAATGCTTTATCTTCTGTATCAGGATTTACCAAATGTTTTCGGTCCATACACTCCTTAAGGATTTTTGGGAACAGAACTATGTGGAGAGGGTTGTTGAAAGTGATTGTTAGTGCCAGTCTCTTGATAAGGTATCTAATTGATGGGTACAAAATTGTTAAATCTTAGAATTTTACTAGAAGCATGTATGTACTCCAGGGCTTTGTTTTCCAACTCTTTTCTCTTCTTTTTCCTGGTGTGATACATTTAGGTTGGGGTACTGTTTGGGGCAGAAATTATTGAACTGGAGAGAAAGACACAAGATCTTAGGAAATTTAGAAGTGATAGTTGAGTTGGAATTCCCTTATCTCTGTTCTGTCTCTAGAAGCTTAAGGGTGGAGAGGTCTGATTTGGGGTTATTACCTAGCCTAATGGTCAAACCTCATATCCTTTTTGAGTTAGATCCGCAAATTGTAGATTGCAAGAACTTGCTGAAGGGGAGTGGAGAACCATATCATGTCTTGATTCTTCTCTTCCTTAACTACATAGGAACACTTTTAGGATAAATAGAATCAATTAGAGATAATCAATATAGGGAAGCCTGATTCCTTAAGGGGAATCAGGAAAAGCTTCTTGTAGAAGGTGGGGCTTTACATGGGACTTGAAGGAAATCAGGAGGCAGAGATGAGGATGGAGAACAGCCCAGTCATGGGGAATGGGCCAGAAAGTCTTGATCATGAAATAGTAAGGATTGATTTACTCATGGGAGTGCAGACTATATGGGGTGAGTGAAGTGTAAGAAGACTGGTAAGGTAGGAGGAGATGAGGGACAAAAGGGTTTAAACACCAAACAGCAGATTTTATATTTAATCCTCGAGGTGTTGGGGAGCTACTGGGGGACAGGAAACTGGAACTTGCACTTTATGAAGAACAATTTGGTAGCTGGGTGGAGAATGGACTGGAGTAGGGCCAGAGATGGGCACCCCTCCTCCTCCTCCACCTGGCTATTATAATAGTTCGGTTGTGAGATGATGAGGTGAGATGATATTGTAGATGGCCTTCTGAAGGAGTTTAATCACAAAAGATTGGAGAGATATGTAATGATAGCTAGTGGGGATAGGTGGCTCAAGTGAAGTTTTTTTTAAAGATGGGGAACACTGCTGTTTGTAGGCTGCAGAGAAACAGCTGAAGATAAGTGTGAATGGAGATGTTAGAGGGGGAAATCTATTGGAAAAGACAGGATGCAATGATATCACCTATGTTTGTTGAGGTTTAGCAAGGAGAAGGTTCCACCTCATGGGAGAGGAGTGAATGAGGAAATAGTGCCAAAAAGTATCTGACTACTTTAAGATGAGGAGGAAGGGAGAATAGGGAGCTCTGAAATGGTGACTTAGTTTTGTTCAATGAAATATGAGGCAAAGTCCTCAGCTGAGAGTAGGGGAGGAAAGGGGTTTCTATGGAAGGTTTGAGGAGGGATGAAAACATTTAGAAAAGCCTCTGAGTGAGTTAATTAGGAAGATGTAAAAGGATTGCCTTATAGCAATGAGGACCAACTTGAGCCTATGTCACACAGATTTGTAATGGACTCACTCAGAAGAGTTTTGTGATGTTTCTTCATCTTTGTTCAGTAACAGATATGTAGATGTGAAGGCAGAATTGCCTTTCAAGAATGTCCTACACTAATGAAATCATAGATTTGGATCATAATAGTATAACATGGTTTTATTTGTGATAAAGAATGTGAATTACAAATCCTGGGTTTTTTGTTGTTTTGTTTTCCTTTAGTTAGAATCAGAAAATAAGATTCTTCTCTCAACTTGAAACTTTATTATAAGATATAATCTAGGAGGTATAGCAACACAGAAAACGAAAAAGAGTGTGACATAAATATTTGAATAAGTTCTAATTAAAACATCATTGAATATGATGGAAAACATGATATTCAACATAATATTAACTTTATTAATATAAGGAACTTATAATACCTTGGGGTGAAAGTCTCTTCATACTGTAGCTTTTATCAATCAATTCATAAGTTACCTGTCTTGGACCAGACTGTTCTAATTCCAGAGGATACAATAGGCAAAGAAGAAAATGTGTCCTGTCGTCAAGGTACTTGCCTTCTCTCGGAAAAGACAAAATATCCAATTATATAAAGAAGGAAGATTCTGTAAGTATATATTTTCTTCTGGAGGCAGCAGGGATCTGCTTAAGTTTAGTGGATAGGGAGTGATGTGGTCATGTTAGCAGCTTGGGGAAACTCCCTTTGGTGGCTGGGTGGCAGAGAGATTGGAGTGGGAATGGGTCTTTTAGGAGGCCATGACAAGAGGCCTGATGAGAGTGACTCACACCACAGATTGCTCTTGCTACCTTCCTATCCTTTGAAGCTCTAGGTGGTATAAAACAAAACACATATCAAATTATTTTATATTATTAATATTGCTATCTCAGCAGTCTCAGAACTAATTTTTAGAAGAAAAGGTAAATATCAATATATGTATTGTCAATATGTGGCTAACATTGCTTCTAATGATTCATGAAGATTTCTTTTTTAATACTCCTGTCTTAAAGAAGCATTGTTTATGTTGGAGTCATTTAGATAGCTTTTATTATTCAGAAAATACTGCTAAATTAGAAATTAAAGCAGTATTGCAAAAATGACTTCATTGATCCTTAGACTGAACTCTTGGGAAGATGTGGTTTACTTGACAATCTCCTCCTGCACCAAAAGTAGTCTTGGAATATATGGTACACTCATAACTGTTTTTAGGTTTTTGCAAGGCAATGGGGTTAAGTGGCTTGCCCAAGGTCACACAGCTAGGTCATTATTAAGTGTCTGAGGCTGGATTTGAACTCAGGACTCCCTGACTCCAGGGCTGGTACTCTATTTACTGCACCACCTAGCTGCCCCTTTACTTTCTTAATGTAGCCACAACTCAGTATGAATAACATAAGTTTAGTGGCTTGTCTGCTAATATCTGAGGTCAGATTTGAACTCAGGCATTCCTGACTCCAGTCTAGCACTCTATACAATGAGCTGTCTAACTGCTTTGGAGAAGGCTTGAACAGCAGTTGAACATTGGTCAATCAGTCCTGAAAGTCAATCTGAAGAGACAGATGATGGTCTTTGTTGCCCTCAGCTGATCGAAATGGTGTTGGGTTCAGATTCCTGAATCCACAGTGGTGAAGATAGGCACCCAGTATGGTAATGCAACTGATCCCAGAGAAGCTGTTGGGAGCCTCCAGGAGAGTTCTCTTTTCTTCATGAAGGGCAGAGCCTTCCTGGAATGGGTTTGCCTCAAGAGAGAAGCCCTTGCCTTGGAAAGTGTTATGGTTCTGGTGGCATTCAATGAGTTTGATTGCTAGGGAGTGTAGTAACTGCAGAGTAGCATAGTCCTAAGAATGGCAAGCTAATATTGTCTTAGTGTTGAAGTTGTTGTCAATTGTGTTAAGTAGCTCAAAAGGAGAAGGTCTAAGAGGAAGGGTTCTAATGACAAGTAGTCCATTGAGAGACAGGTTAGGATAGATCAGGTTTTTGTATTATATCACCAGATAACACATGCTGGTGCTTGCCTGGCATTGGTTTGCTCCGTGGTGCCTTACTAATTAGGCATATGGTTGAATAACTCAGAGGTAGAAGGTCTGAGAGAAAAGGCTGTATTGATGATTAGAGAAAGACAGGTTAGGATTTAGCAAGTTGTCACATTCTGTCGCCAGAAGTCACATGCTGGTGCTTGTCCATTGTTGATGATGCATTGTGGTGCCTTGCTGATATAGGAGGAAATGAAATCAGTTTAAGGCCAAGAGTCTCCACAGCAGCCAGACCGTCTTTAGTAGTCCTGTTTCCTATAAATCAGGCCCTGGGGTAGAATGATTCTGGTAAAGACAAGTGAGAAGGAGGACTTTCACAGTAGATTCCTCACTATAATAAGCATCATTGGGCAACTCATGCCACCAATCACTTGGTTGGACGGTATGGTCCTTTTCATTACCAAAGGACCAGTGTCTTTTTGAATTTGTTGTATTAGAAGTTAGTTATGTTTAATATGATTATTGATTGCAGCTCAATAAAAAACACAATCATAATTTGAATAGTGCAAATAAGAACAATCCCATGACTTCAGGGGATTCATTGTTCATACTAACCAGGACAAGATTAAGGTCTCTCATTGCATCCAGGGTTATCTCCAGTTGTTCTAATCCTTA
The DNA here is from genome assembly GCF_037893015.1 of Macrotis lagotis. Taxonomy (NCBI): domain Eukaryota; kingdom Metazoa; phylum Chordata; class Mammalia; order Peramelemorphia; family Peramelidae; genus Macrotis; species Macrotis lagotis. The sequence continues at coordinate 70,553,322 of NC_133666.1, forward strand.
CCTGGCCACTGAACCCAGATGATTCTGGAGGAGAAAGTGTGCTAAGTGACTTAGCACTCAAATTCAACTGTCATGGTCTTCTTTGAGAACAAAGGACAAACAATCAATCAGTCAGTACCAGCAGATCTATAATTGTCTGCTGAACTAAATCTTACATTTCCTTACCCTTTTTAGAGAATAGAGATATCTTCTCTAAAGAAAGAAGACTTGAAGATATTTTGGAGTCTTAAATCTTTCCCCTCTCCATTCTATTTTTATTTTGTTTTTCCTTTTGAGGAGCAAGCATCTTTTAATTTCATGGCTGTATTTGCCAATTTTTGTGATCTTTGAGCCCAAGGATATGAAATCTAACGCTGCTTCCATTTTTTTCTTCCTCTGTTTGCCAAGAAGTGTTGGGACTGGAACTTATGAGTCTTAGTCTTAGTTTTTTTTTTGGTGCAAAGCTTCAAGCCAGTTTTTACATTTCTTTCTTTCACCCTTATCAAGAGATTTCTTATTTCTTCACTTTATATATATATGTGTTAGACATGAAGTTTTATTCTCGAGGATTTACCATAAAACCTGTAGGGGAAGCCCATAATGATAATGACCAAGTTGGAGAGAGAAGGGGAAGAAGAGAAGGAGGAGAGGGAGGGAGAGAGAGAGAGGTGGGGATGGAGAGAGATGGGGGGGGTCTGTAAGGAGAGAGAGAGAGAGTGAGAGAGCATTTACCCAAACAGGGGGAATCTAACTTCCTTGAAGACCTGTTTATGAGATTATGCTATACTGAGTACCACGATCGTTCACCAAAGACTGTTATCCTTATACAGTGCTAGCTGATGAGTTGTTATTTCTTCCTAGATTTGAAGTATAATGAGGGCAAGACAAATTTTTCTACTCCTCTACTCATTTGTCTTCTTGAGTTTGTAATTAACATTGGGGGAGATACCCACTGAGCTTGACTTTCTACTTAGTGGCAAAGATGACTGAGAAGTGAAGTCCTTTTTTACCAAGAATATGGTCTGAAATACTTATTAAACTTTCTCTCATTTAGGTGATGCTTCTACAATCCTGATAGTTTTCCTGACTGACTTCAAATTTAGGTTTTACTGAATTTTGTAATAAGAAACTCATGCTCCGAGCCATAATCAGCTTCATCCTTCCTAGTACTGCCCTAATGTTCTTTCCACACTAGCCGCCCCCCCCTTAGCTGTAAGATTCCTTCCTGCTCCCCCTAGGCATTTGTGCTTTCTGTTCTCAGATTATCTTATATGTTTTGATTAATTTTGTGTATACCTATTTATTTACATCTTGTCTTCCCATGAAAACATAAATTCCTTGAAGACAGGGAAGTGTTTCTTGTCTTTCTTCACTATAGAAATAATAATGATAATGATAATAATAATGATAATTGGCATTTATATAGTGATTTAATGTTAACAAAATATTATCTCATTATCTCCCAATAACTTTGTGAAGTAGGTACAGTTATTTCCACACTATTTCCTAGGTGAGGAAACCAAGTCCTAGAGAGTCTTTGGGTTCACATCTGGGAACTGGGGTTTGAGCCTAGTTCTAGGACTCCAATATTTTTTCTGCTCTATTGGCACATGGGTTGTAAGCATCTTAGAGTCATTCATTTACCTATACTCATCATGAGTACTGCATGACAATATGACCAAGTTTTTTTGTTTGCTTTGTTTTTTAGTTTTTTTGCAAGATAGTGGGTTTAAGTGACTTGCCCAAGGCCACACAGCTGGATAGTTACTAAGTGTCTGAGACCAAATTTGAACTCAGGTCCTCCTGACTCCTGGGTCCATGCTCTAGTCACTGTGCCACCTAGCTGCCACATGATCAAGTTCTAATGAAGTGCTGTTGCTTGTATCTTTTAGGTGAAAAATGATACCAACCCTCTGATTTACCTCTCTGTGGAGAACTTATGAGCTGCTATGTCATTTAGCTGCCACAGTGCTTGGCATATAATAGGTGCTTCGTCATTCCTTCATTTAATTTTTGTCTTCTGGTTTTCTTTGGAGTATGAATGGCATTATGAATTTTATTGTTTATTTCCTTTAGTAACATAGGAACTTGTTAGCCATTGCATAAACAGAGTACCGGAAGTTAAATGTTTATAGACAGTTTAAAAATCCTGATTGACACCTTTTATCCCCTTTTCTAAATACAGAAGAAAGTATGTATTCCCATTACCTAAGTTTCTGTGGCCGAAAAATTCATCATCTAACGGCCAGGGTGTTTGGCAGTGAGCTCAAAAGAGGACTGCTGAGGCTTAGACACAAAATCTTTCCAGTTTGTAAGTCACTGGGCCAGCCTTTGAGAATTCAGACTCACCTCCCCAGAGCAAAGAGGGAGGCATTGGAGGCTTTAGTGGGAGAACTCTGTCATCTATTAAACTTATATAAAAGTGTATCGTTTTTTGGTGGGGAGAGCATAAGATGCCACCCTTTGTGAAATATTTTAATGATGTAAACAAATAGGTCTGTTTGCTGCTTTCTCGCCTCCTCTTCTTCTGTGGATCTTCTTTCTTGCTCTTCTTTTGGCAGATTTAGTTATGTTGCTTATTAAAACTCTACAAAGGATGTTTTTGCTCTTTCAAAAGCTGAGGCAAATTGGAAGGAGACTTTGTTAATTAGAGGGTTCATAATTAGCTAGTATTTATATTTTAACTATAATATATATTATCTTCTTAAGCTCCACTAAGTTAGAATAATTCTACAATTTTAAAGTAATGTTTACAAAATAAATAGTAAACCTCCTGCAGAAACTTGGTTAAGTATATTTAATTAGGTAGCCTGGAGATGCCTGGAAGTATCAAATCCTCCTTGAAAAATTCTGTTGTAACAGATGATGAAATGCTCTTTTTCAGGAGGGGAACTATTTGAGAAACAGAGAGAGAGAGAGAGAGAGAGAGAGAGAGAGAGAGAGAGAGAGCGAGCGAGCACAAGCACACTTGCTATAAGGATTGGATCTGGGTTCTAGTTGGAAGTAGGAACACAGGAATACAACCTTCTTCAGTGCAGGACAGTGAAGGAAAGACCTCTGCAATTAAGAGACTTTGACCATTGCACAGTACTGACAGGGGAAATGACTTGTTCATAGAGTTGCATGGTCTGTAGTTTATATGCAGGTCCATGCAACTATATAGTTTCTCTACACACATGCTGTATAGGAGCAATGTACACATGCCTGTAATACACATACCTGTGTATGTTTGTCATGTGCATGTACATAGCATATTGGCTCTGAAGACTTTTCTCTTTTTACTTCAGAATGCACTTATTGAGAAAAGTTTATAGTTGAATAAACAGTCCTTTTTGGTTTTTTTATTTATTAAAATGTCCATGTTTGTATTTAAGTTAATATAAAAAGAAAATGAAACCTGTGTAGGCTATAAGAAATGTTTGATTGCTATTCTAAGACCAGTGAGGCAGCATGCTACCCTGAACATTTGGTGGATCTGACTTCAGGTCCTCTGATACATGCATTCTTCTCTCAGGACCCCAAGCATTGCTCAAAGACTTAATTGTGACAGAGCAGGGGAGGAGCCTGACCAGGCACTCCCTAGCCTAATATAGCAGTGTCCTGTATTCCCTTGCCTATTTCATCTCATACTCCTTAACCCCTTTTACACTCTGTGATGAAAACATAGGACAAGGTTTTTCTAGCATAATTTTTCTCCCATTATATCATTATAATAGCCTATATTATAATACATATTTCTCCCATTATTATCATTATAATAATCACAGCATAATAGTAATACCAACTAGTATTTATGTAGTGATTTTAAGGTTTTTGGTGTTCAATCATTTTTGATCTCTGTGATTCCATATGGGGTTTTCTTGGCAGAGATCCTGGAGGATTTGCCATTTCCTGCTAGAGCTCATTTTTTTCAGATGAGGACACCGAGGCAGACAGAGTGAAGTGATTTGCCCAGGGTCTCATAGTTAGTAAGTATCTGAGTCCAGACTGGAACTCAGGAAGATGTCTTCCTGACTTCAGGCCCAAGCTCTGGGCACTATGGTGCCACCTAGCTGCCCCTTTCATTCTTCTCTTTCTGCACAATTGCCTTGCAAATTAGATGAAAAAATTGAAGCCTTCTTCCTATTTGCCCTGGGCTTGCATTTATAAATGTCACTTCCCTAGACAACCTGGGATGACAGATTAAGGAGGACTATCATAAAAGCACAGCAGAGGAGTTTAGGTTTGATGTGACAGCATAGTTTAGTGGATAGAATGTGGGATATGAAGTCAAAAGACTGATGTTTGAAACCTGGATCTGCTATTTACTGTGTGGCCTTAAACAAGTCACTTTGTTTCTATAGGCTTTAGTGTCTTCTTCTTTAAAGTGTAGAGGATAGAACTAGATGAACACTAATAACCCTTTGAACTCTAAAATCTGTTTTCCAGTAGGAGAATGCTGTGTTTAAAGTAGTGACTAGGAGAAAAAGGAATAGTGATGGAGAGTATTATTTGAGAGGCAGTTGAAAGAAATCAGAATTGAGAGGATGAAAGCCTGAATTAAGACAGTAGCTGTAAGAATGAAGATTAAAAGGTGTATCTTGGAGAGTCTTTGAAGGAAGTTCACCCCATTTCATTCCATCTGGAGTCCTTCTCTTTATTCATGGATGCAGGCTTTTTTGATACTACCACATCAGAAATAATCTCTTCCTTGACTCTCTCTCCTCCTTCCTCCAGCCAAAAGTTGGTCTTCATTACTTATATTTCCCATAGCACTTGCCCTGGCCCTTCCCTTTGCACTTTTTTCTTTGTATCCTTTTTCATAGTGATTTTTATAATTGCTCTTTTGCTCTTTTCTCCATTAGGTGATGAAAGCAGGTTCTGTCAGATCTAGCATACTGCTTTGTATATAGTGAGCACTTAACACAAGAAAAAAAATTCACTATATTATATTTATTTGGCACACATTGGAACAGAAAACTCAGTTCCAATCCAAAATGTCAATAGAATACCTCTCTGGTGTGTTTTGGAAGGATGTATTTCTTTTTTTTTTTGTTTTCTTCATCACAGTGGATAGTGTTTTATCTCATTATATATTACATGTCATATATATTCGTGGAAAACTTTGAACATTCTAATTCTAGGTGACTCATTATAAATGAAAACAATGCTGTTGTTTACCATAGCTATAGGTTTGCTTCTAACATTCAAATAAAGACAAACTTTCATTTTCAGATCTTTCAAGAAATCGATTTACAGAGATTCCTTCTGATGTCTGGTTATTTGCACCACTCGAGACCCTAAATTTATACCATAATTGCATCAAAGCCATTCCTGAAACCATAAAAAACCTTCAGATGTTAACATACCTTAATATTAGGTAAGCATACCTCCCCCCCTTCCCCCCATAGTTCTTGGTATTAACTCAAATTGTTATACATTGTACTAGTTGGAGAATGTTTGGTTCCAGTTGACAGGATTTTGCTTATATTCTGCATATTTTGTTTGGTTTCCCTTGATGATGATGATCATGATGATGATGATGTAAGAAGAGTTGAGGTGGGCATTGGAGGGTGATAATTTGGCAAAACCCTAATGGGTTGATCGTGAACCTATCAAAGTCACATGAATCACATTGTTGTTATCCCCTTGAAATGTTATTTCTTAGAATTTATTTCTTGTTGGGTTCATTTGAATGAGAAATACTCATTGTTCTTCTAATTATCACATTTATTTAGCAGGAATCAGGCATCATAATCAATAACATTTTTCTTTTTAGTGTAGTCTGTCAGTTTTTAAATGCAAAATCTCAAGCCCTTTTGAATGGATTATCCATTGCTATGTTTTTGAACAAGAAAGTAATGCACACAAAAGCAAAAGGACAGAAGTCAATGAAGCAACTAATAGATGGGTTTGGTGGATTAAGCTCATATTACATTCTTAGACAGTCCAAAGGGAAGAATGTTAAGAGTTTCCATCCCCAATCCTCATTAACTTCTTTGTTTGTCTCCTTTGCCATTCCACATGGTATAGGCTATGTTGAACAAGAGTTTCTAAGAGAATCTCTTTTTTTAAATTTAGACTATTAACAAAGTTTCTACTCTAGATCTAAGATTTATTTAAATAAAGAGAAGCTAATGTTGAAAGCTTTGTGGCTGAGTTGGGAATCTTCATATATATATATATATATATATATATATATTCAAGAGGTTTGCCACTCAATATATATATATATATATTGAGTGGCAAACCTCTTGAATGTTTTCCTATCTTTTTTTAGTAAAAGAGATTAATTCCCACACCAGAGCAGCAGTAGTAGTTTGGACGTATTAAATTGTCACAATTTATCCTGTAAAATTTAGTTTATATTGACCACAGGCCTATGATATTAATACTCTTGGACCTTAGGTCCAAATTGAAGGAATTCTTAAGACTTGGTCAAGACTGTATAGCTAGGTAGTGTAAGAATCAGAATTTGAACCCAGGGCTTTGGACAATAAACCTAGTATTGCTTGATTGGCATTGAGGCAAGTTGATATTTAATATATCCTGAAATTAATAATAGAGTACCTGGGAAATGAAATGAGTCCCTACAAATTCCCTTCTTCAGTAAAGAAGGTAGGTACAAGCTCTTGAAGCTGGACAGGGAAATGGTATAGAAATTCACTTAGCATCTACATCTCTGTTAGGCTTACTAGTTTCTTCAACTCCTCTTCTGCTTGGCTATCTTATTTCTTGCTCTGTGGGATATTAGGGACAATCTGGGACTCCTTGGTTCCTGAATGTTACTACTACAATCTTGGATGTCCCTTGGGTCTCTTTATATGGTCAAATACCCTAATTGAAAGCCCCCCTTAAAAACCCTATTTCCTTTTCAACAATTTCCTTGATGCACTATTCAGCCATATTGCTTTTTTTTAAAATATGGAAATATATATTATTTGATTCACATGCATAACCTGTATCATATTGTTTACTGTTTTATTTTATATAAATATTTGTTTTCAAATTATATACAATAATAGTTTCTACCTATCTTTTTTGGTAAGGATTTGAATTTTACAATTTTTCCCCCACCATCCCTTCCCTCCTCCAATTCCCCCACAGAAGGCAGACTGATAATCTTTATATGATTTCCATTCAGCTGTACTGTTGACACTCATCTGCTAGTAATTTGAAGAATTAGTTGTTCAGATAAGATAGAGTCTGGATTGGTGATTTCATCATGCTATGAAACTGTCTTTAGCAAGGCAGTTTGACAACTTTGCTGAAACCTATAGTACTAAAGAATTTCCTGACATAGAAGTGTCAAACACATGGGTCCCCGAGGTCTGGGGGACCAGATTGATACGTTTAACAAAATAAATAAAAACAAAATAGCATGTAGATAATGTTAATTTGTGGTTTTCTAAGTCAGGATGCAACCTACAGAGATCTATTTCTATTTTAGTTGGACACTACTGTGTCAAACTATTTGTCAGAGACAGTATTTGAATCTAGTTTTTTCTGCCTTTTGAAGCCAGCTCTTTTAAGTGTTGTCCCACACCACAATTTGTGAAACTCAGATATATTTGGTTCTTTTTTTCCATTTCACACTGCTTCCAAGTTTTCTTTTGTTCTCTGAAAAGCATTTTTTATTTTTTTTCTCCCTCTCTCCTCACTCTGCCCTAGAGAGAGCTACCATTGGACATGTATATGTGTATGCATTTAAAAACCATACTATAGATACTTCTACTTATCATTTCTTCCTTTGGAGGTGGATAACATTTTCCTTCATAGGTCCTTGTGGTTGATTTGCATTATCTTGTTCAAAGTTGAACAAATGACTTAGTTGTTCAAAGTTGAACAAATAAAAAAAAGTAGAATAATATTTCTGTTACTGTGTACATGTTCTCTTTGTTCTGCTCAATTCACTCCTCATTATTTCAGGCGAGTCCTTTTATATTTTCCTAAAATGAACTAGCCCATCATTTCTTTCTTTCTTTCTTTCTTTCTTTCTTTCTTTCTTTCTTTCTTTCTTTCTTTCTTTCTTTTCTTTTTTAGGTTTTTGCAAGGCAAGGGGGTTAAGTGGCTTGCACAGGGCCACGTAGCTAGGTAATTATTAAATATCTGAGGCCAGATTTGAACTCAGGTCCTCTTGACTGCAGGGCTGGTGCTCTATCCACTGCACCACCTAGCCACCCCTAGCCCATCTTTTCTTAAGAGCACAGTGGTATTCCATCCCATTCATATACCACTACTTGCTTAGCCATTGCCCAATTGGCAGATATCTCTTCAATTTCAAGTTCTTTGTCACCACAAAGACAGCTGCTATAAGTATTTTAGGTTCTTTTCTTTTTTCCTTAATTACCTTGGGAAAAGACCTAATAGTGGTATTGCTGGGTCAAAGTGAATATACAGTTCTATAACTATTTGGGCATAATTCTAAATCGCTCTCCAAAATGAGTGATTGGATCATTTCACAGTTCTACAGTTTTTCCACATTCCCTTCAACATTTGTCATTTTCCCTTTGATCATTTTAGTCAATCTGATATGTGTGAGATGATATCCCAGCATTGTTTTAATTTGCATTTCTCTAATCAATAGTCATTTAGAGCATTTTTCTTTTGGCTATACATACTTTTAATTTCTTCATCGAAAAATTGCCTGTTCATATTCTTTTAACCATTTATCAATTGGAGAATGATAAATTTGATAAAGCTTTTTATATATTTGAGATTTAAGACCTTTATCTGAAAAACTGTCTATGATTTCTCCCAGTTTTCTGTTTTCCTGTTAATCTTGGCTATGTTGATTTTATTTGTACAAAAGCTTTTGGTATTGAAGGTAATCAAAATTATCCATTTGGTGTCTCACAGTGATCTTTATTCCTTGTTTATACATTGTTCTTCTATCCAAACGACTGAGAGGTAATATGTTCTGTGTTCTAATTTGCTTAGGATACTCCCCTTTACATCTAGGTCTTGTATCCATTTTGACCTTATGTTGGTAAATGATGTAAGATGTTGTGGGGGCCCAAAATCTGCCAGACTGCTTTATAGCTTTCTCAACTTTTTGTTAACCAAATAATAAATTCTTATTTCAGTTGTTTAAATCCTTACATTTGTCAAACACAAAGTTACTATAAACATTTGCTACTGGTAGCAAAGCATGTCTGCTTTGTTCCATTGATTTACCTTTCTAGTTTTTAGCTGGAACCAGATAGTTTTGATAATTATTGCCATATTGTATAGTTTAAGGTCTGGTCCTACTAGACCTCCTTCCTTTACATTTTTTCCATTAATTCCTTTGATATTATTTTCTTTTGTCCTTCCAGATTAATTTTGTTGTAATTTTTTTCTAACTGTAAAATGATTTGGTAATTTATATTGGAATGGCATTAAATAAATAAACTCTTTTAAGTAAAATTGACATTTTTTTTATTATATTGACTCTACTTCCCCATTAACAGTTACTATTTCTCCAATTATTTAGATCTTACTTTATTTGTGTAAGAATTGTTTTATAATTAGGTTCATATAGTTTCTGGGTTTGTTTTAGTATCTGTCCCTCCAGGTATTTTATACTGTCTGTTGTTATTTTAATTGGGTTATATCATTTTATCTGTTTTTTCAGGGTTTTGTTGGTTTATATGTGTGTGTGTGTGTGTGTGTGTGTGTGTGTGTGTGTGTGTGTATGTGTGTGTGTGTGTATTTATATATCTTTTTATGTAAATGCTGATGATTTATGTGGGTTTATTTTTTATCCTACTCTGCTAAAATTATTGTTTCAATTAATAACTTTTTAGTTGAATTTCTAGGAATTTACAAGTGTATATCATGCTCAGAAACATAGTTTTTTGATTGTCTATTTTGATTCCTTTAATTTTTTTCTTCTCTTATTGCTATTGCTAACATTTTTTATATAAATTGAATAATATTGGTGATAATGGGTATCTTTGTTTCACTCGATCTTATTGGGAAGGCTTCTGACTTATTCCTATTAAAGGTAATGCTTGCTATTGGTTTTAGGTTGATTCTACTTATCATTTTAAGGAAAAATTAATTTACACCTATGCTTTCAAATGTTTTAATTATAATAAGGGTTGTATTTTATCAAAAAATGATTTTTGTTATTGGTGTAATCTGTTATATTACTAGTTTTCCTTATGTTATACCATTCCTGCCTTCTTGGCATAAATCCCACCAGGTCATAAATGTATAATCCTTATACTATATTGTAGTCTCCTAGCTAGTATTTTATTTAGAATTTTTATATTTTATTTGGTTCTTAATATGCATTATGCATACCTTTGTAGAAATGAAAGAGTTGACCAGTATGCCTCTTAAACAAATACTTATCCTGGCTCTCTTTTCTATAGATCTCTGGAACTGTATCCCTGGTTTTCATTTCAAATTTTTGAAACAAATTATACTGAAGAATGTCACCTATTTCTAATGGTTTTCTTTTTTAGCAGTCTCCCAAGTATACAATGAAAAAAGTGATGAAATCTATTTTGCTTATTATGTATAGGCAACCTGAATCTAGTGGAGGTTAACTCTCCTGAATTCCATGATCTGTTTACAAAGAGGCCACAGTAGATCATTAGAATGGAATGTGTTGGCACCCATATTTTATTTATTATGTGACTTAAAGATTTAATCTGTTCATCTTTGTTTAAGTTTCCATATAGCACATGTAGACTTTCACTAGCCTGAAAAAGTCTAGCATGGAAAGTAATTACTATAGTTAGATCTTATCAAAAGAAAATGAGGAAGGGAGAAATAATTGTTGCCTTTCTTTCAGTGAAATGGATAGGAAGAAATTGGTGCTCCTCCTAACAAGAAAGAAGTTTAACAGAGCTCTCTGCTAAGGCTTTTGAGAATTCTGAAGGATAGACAAGCTGGGCAGGCTGTGTGAAGAGTGCTGAGGATGCTGAGTAGATTACAGCCTTATTTATCCTGATTAAATATCTTACGTAAAACCCCAATTGGTTGGTGGTAATATATAGCTTAGGAGGATCACACTAGATACTTGTGAATGAGTAGATGTGTTCATCTCCTTTGTTAGAGTTATGCTATTTACTCTTAAAGTGAAATGTTTTTCCTTAAATTATACCATGTGCTAACTTTCAGAGACATTTCTGACAGTTTTTCTGTTTTTTTTTCAGTCGGAATCTCTTATCAACATTGCCAAAATATCTATTTGATCTCCCACTTAAAGTTTTGGTTGTCAGTAATAATAAACTGGTATCCATTCCTGAAGAAATAGGAAAATTAAAAGATTTGATGGAATTGGTAAGTAAATAATTGTTAATTACATTTCATATAAGCAATGTATTCTATTTAGCTATCCCTTGTGATGGAGTATTCAGGATTTCACTATATTGCAGTTTTAAATAAAAGTGCCTTGATATATGATATTCTTTTGTTTATTTTAATGACATTTTAAGTTTCACTTTTCCTGGTATCTAATAATTACCAAACTTGGAAGAAGCCTCATTATAAGTCATTCTCTTCTAACGCTCCATATATAAATGTTTATAATGTTTTAAAGACACTTTTCAAATCCATAAGCATTTTCCTCATTTTATAAACAAAGGACAGAGACAAGGGACAAGAGCTTTAAATAAGTTTTTACTTGATAGTTATGAGAATAGTAGGAACAGGAAGGGGAAAAAGAAGAGATTAGGAGACTTGAAAGCAATATGAAGAGCAAATTCTCCCTTTGCTCATATGGGGACCTAAGAAGCCATATAGGCCAACCACCTTATTTTATAGAGGAAGAAATCCAAATCCCAGGGAGATTGTGACCTGACCAAGGTCCTACAGGTAAGTAGGACTCTGACTATAAATCAAATACTACTCAACAACTTATTCTCTCTTCATCTTTATGTATTACAAATTTATGTAACAATAATAACAATAAGTCATTTTTACTTTTTATTTTGAATATTAATCATAAACTTTTCATTAAATAAGTGCTCTGCAAGATCCTATTCCATTACTTCATTATGGCATGAATATGAATATACTTATGAAGCACAAGCTCTAGCAAGTTCTTATATTGTGAAAAGATATAGAATGTGGTCCTGGCAGTGGACTGAGTTTTATTTCTGGGACCAGGAGAGAGACTTACCAGTATGCTGACTGTTAAAATCCATAAAGCCAAAAAACATAGAGTTTCCCTCAGGCTAGTATGTTCCCCATTTATGAAATGATGGGGACAGAATGGCAGTGGACAGGTGAGAGTGTGTTGGAAATCATCATCTGTGGAAACTTGAACTTAGCTCTTATTACTCTAAATAACAGATCCTCATCATACAATGACCAAAGAGTGATCATAACTGAGTTGTATATTCTTAATATTCTTTCAATGAACAAAACTAGAACAAAGATAATAGTTATAGCTGCTGCTGCTATTTGTCCCTCATTCTCAAAGAAAACCATGACATCAAGGGAGGTGATGCCATGACAAGCAGGTAAATTAGATTTGAGTGAGGGGAGCCTGTGCTAAGTTATTATTCTTACGAGAGCATCCTGGATCCAGTGACCAGATATGAATCGGGATGACTGGAAATGGCCCTAGATGTGAGGCAATCACTAATTGAAAGATGGCTCACAGGTTTATCCTTGGAGAAGCAAAGAATGGAAGTGGTGGATTTGGTTTTAATTGTTTACTTCAAGGCAACACAAAAACATCATATCATAGAAAATTTGGTCATCTCATATTGTAGTATTCATGATAGGTAGTTCCAAAAAGACTACCTTGAAAATAATTTCAGCATTTGTACCAAAATCTCTGCCAAAGTATGACAAGATGGAGAAATTCTGTAAAGAATTTGATAAGACTCTCCAAATTTAATTACTTTGATACTTGGTGACTTGAGTGAATTCAAAGGTGAGACTAGTTGAGAATGGTGAGATATAGCTGGAGTTGATCAGAGCATGTGGCCAATTCCCATGTATTTAATTGGCCAGTAGGTAGAGGGCTTGGCACCTCAGTGACAGTGATGGCAAAGTAATCCTCTATTGGACACTGAGTCAGAAGAGTCCGGGACTCAGTAGACCTTTCTTTTAGGTTTTTTCAAGGCAATGGGGTTAAGTGACTTGCCCAAGGCCTCACAACTAGGTAATTATTAAGTGTCTGAGGCCAAATTTGAACTCAGGTCCTCCTGACTCCAGGGCCAATGCTCTATCCACTCTGACACCTAACCACCCCTCAGTAGACCTTTTAAAAGAAAATGACTTTTTCCCTAGCTTTCTTTTCTTTGTTCTTCTTTTTGGCTGCATGACTATTTGCAGGGCTATTTTGAGTTGCTTTCCACAGTACATAACAATTCCAAACCCCCAGCAGCTTCCATTGCTCAAACCTTATATCTATCCCCTACTCATTTTTCCCCTTATTCCTATTCCTCTCAACTTCCCCCCCCTCCTCCCAGGTTGAAAGTATTTCCAAAATTTCTTAATAAGGATTGAGCATTGAGGAGTAGGGAAGAGGGAACTTAACCTTCATTGTACCAGTTCAGCAAGAGACTGAAAAAAGGGACTTAGTACCCAGTTTGTCAGTCTTTTAGCTTTGGTGTCCTTTCATCCTAGTGAGGTTGGTTTAGTATCAATTTAAAAAATGGGAAAAATCTTTACAGAAAGTTTCTCTGATAAAGGTTTCCAATGCAAAATAATTGAGGAATGGATTCAAATTTATAAAACTAAGAGCTTTCCCTAATAGATAAATGGTCAGAGGATGTGAATAGGCAGGTTTGTTTTAGTTTTTTTTTTTAAAAAAAACAATTTTTTTTTAGTTTTTGCAAGGCAGTGGGGTTAAGTGGCTTGCCCAAGGCCACACAGCTAGGTAATTATTATGTGTCTGAGATCGGATTTGAACCCAGGTCCTCCTGACTCCAAGGCTGGTGCTCTCTCCACTGCGCCACCTAGCCGCCCCTAAAACAAATTTTTTAAAGGAATTTATTTTATTTTTTCTTAGGTACTTACTTGTAAAACAATTTTTACCATTTGCTTTTTAAAGGTTTGACAGTTTTTGAGTTTCAAATTCTCTCCCTTCTTCCATTTTCCTCATCTTTAGAAGGCAAGCACTTTAGATTATGCATGTGCAGTCATACAAAACATTTCCATATTAGCTATGTTGCAGAAGAGAACACAGACCAAAAAGACCTCAAGAAAAATAAAGTGACAAAGTATGCTTTGATTCCTATTCAGACTCCATCAGTTCTTTGGAGGTAGATAGTATTTTTCATATGTCTTTTGAAATTGTCTTGTGCATTGTATTGCTGAGAATAGTGGATCTTAGAGTAAAATTGTTAATGTGTAGAGTGTTCTTCTGATTCTGCTCAATTCATTTACATGAGTTCATATAAATCTTTCCAGGTTTTCTGAAAGCACCCTGCTTGTCATTTCTTATAGCACAGTAGTATTTTGTCATGATCAGAAACCACAACTCGTTCAGCCATTCCCCAGCTGATGAGCATTCCTTCAATTTCTAATTCTTTGATATTACAAAAAGAGCTGCTGTCTCTCTCTATATATTTTTGTACATATATGACCTTTTTGATCTCTTTGTGACACAACCTAATAGTGGCATTGCTGGATCAAAGGATATGGATATAGTTCCAAATTGCTCTCCAGAATGATTGGAACAGCTTATAACTCTGCCAGCAATGCCTTAGTGTTTCATTTTTTCTACATTCCCACTAATATTTGTTATAGCCAATCTAATAAGTATGAGGTGGTACCTCAGAATTGTTTTACTTACTTATTTTTTAGTTAATTAGTTGTATCTGACTCTGTGAGCCTTTTTAGATACTGGAGTGGATTTTTCCTTCTCCAGTTCATTTTACAGATGAAGAAACTGAGGCAAACAGGATTAAGTGACTTTCCCATGGTCACCTAGCTATTTTTTTTGAGGACAGCTTTGAACTCTGGTTTTCCTAACTCCAGGGCCTGCTTTCTATCCACTGTGTAACCAAGTTGCCCCTGTTTTAAGTTGCATTTCTCTAATTAGTAGTGATTTAGAGTATTTTCTCATGTGCATATAGATAACTTTGATTTTTTTTCCTTTGAAAACTGGAATAGGCATTTTTGTGGTGTTTTTTTGGCAGTGGGGTTAAGTGACTTGCCTAAGGTCACACAGCTAGGGAATTATTAAGTGTGTGAGGTTGGATTTGAACTCAGGTCTTCTTGACTCCATGGTCTATGCTTTATCCACTGCGCCACCTAGCTGCCCTCCTGCAATAGGCATTTTTAAAAATGAAAAAATGCCTAAACTAATAAAACTATAGATATGAAAAAATGTCCTAGATCACTAATGATTAGAAAAAGGCAAATTAAAGCAAGTAAGGTAACTTGTTTGGAAATGGCTAGATAGAGTCTACTATATGAATGCAATAATGAAAAATTTTATATATAAAACTGGGAAGACCTCTAGGTAGTCATAGAGAGCAAAGTGAACAGGACTAGGAGAAAATCTTATTATAGAAAATCTATAATAACAACATTATAGAGAAATATAAATTTGGAAGACATGAGAGGACTGAGGATGAAATACCATTCATCTCCTGCCAAAGATATGAGGAACTAAAAATACTGAGAGGAGCATATATTTTCAGGTATGGCCAACATGAGAATTTGTTTTGCTGGACACTGGTGAGTTTTTTTTTAGCAGTGGGGGAGAAGGATCATGGGAGGGGACAGATTATAAATGAAAAAAAAGCCCTAACATCATTAAAAAACCAAAGCCAACCAAATCAGACTCTAGGATTCAGTAAGTTACTCTGTCTATTGATAGAAATTGAAACTAAACAAATGGCTATCATTGTTATACTGGGAAGCCGAAGTTTAATCATTGGAACATTAAAAAGTTTGCAGGACTGCTGAATAGGCATTTCTGCATTTCACTTTAGTTCTAGTCCAGATAATTTGAGGTTCATGTCTATTTTTTGAGCCAGGCTAGGTCTCAATGTTACCTGGTTGAGTCTTTTCTGCTTTAGCTGCTTTGTGGGAACTGTTGCCAAGAAGAGAACAGTAATCGGCCCTTGCCTCTACGCTTCTAGTGAGGGGATCAAAAAGCATTCACATGACTTGCAGCCCAGAAGAGAAAGAGGCAATTGAGAGTCATTCCTTTTATTTATTTTGTTTTTTTCAGCAATTAGATTTCATACTTTATACCTCCCCGTTCAAATCTCAGATGATCATCTTATGTAATAAAGAGTAAACAATGAAGAGAAAAATGTTCATCAAAACCAACTCATATGTCAAAAAATCTGATGTTGTTGGCAGCTTTTTATACCTTTGCAAAGAAGTAGGGGGAGGTGCCTTCTCTTTTCTCCTCTTTGTGAGCAAGTTTTGTCATTATATAACAACATCCAGTTTTTATTGTTTTGATAATAGAGAGGGGAGGGAATAATTATTTAAGTGCCTGTTATGAGCTAAAAACTAAACAAGTATTACCTCATTTGATCCTGACAGCAACCTTGTAAGGTCCAAGCTGTTACTATTTCCCATTTTATAGTTGAGAAAATTGAGGTGGAAAAGATTTGGTGACTACCCTAGAGTCAGACAATTAATAAGTGTTTGAGACTGGATCTGAATTCAGATCTTCTCCAGGCCCAGTGCTTTATATGCTGTACTCCTTTGTTGTCCTCAATTGTTAGACATTTAATTTGTTTCTAATTCATTGTCCCATAAAAAGTGTTGTTATAAATATTTCATTGTATCTGGGCCCTTTCTTTTTGTCAGTGATTTCCTTGTGGTATATTTTTAGCAGTGGACTCAAAAGTTTGGACATTTTAGTCAAATTCCTAACATAATTCCAAATTGCTTTCCAGAATGGTTATGTGAGTTCACAGATCCACCAACAATGTATTTGTGTTTTTTTCCCTATATTCCCCCCAGTATTTACTATTTCTATTTCTGCTGTTTTGCTGGGCAAAACTGTGTTAATTTGAGTTGAGATTCTCTTGTCATGAATGAATAGGAGTATTCTTCCATGTCTTTAGGAGTTTGTCATTCTTTTGTAAACCTATGTCTAGTGTATAGGGAGAGGTTAAAGATTGAAGAGACAGTGGGCGTGATGGTGGAAGCATGCTGGAGAAGGCAAGAGGGGATGGTATGGAGGGTGCTGATGCAGGGACTGACCTCAGTAGGCCCAAGGGTCACTTTAGCAGCAGAGACTTTAGTGAGAAGGAGATAGTAGAGGAAGGTCTATATCAGGGAGGAGAGATGGGGAAGAGAAGGGAGAATAGGAAGCTCTTAATGAATGGCCTTGATTGTTCAGTTAAGTTTGAAGCAAGACCATAGCCTAAATGGTGGGGAAGTGGAGGCATGGATTGAGGAGAAACCATTCTGTCAGCATCTCTGTGTGGCTCTGGCCAGTTTGGTTTTGGGGTAGTTGTAGCTTCTTAAGTTCTTTGTGTTGTGTTTCTTGTCTTTTCTACTATTGTTTCTAATTCTGCCCTCTGGCCTAGATATCACAAGTCAGATCCTTTTACACATGACAACCTTGCAGTACTGTAAGACATACTTCATCTTGTATCATCTCCCCAGCATTTTTCCCCTATGCTAAACACTCCCATTTTTTTCCAGTTAACACCTTGTTTCAGATCCATCACCATTTTGGTTGCTCTTGTCTGGGTTTTTATTGCTATTCAGTTACTTCATTTGTCTCTGATCCTTTGTGAGTAGTATCAAGTACAAGGGGCATGGTTACCTCCATCGATATGTACACTTAGGATTTTAAACATCTATGTGGTTATTCAACTTAGTTTTTTTTTGATATTCATTTTTATGCAAGTATTAGGTATGTTGTATAGGTCAAGATTAGGAAAATAAATGTGCAAAAACTGTATGGTTAGAATCCTTTTTTAATTTTCTTATGGTCACATTGCATCTTTTGCCTCCAGGGCTTTGAATAGACTGTTCCCACTGAAGGGGAATATTCTTTCTCCTTATTTTTGCCTCTTGGAATTCTTAACTCCATTCTGGCCTTAGCTTATGTGCCACCTCCTACATGATGCCTTTCCTTCTCATGTGTAGGTGTTAATGCTACATGGCTTTTGATGAACTTTGCTGAAGCATGTTGATTCCAAGTAGAATCTATGCTCTTGGATGGCAGGGACTGCTTTCATTTTTGTCTTTAGTGTCCAAAGACAGCCTTGGACATGTAGGAGTCAGTCGATATTTGATATTGAATCAAATATCGATAATTAACTTGTCACTCTCCAGAATATACGTATTCTGCTTCATGCCTTGAATATACCTGTCATTTTTATCCATGAGGGTCCTCTTCTTGCTATTGAAGACCATACAGCTTTGAGTTTTGTGGTCATTTACATGAATGGGTCTCTTCACTCTGTCATTTCAAGAACTTGGTCTTCCAAGGACTTTTACCTTTAATTTTAATTTTTTAAATTAATTTTTATTAAAGATATTATTTGAGTTTTACAATTTCCCCCCATCTTGCTTCCCTCCCCCCACTCCCACCCCACAGGAAGCACTCTGTCAGTCTTTACTTTATTTTACTTTATTTCCATGTTGTACCTTGATCCAAATTGGATGTGATGACAGAGAAATCATATCCTTAAAGAAGAGAAGAGAAGTCTAAGAAGTGACAAGATCAGACAATAAGATATCTCTTTTTTCTAAATTAAAAGGAATAGTCCTTGAACTTTGTTCAAACTCCACAACTCCTTATCTGGATACAGCTGGCACTCCCCTTTGTGGACAGCCCAAAATTGTTCCTGATTGTTGCACTGATGGAATGAGCAAGTCCTTCAAGGTTGAACATCACTCCCATGTTGCTGTTAGGGTGTACAGTGTTTTTCTGGTTCTGCTCATCTCACTCAGCATCAGTTCATGCAAATCCCTCCAGGCTTCCCTGAAATCCCGTCCCTCCTGGTTTCTAATAGAACAATAGTGTTCCATGCCATACATATAGCACAGTTTGCTCAGCCATTCCCCAAATGAAGGACATTTACTTGATTTCCAATTCTTTGCCACCACAAACAGGGCTGCTATAAATATTTTTGTACAAGTCATGTTTTTACCCTTTTTCATCATCTCTTCAGGGTATAGACCCAGTAGTGGTATTGCTGGATCAAAGGGTATGCACATTTTTGTAGCCCTTTGGGCATAGTTCCAAATAGCTCTCCAGAAGGGCTGGATGAGTTCACAGCTCCACCAACAGTGTAATAGTGTCCCAGATTTCCCACATCCCTTCCAACAATGATCATTATCCTTCCTGGTCATATTGGATAATCGGAGAGGTGTGAGGTGGTACCTCAGAGAAGCTTTAATTTGCATTTCTCTAATAATTAATGATTTAGAGCATTTTTTCATATGGCTATGGATTGCTTTCATCTCTTCATCTGTAAATTGCCTTTCCATATCCTTTGACCATTTGTCAATTGGGGAATGGCTTTTTGTTTTAAAAATATGACTCAGTTCTCTGTATATTTTAGAAATGGGGCCTTTGTCAGAATCATTAGTTGTAAAGATTGTTTCTCAATTTACTACATTTCTTTTGATCTTGGTTACATTGGTTTTATCTGTGCAAAAGCTTTTTAATTTAATGTAATCGAAATCATCTAATTGGTTTTTGGTGATGTTCTCCAACTCTTCCTTAGTCATAAACTGCTCCCCTTTCCATAGATCTGACAGGTAAACTAGTCCTTGATAGGTACTGCTAATTATTTTAAGGAACAGTCCATTTATTCCTACACTCTCTAGTGTTTTTAATAGGAATAGATGCTGTATTTTGTCAAAAGCTTTTTCGGCATCTATTGATATGATCATATTATTTCTGATGGGTTTGTTGTTGATATAATTGAGTATACTAACAGTTTTCCTAATACTGAACCAACCCTGCATTCCTGGAATAAATCCTACTTGATCATAATGTATTATCCTAGTGATAACTTGTAATCGTTTTGCTAAAATTTTATTTAGGATTTTTGCATCTATATTCATCAGGGAAATAGGTCTGTAATTTTCTTTCTCTGTTTTAACTCTTCCTGGTTTAGGTAACAGTACCATATCGGTTTCATAGAAAGAGTTAGGCAGAGTTCCATCTTTCCCTATTTTTCCAGAGAGTTTATATAGGATTGGAACCAATTGTTCCTTAAATGTTTGGTAGAATTCACTTGTGAATCCATCAGGCCCTGCAGATTTTTTTTTAGGGAGTTCAACAATGGCTTGGTGAATTTCTTTTTCTGAGATAGGGTTGTTTAGGTATTTAATCTCTTCTTCATTTAACCTGGACAACTTATATTTTTGTAAATATTCATTAATTTCACTTAGATTATTAAATTTATTGGCATAGAGTTGGACAAAATAATTTCGAATTATTGCTTTAATTTCCTTCTCATTGGTGGTGAGTTAGCCTTTTTCATTTATGATACCAGCAATTTGGTTTTCTTCTTTCTTTTTTTAATCAAATTGACCAGAGCTTTATCAATTTTATTGGTTTTTTCATAATACTAAATTTTGGTTTTATTCATTAATTCAATAGTTATTTTGCTTTTGACTTTATTAATTTCTCCTTTAATTTTTTAGAATTCCTAATTTAGTATTTAATTGGGGATTTTTGATTTGTTCTTTCTCTAATTTTTTTAGTTGAATGTTTAGTTCATTGATTTCCTCTTTCTCCAATTTATTCATGTAAACATTTAGAGCTATAATATATCCCCTGAGAGTCGCTTTGAATGAATCCCATAGGTTTTTGGTATGTTGTTTCATTATTATCATTGTCTAGAATAAAATGGTTAATTCTTTCTATAATTTGTTTTTTGGTCCACTCATTTTTTTAAATGAGGTTATTCAGTTTCCACTTTATTCTGGGTCTATATCTCCTTGGCCCAGTATTGTATATGACTTTTATTGCATTGTGATCTGAGAAAGATGTATTCACTATTTTTGCCTTTCTGCCGTTGATCATTAGGTTTTTACATCCTAGTACATGGTTAGTTTTTGTATAAGTTCCATGTAGTGCAGTGAAAAAGGTATATTCCTTTCTATCCCCATTCAGTTTCCTCCGTAAGTCTACCATATCTAATTTTTCTAACAATCTATTTACCTCCTTAACTTCTTTCTTGTTTATTTTATGATTGGTTTTATCTAGATCTGATAGCGGGAGTTTGAGGTCTCCCACTAGGAGAGTTTTGCTGTCTATGTCTTCCTGTAGTTCTTTCAGCTTCTCTAAGAATTTGGGTGCTGTCCCACTGGGTGCATATATATTCAGTATTGAAATGACTTTATTGCCTATGGTAAGTTTTAGGAGGATAAAGTTTCCTTCCTTATCTCTTTTAACGCTATCTATTTTTGCTGCTGCTTTGTCTGAGATAAGGATTGCTACCCCCTGCTTTTTTTACTTCTGCTGAAACAAAATATATTTTGCTCCAACCTTTTACCTTTACTACATATGTATCTCTCTGCTTCAAATGAGTTTCTTGTAAGCAGCCTATTGTAGGATTCTGGATTTTAATCCACTCTGCTATTTGCTTAGGTTTTAAGGGAGAGTTCATCCCATTCACATTCAATTTTATGTTTACTAATTCTTTAATTCCCTCCATGCTATTTTCCCTCCGTTTGTATTTTCCCCCTTTCTCCCCCCTTTATTCATATTCCCCAGTATTTTGTTTCTGAATACCACCCCCTTCAGTGTGTTTGCCCTCCTATATCACACCCTCCACTTTCTTTCCCCTTTCCCCTTTCCCTTTTTCCCTTTTCCTGCCCCTTTTGTTATTTCCCCTTTTTGCCCCCTCTCCCCTTCCCTTTCTCCTTCCCCCTCCCCCTTTCCCCTTTTAATGCTTGAAAGGTTAGATGTTTTATAAGTTAACTGAGTATGTGTAGGTTGACTTCAAGCCAAGTCTGATGAGAAGAAGATTCAGGTGTTTCTCCTCTGCTCCCTTCTTCCCCTTTATTACCATAGATTTTTTGTACCTCTTAGTGTGATGAGATTTACCCCATTCACTCCCCTCCCTCCTCCAGTCTGTTTCCTGTCCCTCTTTTTAAGGAGGTAATGTTTTTTTAGATTATTCTAAGTCATAGAAAATTCTGAGTGTCTGTCCCTTCTAATTCAGTATATTCTATCGAATAGACTCAAAATTCCTGAGAATTATTTGGGTCTTTCTCCCAAGTGGGGTTAAAGTCAGTTACATCCTATTTGATAGCAGTCTCATGGATAGGTCATGAATGTCCATCATTTACAATTCTCAAGATTTATGAGAATCCCCCCCCCACCCCATGCTAGGTTATAGCCAGTTTCAACTTATTGGATTGCATTTTTTTCCCCTTTACCGCCACTATTTTTTTACTTCTTCATGTGTCTCTTGAACCTCCTGTTTGATGTCCAAATTTTCTGTTTAGCTCTGGTCTTTTCATCAGAAAGTTTTGAAATTCTTCCATTTTGTTAAATGTCCATTTTTTTTCCTCTGGAAGAGAAGTGTCTGCTTTGCAGGAAAGTAGATTCTTGGCTGCATTCCAAGCTCCTGTGCTCTTCGAAATATCTCGTTCCAGGCCCTTCGATCCCTTAATGTTGAAGCAGCCAGGTCCTGCGTGATCCTTACAGTGACTCCTTGATATTTATATTGTTTCTTTCTGACTGCTTGCAGGATTTTCTCTTTTATCTGATAGTTCTGGAGTTTGGCCACAACATTCCTTGGTGTTTTCATTTTAGGATCTTTTTCTGCTGGGCATCAATGTACTCTTTCAATAACTACTTTGCCCTCTGATTCCATGATATCAGGTCAGTTTTCAATCACTAGATCCTGTAATATTAAGTCCAGGCTTTATTTTTCTCTTCAGTGTCTTCAGGAAGTCCTATAATTTTCAGGTTTCCCCTCCTCGATCTATTCTCAAGGTCAGTGGTTTTGTTGATGAGGCATTTTACATTTGCTTCTATTTTTTTTCTATTTTTTGATTTTTGTTTAACTGACTCTTGCTGTCTCATGGAGTCATTAGTTTCTGTAGACTCCATTCTTTTTTTGAGGGAGGAGTTTTCTTCATTAACCTTTTGCAACTCCTTTTCCAATTGGTCAATTCTACTTTTGAAAGACCTTTCCATTTGACCAATTGAGGTTTTGAGAGAATTAATTTCTTTTTGCATTTGCCCATTTGAGCATCTGAGAAATTTATTCTCATTTTGTATTTTTCCAATTGTACTTTATGAGGTTTTGTTTTCTTGTTGCAATGTATTAATTGTCTACCCCAAATTTTCCAGTTGATTATTAAACTCCTTCCTTATTTCTTCAAGGAAGTCTTTCTGTGCTGAAGACCAGATTGTATTCTCCTCAGAGGTTCCAGGTCTCTCTGAGTTAGGGTCTTTCCCTTTCAAGAATTTTTCTGTGGATCCACCTTTCCTGCTGACCCTTCCTCATTTTGCTAAGACCTGAGTTGGGGGGGGGCTGGTTCACCTGGGCTTGGTATCCCTAAAAGGCTTTACTGAGTGCAGTTCCTCTGGCTAGCCAGTAGGATGTGCTGTTTGCTTTCTCTGGAGTGTCTGTGACCTTGATTGAGGTCTTCTTCCTTTGCTTTGAAGGGAGGGGTTGGAGCTATTGAATTCTGTTGCCTTCAATCTATGGTGGGCTTTACCCTGGCCTGAGGTCATTCCTCAGCTGGGCTGGTTCTTCTGCTCACACACCTGGGCCTGAGGCAGAAGTAGTTTGCATTTGTTTGTTAGGGAAGAAGTCTGAGTTGTAAGGGGACTCAGACCAGAGGGGCCCAGGGATAGTGTCCAAAGCCTTCTTGCTCCAGAACTCTCCCCCCAGCCCTGTCCGGGATCTCCGGGGGGGGGGGGCAGCTCCAATGCCAGCGCCTCTGCTCTCTAGCCAACTGACACCCCCGCGGTCCAGCCCCACCTCTGATCCAGCAGGTCCTGCTCTCAGGCCCTTAGACTCCTGGCTCCAATTCAGCTGTTAATCTGGCTGATTCGGGGCTGATCCTCCCTCTGAGCCCAGACTCACCCGCCCGAATTTGGCCAAAGTAGCTGCCTGAGACAATTCCAGAGGTAGATGTTCTTTCTCCTGGCTTTTCTTTCTGGGTTTTTTGGGTTGGATTTCTTTTAAGAGGTTTCTTTCATGTGATAGATGTGGAAGAGATCAGGAGACTTTAGAACTGTGCCTGTCTTCTCTCCGCCATTTTGGCCGAAAGTCCTACCTTTAATTTTTTAAAAAAACCCTGATACCTTATTGTCTGGTCTTGCTATCTCTTCTACTCTGTGTTTCTTCCTTAAGGATTTGATTTCTCTCTCATCACACTCAGTTTGGATCAATATATACCATGGAAACAATGTACAGACTGACAAATTGCCTTCTGTGGAGGTGGGGGAGGGAAGTACGATCAGAGGAAAAATTGTAAAACTCAAAATAAATAAAATCTTTAAGAGAAGAAATTACAAGAGACAGAGCGCATTACAAAATGTAAAACAGATTATTTTGATTATATTAAATTTATATGTTTTTGTTCAAACAAAACCAATGTAGCCAAGAATAAAAGGAAAGCAGGAAAAAAAAAGAACTTGGTTTTCACAGCCTGGTTAATACTCGTTATTCGCCTGCCTAATTAGATTGTGTTCCTTGTCTTGCCTTCTGCTGTCCAGCTACATTGATCTTGCTGGGCCTCACCCACAGCATTCCGTCTCTTTGAACTTGCTCGTCCCCATAAATGGAATGTTTTCCTGCCAGACTTTCATCTCTTGGAATCTCAGGGCTCAGCTTGCAAGCCAACTTCTTTGTGAAGCCTTTGCCAATCTCCCCCAAATTACCTGCTATTTATTTTGAATATGCATAGATGTATACATGTCGCCTTTGCCTATAAAATGGCCCTGGACTGTTTGATTTTTATCTTTTTATTCCCAGTGTCTGGCACATTGTGTGCAATATGTGTATTTTAATTCATTTCTGTAGCCTGACCAAATCAATATTGGGTGTCACGCCTCCTCAATGTGTATGTAAACATTGGTTAAGTGCTTGCTATATGCAGGAATACCAAAAGACAGTCCCTGCCCTCCAGAAGCTTCCAATCTAATGGGGGAGGCTTCATGCAATCAGATATAGTCAAAGCAAACTATAGATACGATAGAGAGGAAAGAGTTTGAGGAAGACTTTCTGTTCAAGAAACACACAGTACACACATGCATATATATATATATATATATATATATATATATGTATACATATATATATATCTTCACGCGTGGCTAAAGCATATCACATATACATACCCACATGTGTTCCATACCACATATATACACGTGCTAGACAATCCATGTTGTGCAATAAGAATGCATGCTATCCATATAACACACACACACACACACACACACACACACACACACACACACACACAGAGGCAGCTACATTTCTTATGTGTCCATTAGGAGTGGATCTGATGCCTGAAGGACAGGGCTGCTCTGGGACCGGGGCTTCAGCCACCCGAGGGTGGAAAAAAGTCAATGTTAGTGCTCTTTGCCATTAATTATTTCTAAATTTTTTTCTGAGAAAACCTAGCATATTAAACACATCTAGGAAGAAACTTTAATATTTGTATTTTATGTCATTTCTCTATATTGTCTCAAATATGCCTAGGTAGTAGAAGAAGAAATCCTTAGTGGTTTAATAGAAATCTGTGGGAGGCCTTTTCCTGCAGTCTTTACCTCCCCTCTGGCGGCTGGCCTCCTCTTTTTGCCCAGCTCTTGTGTCTCTTTGGTTCTCAAACCACTCTCTCTCTTCTTGTTTTGGATGGCCCTCTGACTTGCCCGTGGTTTGTGTTTTCTTTTGACAAAGCTAAAAGCACTGAAAACTGGAAAGCAAAATTGTGAATTTGATTTCCAGTGTCCCTAGGGTGCTCAGTGACCAGTTAGCACCTTTTCAGGACTCTTCTTAGTGGTGGCTAAATTATATGTCAGCAAGAAGGGGAGAGGATCTATGCCCTTCTCTTTATTCAGCTGTTAGGGGAAACTTTGTTACTTGCCTAGGACCTTTCCTAACTGAGCCTAGAGAAATTTCCTGATCAGGGCCTTGGAATAGAAGATTGTAGTTGTGAAGCCTCAACCCAAAAATCTCCTGTCCTTTCCAACATGACCTTTTGGACAAAGAGAACTGGAGCAGCGTAAGGTCATAGATTTAGAGATAGAAAGCATCTCACCAACTCACCCATTTTCAAGATGTGTTAACTGAAGTAGAGAAAGGGGAAGTAACTGACTTGGCCAATAGTGGAACTCAGGTCATGTGATCCCAAGGCCTGTACTTTTTGCACTATACAAACTGCTTACACCTTTTCTGTAATTTTTCTTTTTTTCTTCTAGTCCTATTTGTGCCTTTAGCTTTTCTGCTTTACTTCAGTGAGTACCCCAGCATAATTGTCATTAGTGACCGAAAGGGTCACCATGTTTAGGACTTGTTCTATTTCTGGCTCTGGTTTTTCTGCATTGTTTGGTCCCAAGTGAATGTTCAGTTGAAGCTTTTGAGGGGAACAGTTTTTTTTTTCAGTGATATTAGCTTAAAACCTGAACTTTTGTAAAGAAAGCTTTTGGTCAGTCAACATGCTACTAACTTATTTACCTTGCTATGGTAACAGATAATAGAATTTTTTAGAGAAACCATGTTACCAGGATGTAATTTTTCTTAGGTAAATAATCATGTGCTGAATGAGAAATTTAGTTGGGATATTTCCCAACTTGAGAAAATTGCTAATTGTGTTTTGTGTCTTTCACATAGGATATTAGCTGCAATGAAATTCAAGTTCTTCCCCAACAAATAGGAAAATTACATTCACTTAGAGAACTAAACATAAGAAGAAACAATCTTCACATGTTGCCAGACGGTAAGAAACTCACTCTTCTTTGCCTAATGTGATCAAGAGATTAAACAGGTTTTAATCTTATCTTTTTTTGTCTCTCTCCACAGAATTGGGAGATCTCCCCTTAGTTAAGCTTGATTTTTCTTGTAACAAAGTGACAGAAATTCCAGTTTGTTATAGGAAACTCCGACATTTACAAGTGATCATTTTGGATAACAATCCAATGCAGATCCCACCAGCACAGGTTTGTAACCAAAGCTTATTCTTTCTTTTCTGCCTCCTACACTCTCTTAACACTTAAGAAACAATTGAACTCGGGCTTAATTTGTTGGTTCTGTTTCTTTTTTGACTGGTAAGGAAATTATTTTTTGAAAGGAACAACACTAGCTCAGGCAGCCAGGTAAAGACTTGCTCTTGAGCCAAGCAGTGTGCTATTGTAATTGCTAATTTACTAATTAGAATTCTAGGATTATCTCCAAGGAACTAAGAATTGGCCAATACCTAGCACATAGAAGGCATTATATAAATTTTATCAGTATCATTCATTTACTTCCCAAATGCTGTGGTGGGTCAGGTCTAGCACCCTCTAATGTATTGGGGGGAGGGAAGTCTCTTCCCTTTGTACTTGAAATGATATTTTTCTTTAATATAGTTACTTTTTATCCATAGATTAGTCCTGTACATGTTGTTTCTATAAAAATATAGCCTCTCAAGACTGGTACCTGGGATCCAGAAACTCCTTGGAGTTTTTAGTAGAAAATGTATTTGTTGGGTAGCCATAGTGCTTGTGATTCACCGTTTTTGAGATCGCTATTATAGTCAGCATTTTCTCCTGTCTATGATGTTTACTGTGCTAAATGCAGCATCTTAAAAACCAGTTCATATATTACAATGAACCAGAGAAATTACAATGAACAACAGAAATGATAAATAGCACATCCCTTGTCGAGGAGTTGGTTTTCGAGTAGGGGAGAAAAGGCAGCAAAGGGAGGACATGAGACATAGCTATCAGAAGACTCTGCACTGTTGCATATTTTTATCACTGACACAGAGAAAGTTGTAGATAAATCCGTCAATAGGCATTTATGAAGTTCCTGGCATGTTCCAGATACTGTGCTATATGCTGGGGCTACAAAGGCAAAAATGAATGAGGTGTGTACATTTTTGGGGGGATGCCTAAGTATATACAAAGTAAACAAAAAGTAATTTTTAGGGAAGAGAGGCTTTAGTAGCTGAGGGGGATCAGAAAAGTTTATCAACTCAATATGATAAAGAGTGGCTTACACTTATATGCCAGTTATGGGTTTAGGGTTACTCTTACAAAGTATTTTACTTTTAATTGATCCTGTATTATATGATATACTTATAAAATTTACTGATGATGCCAATCTGGGAAGGATGGTTAATGTCAGATGATGGAGTCAGGCTCCAAAAAAGATCTTGATGAACTAGACCATTGGATCCAATATTAGAAAAGGTGTACCTTAATGAGGAGAAATGTCTGATACTTGAATTTAACATGAAGCAAAGAGGGACAGGGCAAGAAAACAGTTTGTCTGAAAAATCTCAAGGACTTGACTTTCATAAACTTCCAGGAGACATGAAGTGATCTGCTCAAGGTCATTCTGGTCACTGTGCAAAGTTGGGATTCCTACCCAGGTCTTCTGGCTGGAAATCCCATTCACTTTCACCTGAATAAGAAAGTTATCAAGACATACATGAGAACTATTTTTTCATGCGGAAGAGAGATTAGACTCTTGAACCCAGAGGGTAGATCCAGAAGCTATGAATAGAATTTACAGAGAAGACAGTTTTGGCTGGATATGAGGGGTAACCTTCCTAATCTTCCTAATCATTAGAGCCATCTCAGGATAGAAGGGACTGATCCTCCCAATAACCCTGGGAACTAAGGGCCATTCCCTATCTCCAGGTGAGAAAACTGAAGCAGGCAGAGTTAAGTGACTTGTCCAGGACCACAGAACTAGTAAGGATCTGAGGCTTATTTTGAACTTTGCCAGACTCCATGCCCAACATTATGTTTACCTAGTTGCCTCTAGATAATTGGTTTTATCTCACTGTATATCACCCAGCAAAAACTGGATGGCTACTTGTATGTGTAGGTTTGTCTTTTTCAGATAGGGATTGGGTCTTTCCAATTTTGTCCTTCGTAATGGAAATTTTTTGATTCTGAATCTGGTCATTTGGTAGTTTTGCTACTCATTATTGTCTCCTTGCCTATATAACTTAACCATTTTGAGTCTCACAGAATCATAAAAAAGTGACTGTTGTAGAGAGATAGATTTAGGCCCACTGTAAAGAAAGCTCAGGTTCCTTATTTGCAAATGAAGAATAAGATTAGATGACATTTGTAACTCCTTTTAGTTTTTAATCCTATGATCTGATAAATCATAATACAGTTAGGAAACTATTAAATACTTAGGAGAGCTCTGAGTGTGTGTGGTGAGAGAAAGTTGAAATGACTGAAGAAACAAAGATTTGAGCTTCTGAGCATTTCAGTTTATTAATCAGTAGATGCCATTTGCTCAACAAACTGGTTCCAGACCTCCTCAGCTTAGACTTGGACCCTGAATATAAAGAGAGGTCGATTTTTATACATTAAAAACAATTAGGGGGCGGCTAGATGGCACAGTAGATAAAGTACTGTCCTTGGAGTCAGGAGTACCTGGGTTCAAATCCGGCCTCAGACACTCAATAATTACCTAGCTGTGTGGCCTTGGGCAAGCCACTTAACCCCATTGCCTAGCAAAAACCTAAACCCCCCCCCAAACCCCAATTAATATCTTGATGTATATGGGGCCTTTCTTAATAACCTTCTTAGGAGGTGCCTGTCTGGGAAAGTCATCTCTGGGTCATATGATCATTTTAGTCACTTTATTCACATGATTACAGATTGCATTACAAAATTATTCTACGGATTTATGACTCCACCAACAGCTACTTCATCAGCCACAGTGGTTGTCTACCTCTTTTCTTTTCGGAGAGTATAGAAATGAGTGAAGATGACATGACCTGCCTACATTTGTAGAATGCAGGGGAAAAGGCAGTATCTAAAGAAAAATTGAAATAGAGGAAGGGAGGGAAGGGAGGGACACAGACAGAGACAGAGACAGAGAGGAAGAAGAAGAAAAGGAGGAAGAAGAGACTTGAATAGCAAGGTGCTTGAAGTTTGGGAAGGACAGAAGTGATGGGAAAGGCTCATGGAACTTCAAAGTTCAGAACTAAATGATATTGCCAGATAACAATGCCAAAAGCTTTCATAAAAGAAGGATTGACTTCTGTCCAAGTCCTGTTCTCTCCTTTCTCTTAGGAGAGTCAAAGCAATGAAACTCTTTCCATATTCCCATTGAGGGTTTCACACTGAACTCCTTCCTTTCACCACTGGATTCTGTATCACCTTACCATTTCTTCAGTTCCTCAAACAAGTCATGCCACTTCTCTGAATTCCCCTAAAAATTATATATACTTTTGGGTCTACTGACACTAGATCAGTGCTCTCTGATTTTCAGGTCCTGTCCAACAAAAGGATATAATGAGAAAATGAGAGAGAAAAGAAAATATAAACAAGAAGATATTATGAAGGCAGAATCTCCAGAACATGGCAGCTGATTATCTTTGGGGTGTGTGAGGAAAAAAAATTGAGAAATTGAGGATCATCCTGACATTGTGAATCTGAATGACTTAGAGGATGATGATACTTTCCTAGGAATAAAGAAATTAGGAAGGAGGACTTTTGAGAAAAGATAAGGTTCAGTTTTCACCTGTTGAGTTTAAGATATCTCAAGGTGTTTACTGGGCCTTTAGAAATGTAAGACTCAGGTTATGTGGAGGTCAGGAGAGAGATTCCTGCTGGCTAAACCAATTTTGTGATCATTGGCTTAGAGAGGGTAATTCACCTCCTAAAGATAAGATGGAAGTTGAAGAAAAGAAGTGGGAGGTTTGTTTGTTTTGGAATTTTGATTACAAAGGGACTAGAAGTTAAGTGTCAGTTGAGGAAGTGTAGGTAGCTTTTTCTAGGAGTTTGCCAGTGTAAGGGAAGAAATATATAGGATAACTAGACTATAGCAGGGTCAAGGGAATGAATCTTAAAAAATACATTTGCTGAGATCTTTTCCATTTTACACAACATATATTTCTCAATTTTCTCTCTCCCTTGCAAGGGGCACTGCCTGGTAACTCTCCTCATAGTTAGACAGAATCTATGAACAAAACCAATGCATCTGAAAGAATATACAACTTGTTATACCAGTCATTCCTCACCTTCTCTTTTGAGAGGATGGAAGTGTGTTTAATCATTTGTCTCTAAGATTGAGATTGGTCATTGTAATAAAACAAAGTGAAGATTTTGGATTTTTCCTCTATTTTTTTTATTTTTTCCCCAAGTATATGTAAAAACAATTTTTTAGCATTCATTTTTAACACTGAGTTCCAAATGTTCTCCCTTCTTTCCTCCCCATCCCCCCATTGAGATGGCAAACAATTTTATGTAGATTATATAAGTGTAGTCATGCAAAAAAACATTTCCATAATAGTCATGTTATGAAAGAAAATATAAACCAAAAACATCCCTCAAGAAAAATAAAGTTAAAAAAGTATGCTTCAGTCTGTATTCAGACACCATCAGTTCTTTGTCGGGGAATGTCATAATCCTTCAGAATTGCCTTGAGAACAATTAGGGGGCGGCTGAGAATAAATCATTCACAGTTGATCATCTTACAATAGTGCTGTCACTGTGTACATAGTATATACATTAAAGTGGTGATTTTGTAAGGATGAGCAGGACCTGCATGCTTATGTAGGGAAAGAACTAGTATCTAAAGAAAGTTTGAAGTGGAGGGAGGGAGGAGGGAGAGAGAAGGGCAGAGAGGGAGTGGGGAGGAAGAAGACAAAGATTAGAGGATCTGTTGCTAATGGGAGGGTGTACTAGAATCATAAAGTGCTTGAAGTTTGGGAAGGAAAAAGAAAGGATGGGAGAGGCTCATGGAACTTTAAAGGTTAAAAACTAAACAAAATTGCCAGATGATAATGCCAAAAAGTTTTGTAAAAAAAAAAAAAGGAATTGACTTCTGTCCAAGTTCTGTCCTCTCCCTTAGGAATAAGAGAGTCAATGCTATGGAACTCTTTCCATCTTCCCATTCAGGGGATCACATTGAACTCCTTCCTCTCACGACTGGATTTTTTAATAAGAGGTTCAGTTCTCAATCCCCCCTGTATGGAAGAAGTATCAAAGAGAGGCAGAACTCTGAATTTGTTTTGTTTGAGCTGAGGTAGAAAAGACATATATAACAGTTATGATCTCAAAAGTGAAAATAGATTGTTGCAAGTAAAATTCAATACAATGTAAACTGAGGCACATTCTCTCCAATCTAGGTAACATTTTTTAAAAATGTATTTATTTATTTTGAATTTTACAATTTTTCCCCTAATCTCACTTCCCTCCCCTCACCCCCACAGAAGGCAGTCTGTTAGTCTTTACATTGTTACCACGGTATATATATTGATCTAAGTTGTATGTGATGAGAGAGAAATCATATCCTTAAGGAAAAAAATAAAATATAAGAGATAACAAATTGCATAATAAGATACCTTTCTTTTAAAATTAAAGGTAATAGTCTTTGGT
Organism: Macrotis lagotis; assembly: GCF_037893015.1. Taxonomy (NCBI): domain Eukaryota; kingdom Metazoa; phylum Chordata; class Mammalia; order Peramelemorphia; family Peramelidae; genus Macrotis; species Macrotis lagotis. The sequence goes on from NC_133666.1 coordinate 70,585,705, forward strand.
CTTTGTTCAAACTCCACAATTCTTTCTTTGGATACAGATGGCATTCTCCATCACAGATACCCCAAAATTGTGCCTGATTGTTGCACTGATGGAATGAACAAGTCCATGAAGGTTGATCATCACCCCCATGTTGCTGTTAGGGTGTACAGTGTTCTTCTGGTTCTGTTCATCTCGCTCAACATCAGTTCCTGCAAATCCCTCCAGGGTTCCCTGAATTCCCATCTCTTCTGGTTTCTAATAGAACGATAGTGTTCCATGACATACATAGACCATAGTTTACTAAGCCATTCCCCAATTGATGGACATTCCCTCAGTTTCCAATTCTTTGCCACCACAAACAGGGCTGCTATGAACATTTTTGTACAAGTGATTTTTTTACCCTTTTTCATGATCTCTTCAGGGTATAGACCTAGTAGTGATATTGCTGGATGCACACTTTTGTTACCCTTTGGACGTAATTCCAAATTGCTCTCCAGAAAGGTTGGATGACTTCACAGCTCCACTAAAAATGTATTAGTGTCCCAGATTTCCCATATCCCTTCCAACATTGCTCATTGTTCTTTCTGGTCATATTGGCCAGTCTGAGAAGTGTGAGGTGGTACCTCAGAGATGCTTTAATTTGCATTTCTCTAATAAGTAGTGATTTAGAGCATTTTTTCATATGACTTGATTTCCTCATCTGTAAATTGCCTTTGGATATCCTTTGACCATTTATCAATTGGGGAATGGCTTGTTTTTTTTTTTTTTAAATTTGACTCAGTTCTCTATATATTTTAGAAATGAATGCTTTGTCAGAAATACATAGTTATAAAAATTGTTTCCCAATTTACTACATTTCTTTTTATCCTGGTTATAGTGGTTTTGTCAGTGCAAAAGATTTTTAATTTAATGTAATCGAAATTATCCAGTTTGTTTTTAATGATGTTATCTATCTCTTCCTTGGTCACATACTGCTTCCCTTTCCATAGATCTGACAGGAAAACTATTCCTTGATCTAGTTTGCTTATGATATTGTTTTTATGTCTAAATCCTGTATCCATTTGGATCTTATCTTGGTATAGGGTGTGAGGTGTGGGTCTAATCTAAGTTTCTTCCATACTAACTTCCAATTTTCCCCAGCAGTTTTTATCAGAGAGAGAGAGAGTTTTTATCCAAATAGCTGGACTCTTCGGGTTTATCAAACAGCAGATTACTATAATCATTTCCTACTATTGCACCTAGTCTATTCCACTGATCCACCACTCTATTTCTTAACCAATACCTGACAGTTTTGATGACTGATGCTTTATAATATAATTTTACATTTGGTAAGGCTAAGCCACCTTCTTTTACACTTTTTTTTTCATTAAATCCCAGGAAATTCTCAACTTTTTATTTATCCATATGAATTTACTTAAATTTTGTAACTCATGAAAGCAATTTTTTTTGGAATTTTGATTGGTAGGGCACTAAACAAGTAGTTTAATTTTGGTTGAATTGTCATTTTTGTTATATTAGCTTGGCCTATCCATGAGCAGTTTATATTTGCCCAATTATTTAAACCTGATTTTATTTGTCTGAGAAGTGTTTTGTAATTGTTTTCAAACAGTTCTGAGTCTGCCAAGTATTTAAGGTAACATTTTATTTACAAAGATAAAACTTGCCAAAAGAAAGGATCAATTTAGCCAGAGACCCTAGTTGGGTACTCAACTCTTTTTTCATAAGCACAGAACAAAGAACAGGGTAGGTTAGATGAGATAACATTGGTTATAATGTTGATGTCATCATGGGAGTGATGAGTCCTTGTTGGTTACATAGCTGAGGCTGATTTGTTGGAAGCTCAAAATGAGGGGTTATCAACAAATTCCTCCTTCCCTTCCATGACTAAGAAATGTTCATTGATTCCATCTTCAAGGTTAAAGATAGAGGACTAGACTTCTTTGGATAGTAAACCAGACATCCTTAAAAAAATAGCTTGGTAATGTAAAGATAGAATAGATGGATCATACACCATGGTGCCCACTTGCATTCCTCAAGGCAAGTGGAGGCAAGATTTTGGCAAGATTTCCTTCAGGCAAGAATAGAACTGCAGTTAGTAGGAGAACTGTATTCTAAACTTCATTCCATCTGGATGTCTGCACTAGGTTCAGAGACAAGGAATCATGATTTTAGACAGCTGTAGGACAAAATCAATTAATTGTAAATAGGATCACTAAAAATTATAGAGAATCTATTTAATCTTCTCAAGACCTAATTAAAAGAGGTATTCAGGGGTGGCTATGTGGTGTAGTGGAAAAAACACCAGCCTTGGAGTCAGGAGTACCTGGGTTCAAATCCCACAGACACTTAATAATTACCTAGCTGTGTGGCCTTGGGCAAGCCACTTAATCCCATTTGCCTTGCAAAAACCTAAACAAATAAAATAAAATAAAATAAAAAAGCTATTCAGTAAAACCACAACATTTTGCTAAATGATAGCATAGAAAATGACAGAATATCAATATTATATATACATGAAATGGTATAACATCCAAATTTCTAAAGGAAAAAAGCTAAATGAGGAAATAGACAGTAGAAGTATAATATTGGTTAACCTTACTTTACCCTTCTCAGATCTATATAAAACTAACCATATAATAAACAAGAAGGAAATTAATGTGAGGAATAGAATTTTAGTACAGTTAGATTTAATAGACATCTGGGGAATAGTGAATTGGAAGAGATTGGAGAAAGTCAATTTTTCAGCTATGCGTGGCACTTTTATGAAAACTTAGCCATGTTTTAGGGTATAAAAAGTTATAAACAAATACAAAAAGTGGAAATATTAAGTACATCCTTTGGTGAACATGTTGAAATAAAAATGACATTCACTAAGGGACCTTTGAAGTATAGATTAAAAATTATTTACATACTAAATTAACTAATCCTAAAGAATGAATGGGTCTAAAAATCATAGAAACTATTAATAATTTAATTCAATATAATGACAACATTGAAACACCATCTAAAAATTTGTGGAATATAGCAAAGCAGTTGTTAGGGGGAAACATGTCTCTAAATGTTATCATCAACAAAAGAGATAAAGAGCAGATCAGCATTTTAGGCATGCAACTAAAAAAACTAAAAATAAGACAAAATAAAAGTCCCTTGATTAACCACCACAGTAGAAATCCTGAGACTCAAAGGAGAGATTATTAAAAAAGAAACTAATTGAATCAAGAAATAAAACTAGAAATTTTATGAAAAAAATTCAACCCAATAAAATTGATAAACAATTGATTAATTTGACTAAGAAGAAGAAACAATATATTACTAGTATCAAAGATAAAATATGTGAATGCATAGCAAATAACAACAAAATAAAAGTATTTGGAGCTGTTTTGTGAAACTATGTACCAATAAAACAAACAAGTTATGTGAAATGGGAGAATATTTACAGAAATATAAATTGCCTGTATTAACAGAAGAGGAAATTGAATACCTTTTTTTGCAAGGCGATTGGGTTAAATGGCTTGCCCAGGGCCACACAGCTGAGTAATTATTAAATGTTTGAGGCCGGATTTGAACTCAGGTACTCCTGATTCCAGGGCCGGTGCTCTATCCACTGCATCACCTAGCTGTCCCAGAAATTGAATACTTAAATAAAAACCTATCATAGAAAAAGAAAAAAGAACTTGAACAAGACATAAATGAGTTCCCTAAGAAAAATCTCCAGGACCAGATGAATTTACAAGTAAATTATCCCAATCATTTTCAGAACAATTCATTCCAATACTGTATAAAATGTTTAAAAAAAGAGATGAAGGAGGCCTAACTAAATCCTTCAATGATACAAATGAGATTTTCATACCTAAGCCAGGCATAAAAAAACCAGAGAAGTAAAACTGTAGACTGATTTTTCTAATGAATATTAATTCAAAGTTTTTAACTAAAAATCCTATCAAGGAGATTACAGCAAAATATCATAAAAACTATGTAATGTGACCATGATAGATTTATACCAAGAATATAGGGCTGGTTCAATATTAATATCACTGTGAGTGTTGTTGACCATATTCATAATATAACAGCAAAAATTATATAACTTTTAATAAATGCAGAAATTATTTTTGACAAAATACAATACCCATTCCTATTAAAAACACAAAAAAAGCTTAGAAAGAAGCTTAAATGGTAAGTAGTATCTTTCTAAAATAAAGATGAAACATTACCTGTACAGAAGATAAGCTGGAGGCCTTTCCAATAAGATTAGGGTGAACCAGGGATGTCCATTATATGTCCATTACTATTCAATATTGTACTAGAAATGTTAGCTACAGCAATGAGACAAGAAAGAAACTGAAAGAATAAGCAGAGGGAATGAGGAAACAATAGTATTACCTTTGGTATTTGATATTATGACATATTAGATAACCATAGAGAGTCCATTAAAAAAAAAAAACTAGTCAAAATAGTTAACAACTTTAGCAAAGTTGCAGGATGTAAAATAGACCCACACAAATCATTAGCATTTTTGTATATTACCAAATGTCTAGCAGGAAGAGATTCCATTTAAAATACTTGCAGACAGTATAAATACTTGGGAGTCTTACTGCCAAGACATACAGGAACTATATAAACACAATTACAAAACACATCATACAAATAAAAAATTATGAATAAAATATTCCAGAAGGCAAAATCTAGGATTACAACCAAGAATCATCTGCCTAGCAAAACTGAATGTAGATTGTTAATGAAATAAAAAACTTTCAAATATTCCTGATGAAAGGACCAGAACTGAAAAGGAAATTTGACATTGAAACAAAAGACTCAAGAGACGCATTAAAAAAGTAAGCATGAAAGACTAATCATCAAGGACTCAATAAAGTTTAACTGTTTACACTCCTGTTTGGGAAGATGATACATATAACTCCTAAGAACTTTATCATTATTAAGGCAGTTAAAAGGAGTTTACATAGATAGAGGTCATAAGTGTGAGTTTCATTATGTTGTCATATTCTCCCCAAAAAGTGAAGGGATGAGAAAGACATATGGCCCTGGGAGAATGGGAAAGGCAGAGGTAGAATGGGGTATATTTTCTCACATAAAAGCTGTGCAAGGAAGAGCTTTTATAATGGAGGACAAAATGATGATGGGGGTAGTGATAGGCGATGCTTAAACCCCAAAACATTAGAACTGAACCTTGAACATTAGAATTGATTCAAAGGGGAAAGTATATAAATATATATGTATATATGTCTACATATTATTTATATATTATATGTATGTAGTTTCACACACATTCAGTTGTACATAGAAATGTAACTACCCAATAGGGAAATAGGGAACGAGATAAGAGACAGTGGGAGTGAATGATAAGTGGAAAGACAGGTTAAGGGAGTCAGTGGTTAAAAGCAAAATAGGTTTTTGAGGAGGGGCAGGATTAAAAGAGAGAGAGGAAGAAACAGAAGAAAATTGGTTGGAGGGAAATAGACCGTGAATGTGAATAGTATGAGCTCATTCATAAAATGGAAGTAGATAACAGAATAGATTAAAAAGCAGAATTCAACATGTTGTTTCCAAAAGACACACTTGAAACACACAGTTAAAATAAAAGGCTGGATCTGGATCTAATAGACTTCAGTTGAAATAAAAAAGGCAGGGTAACAATCATATCAGACAAAGACAAAGCCAAAATAGATATAATTGAAAGAGATAATCAGGAAAATCACACTATGCTACATAGATAGTGAAGAAACATAAAATTTTACAGCAAGTTTCTCTGATAAAGGCTTCAATTCTCAAATATATACTGAGTATAGAACTGAGTCTAATTTGTAAAAATAAGAGTCATTCCTCAATTGTTAAATGGTAAAAGGATATAAACTGGTGGTTTCCAGAAGAAGAAATCAAAACTAATTAAAATCATATAAAATGCGCTAAGTAACTATTGATTGAAACAGCTAGGTGGCACAGTGGATAGCATGCTGGACTGAAGTCAGGAAGATTCATTTTACTGAGTTCAAATCTGACCTCACTGTAATCCTGGTCTAAGTTTCTCATCTGTAAAATGAACTGGAGAAGGAAATCCCCAAATGAGGTCAGAGTGTTGGACATGACAGAAACGACTGAACAATGATAATATTGATAATGATAAATTATCTACTGACTCCTTATCTGGTGCCTACAAAAACAAAGGTTTCCTGTTTCTTAATTCTCCCATTCCTTGGTTTCTGTGACTGTCTCTACTCTTTCTCTTACTTCTCACCTGTAACATTATCAGGCTACTAAGACTCACCCTCTCTCGTTGGTCCTCAATTTTGCTTGGACTCTGTTCAAGCCTACTCCTTCTCCCAGTTTACCTCACCCTACAGGTTTCTTTCCCATAAATTCTCCACTTCCCAGGAACCCTTTCACTTTTCTTTCCATGTGCCTGCCTGTATTCGTATTGCTAGTACTTGGGTTACCCCATGCTCTATTTTCTCCTAATTCTCCAACGAGACAGGGTGAGTCTTAGTACCCTGGTAGCACCAGATAAGGAGCCAGCAGATAAGTTGAAAAAAGACCACTGAATTTGGCAATTGATCATTGGCAACAGTAGTTTTAAGATGAATAGAAGCAAATCAGACTTCTAATGACTTGTGGTATAAATTAGGTGGGAAAGAAATAGAGGTTATAAGTGTAGACTTCTCTTTCTAAAAATTTAGAAGTGGAAAACAAAGCTAGGACAATAGCTTGGAGGCACAGCCGGGACCCTGGAAAGTTTGATTTTGTTTTGAAAATGGGGGAGACATAAACATATATACTGTTTTCCTTTGCTTTGACTACAGAGAGGGAGGGATTGAAGATGGAATAGGATTTCAGAGGAGACTAGAGGGGATGAAACAGGCACAAATGAAAGGTGTAGCTATGGCATAGAGAAAGTAACCACACAGAAGACTAAGGAAAACAGAAGTCAAGGTCATGTGCTGTGAGGAAAATGAGTCACTAAGGTGAAAATGATTATGAGAGTTCATTTGATTTAGATGCCATAACTTTACAATGAACCTTGCAGTTTTATGACTTCCTCCATCCTTTGGAAGCAGGAATATAGAATTAGGGTCATCCAGGATTGGAACAGTGACCAAGGGGTCAAAGGACACAGAGGTAGAGGAGATCATTAGTCATAAGGTCAACATCACAGGAAGAAGGGGTAGGGATACCAGGTGTAATGACAGGGGTAAAGGGCAGGTGAAGAAAGAATGTAGGAGGGGAGACGTTATAGTTATAAAATGAAATTTCAAAGTTCAGGTTCCTTGAGGTGGGGCAGATTTTAGTGATCATGAGATCTAAGGTATAAAACTCACAGTGGATGTCAGAGACTTGAGTTTTATTTCTTTTTCTTTTATTCTTAGGTTTTTTGCAAGGCAGTGGGGTTAAGTGGCTTGCCCAAGGCCACACAGCTAGGTTAATTATTGGGTGTCTGAGGCTGGATTTGAACTCAGGGACTCCTGACTCCAGGGCCAGTGCTCTATCCACTGTGCCAACTAGCCACCCCAACGAGTTTTATTTCACAATCTTTCAACATTCTTGTTCAGTTTGTAAGAATTTCTAAAAACCATTTTTCCTTTATTTTAGTAGCATAGGTAGTATTTTTGAATCCCCAAACATTTCCATGGTTTTAAATTATTGTAGTTCTGTTCTATTAAGAAGGAAACTGTGATACAGATGGGACAGTGTTTAGGCTTTTGTTTTCTTTTATCCAAGAACAGGAGGTATCAATAAGACTTAACAGTGTTTATATTAATGGTATCAAAATTTCATTTATGATAATAAAGTACAAAATATTGAAGTATACAAAAAATCTATTGGCACACTGATATGCCTGCTTGATTTTAAGAGGAAAATAAAAGATGTATAAAAACTCTGGAAAATAATAGTTCTCCTTGGAACTCTGTAGTTAAATTCATTTTCTCCTGTTTTCCCTGACAGATATGTTTAAAGGGTAAAGTTCACATATTTAAATTCTTAAATATTCGAGCATGTTGCAGAATAGAGAAGAAACCAGACTCCTTAGATCTTCCTACATTAGGTAAAAGAATTCCATCTCAGCCTCTCACAGACAGGTAAGTATTTAACCTGGTTGGACTGTGTGATAATTAGCCCCTAAATATGTAATATAGTTTTCCTAATTTAAAAATCTTATTCTCCAAATTCCCCAAAGTCCTGATGCTTCCAGTATAGCTACTTAGCCAGTTGAAGGAATAGTGAGAACAAGATAAAAACAGTTTCTTTCCTGTTACAAAACCTTATAGGAGTGTTTTTTTTTTTTTAAATATCCAAAGCCCATTCTGTTTTACTTTGTACTTTGTGAAACTGGGCTGTTAGAAGAAGGCCAGTGCAGTCCAACATGCTCTTATGGAGTGCCTAATATATGCTGAGGGCTGGTGAGAAGGAGTGTAGCCAGGGGACTTTGGGGAAAGTTCTGTTCTGTTTTCAATGTAGGTGATATAATTATGCATTGAGGAAGACAGTTTCTACGCCTCTTAAAACAACTAAATAGTCATGTTTTTATAGTATGGAAGATTTCTATCCAAATAAAAACCATGGTCCTGATTCTGGTATCGGAAGCGATAATGGAGAGAAGAGATTATCTACAACTGAAGTAAGCCTTAGTTTATCTTCTGAGAAAATGTTTATTCGAAAATAGTCCTTAGTGTTTGAAATATGTAGATGACAAGAAGCATGTGTGTGCTTGGATTTTTCTTTCACTTTATTTTGATAAAATGTTTATTCATATTGAATTTAAGTGCAAAAAAAGACAAAAAAGAGAACATTTCCATGTACATAGTGCAACAGAAAAAGAGGATTCAATATAAAACTCTCGCACTGTTTACTTTTTTGAAAAACCTTGTTATAAAAGACAGTGTTTTAAAAACTACCTTGCTTTTCTGTGTTTCCTTCTAGGTTTTCTTTTGTTCTCTGCTGGGTACTTTTAATTTTTTTTCCTCCCTCCCTCTCTACCCCACCTTAAAGAAGGCTACCATTGGACAAAACATTTATGTATATATATATATATATATATATATGTATATATATGTATATATATGTATATATATAATATAAATATATATTATATATACACACACCTGTAAATTCATACTATACATATTTCTGTCTATCAGTTCTTTCTCTGGAGGTGGAAAGCATCTTTCTTTATTAGGTCCTTTGTGATTGATTTGAGTATTTATAATATTCAAAATAACTTAGTTGTTCAAAGTTGTTCTTAAAGAAATATTGTTACTTTGTACGACATTTTCTTGATTCTGCTCATTTTACTTTTCATCATTTTGTATTTTTATATTTCTGTTTCTTCTAAAATCAACCTGCTTGTCATTTCTTATAACACAGTAGTATTCCATCACACTCATATTCCACAATTTGTCCAGCCATTCCCCAATTGACAAGCATCCTCTCAATTTCTAATTCTTTGCCACCACAAAGAGAAATCTCCCAACCACCTTGGGAAACAGAGTGAATAGTAGCAGTAGTATTGTGGAGTCAAAGAGTATACACTGTTTTTTTTTTTTTTTAATTTAAGGCAGTGGGGTTAAACGACTTGCCCAAGGTCACATGCCTAGCCAATTATTAAGTGTATGAGACTGGATTTGAACTCAGGTCCTCCTAACTCCAAGGCTGGTGTTCCATCCACTGCACCACCTAGCTGCCACCTAAACACAGTTTTATAAGTCTTTGGGCGTAATTCCAGTTTGTTCTCCAAAATGGTAGAATCAGTTCACAGTTCCACCAACAATGAATTAGTGTCCCAATTTTTTTCACTTCCCTTCTGACATTTGTCATTTTCCCCTTATATCATTTTAGCCAGTTCTGATAGGTGTGAGATTATATCTCAAAGTTGTTTTGATTTTATTTTTCTAATCATTACTGTTTTTATATGACTATATAGTTTTGATGTATTAAAATTTCCTATTCTTTGATTATCAGTTGGGAAATGACTTGCATTCTTATAAATTTGACAGACTTATTTATATATTTGAAATATGAGCCCTTTATCTGAGAAACTCTATAAAAATTTCCCAATTTTCTGTTTTCCCACTAATCTGCTAAATTGGTTTCATTTGTACAAAAAAATTTATTTAATGAAATCTAAATTATCCATTTAACTATCCAGAGTGTTTTCTAACTCTTATTTCTTTATAAATTGTGCTCCTTTTCATAAGTCTGATAGGTATAATATGCTCCATGTTCTTCTAATTTTCTTAGGATATCTCCTTTATATCTAAGTCATGTATCCATTTGACCTTCTTTTGATAAATGGTGTAGGATATTGATCTATGCCCAATTTCTGCCAGACTACTTTCTAACATTCCTAAAATTTTTACCCAATATATTCCTAAAGCATACATTTTTACATTTGTCAAACATGAAGTTACTATAATCATTTGCTACTGTGTATTGTATGGTTTTTTTTGTTCTACTGCTCTACTACTATTTCTTAGCCAAAAATAGATTGTTTTGGGATTTACCGATTTGTAGCATAGTTTATGATCTGATACTGCTAAACCTCCTTCCTTTCCTTTTTTTCATTAGTTCCTTTAATATTCTTGACATTTTGTTCTTCCAAATAAATTTTGTTATTTTTTCTTGCTCAATAAAATCATTTTTGGGGTATGGAAATGGGTAATTTAATTTAATTGGGATGGTATTGAATAGATCAGTTTAGTTTAAATTGTCATTTTTATTATATCGGCTCTGCCTAATCATGAATCATTTTATGTTTTAAAAAGATATCAATGCTAATTTAGTATAGAATTTCAAGAGAATAGATACATTTACAATTTCAAAAGTAGATCAATTCACTTATAACAATTGTACTTTGTGTTGGAAATTAGATGCAAAAATAGTCTAAAATTTGTCAATAGTGGTGCAACTTAACTAAAGTTTGCAACTCAATTCTTACACTGTTCACAATGTGCTATCCATTTATTCCTTATAGCCATCAGACGATGACACAATTAGCCTTCATTCTCAAGTGTCTGAATCAACCAGAGATCAGACTTTAAGAAATGACAATCACTTGATGGGAAGCAAACTTGACTCTCATAAAGGTAGTTGATTGATGTGATATTTTCTATTTTTGTTTTGGGTACCTAGTCCTTCTTAGAATGGATCTGGGATTAAAAACCAGGTTTAAATGTAATGCCTTTATGTCATAGCATGATAGTATATTGAGTTAACTGCATCTCCTAGCACGTAAAGCAGAATGGTGCCAGTGTGGTGTAGTATTCTTCTTTTCTAAAAATGTGAACCTGTTCCAGACCAGGAGGTGTATGATTATATTGACCCCAACCCAGAGGATGTAGCAGTTCCTGATCAAGGAGACGTGCATATTGGATCATTTGTCTCTTTTCTGAAGGTAGACAAATCTTTTTTGCCCTGCTGTAAATGAGTATTTCCTTTCATCTCACAAAAGTGAACTGAACTTTTCAGTTTTGTCTGACAACAAGTATTAAAAAATATATTTTTTTATTTAAGGGAAGAGAAAAATATTCTGAAAAATCTCAGAAAAATGAAGCATGGACAGATGAGAAAAGGTAAGTAGCTGATACTTATATAATCCAAGAAAGTTATATGTTAAATATTTATTAGAGATTCTAATTGACTATTTGAAAGACTTTAGGTGTCATTATTTGCTCTGTACTTCATTCATTTGTTTTATTTAGATCAAACTTGTTGAGTTTTGATTACTTCACACTTGTGTGACACAGTCATATTAAAAACTCTTAGGAAGGGGTGGCTAGGTGGTGCAGTGGATAGAGCACTGGTCCTGGAGTCAGGAGAACCTGAATTCAAATCCAGCCTGAGACACTTAATAATTACCTAGCTGTGTGACCTTGCAAGTCACTTAATCCCATTGCCTTGCCAAAAAACCTCATAGGAAGATAGATAACTAGATGGTCAGCAGAGCATTTATTCTGCCTACCATGTGTTAAGTAATGGGAATACCAATAAAATCAAGCCTTCACAGAGCTTACATTCTATTGGATGAGCTGGTAGTTGATCAAGATCTGTACACAGTACCAAGAGATGATTAGGAATGTCAGTGGAGGTTAGAGAATGCCTTATATAACTATCATACAATATATGCAGCATGAGTATTTATTTTTGAAACATAATCATATGTCATCTTTTTATAGTGGCAAGGTGGTGATAGGCTCAGAGTTTTGCCAGATAGGTTTGCATCTCAGCTCTGACACATAGTGTCTTTGACCTTGGGCAGGTCACTTCATTTCTCTCAACTCTACTCACCAAGACTTACTTTGTAAGGGTAATAATAGAAGCCCCATATACATGGTGTCTCTATTTCCCTTCCTCTTATCATCTTTCCAAACCATTGCCCTCACCATGCTCTCTTTCAAGATACCAATGGTTTATTAATGACCAATGTTCTCATTCCCCTGCTTTGGATCTCTTGGCAGTATTTAATGTCATTGATCACCTTCTCCTTCTGGATCCTTTTTGTGACTGCTTTCTCCTGACTCTTCTACCTGTTGAACTGCTCCTTCTCTGCCTCCTGTGCTAGATTTTCTTCTCTGTTATCTCACTCATTCAATGTGTCCCCGAAAGTTCTATCCTGGATTCTCTCCTCTCCTCTCTTCCTCTCTCTCTCCCCCCTTTCTCTTTTGTTCTCTCTTTTCTGCCTCATCAACTTTGAGGTGTTCAATGATCTCTATGCAAATTATTCCCAGATCTTTATATTCATCCCTAATCTCCTGATCACCCAGTCTCACTTCATTAACAACTATTTGGATATCTTGAAAGTATCCTGAGACAGCTCTTGATTTCAAATTCTATCTTAGACACTAGCATCCGATCCTGAGAAAGTCACTTAGCTTTGGCCTGTCTCAGTTTCCTTATCTGGATGATAAATGAGGATGGTAATAAGACTTACCTCTCAGTGTTATTGTGAGGATAAAATGACATAATATTTATAAAGCATTTTGTAAACCTTAAACACTGTATAAATGCTGTTCTTATTATATATTTCAAATCTAGCATATCCAAAACAAGGCACATTCCCTTTTCTTCCCAAACCTACTTTATTCTGAACTTCCCTATTTCTGTTATGGGGAGCACCATCATGCTAGTCTTCCAGGTTTGCAAGTGATGTCATCCTCACCTCCTCACTCAATTCTTCCCACATATTTGGTAAATTTCTATCCTGCCTTGTTTCTGTCTCCACTCCTACAGCCATGGACCCCTCATTCAGACCCTCATTATCTTTTGACTGAGCTCTACAAGAGCTTCCTATTCATCACCTGGCTGGGGATTGGATGATACTGTCTCTAAACTCAGGAAACCCTTCAGCTTTCTTTTTTACCTTTGGACCCAAATGGCAACTCTGCTGTGTGTCATTTCAGATTCTTCATAACTGACTATAAACCTGGCTTTCTGTTCTTTTTGGACATTCACTTACTTGTTCTCTCCTCTGACACTCCTATCTCCTGATGTGCCTTTCACACAGGCTTCCTGTTCTTGGGTCTGGCCTCCTTTTCCTTGTTCCCTATGCCTTTTACAATCTCTGACTTTCTTCTAGACTCACACAAATGCAACCTTCTGCAAGGAGACCTTTTCCTTTAGAAACTTGAAAGTACTATAGAAATGCTAACCTGTTATTCTTAATAATATCAAATAGTATTCATTCTCTAGTTTCTCATATTTATGATTTTAATCATTAATAGCAGTTACTAATTATAATGGCATTTATCAATTATCCTCAATTATAGTGATTAGTCATTATTAGTAATAACATTGTTGTAATTATAACAGTAATTAGAACCAATCACTACCAAATATTTTAATATTTATTCATAATTTTATTAATTATAAACAATTTATTATATATCCATTTTACTTATTAGCAATTATTAATTATATAGTATCAAAATATCCATCATAAAATATTTTATTATTTATGACACCTTCATAAAATGGTTATTTTATTAATTATTTTAAGAGGAAGACAGATGCTGCTGGCTTCCCCTTTGTCTGCTTCATCTGTATCATGTATATTCCTATTTTTGAGTGTGTTGTGTTTCTCTTCTCCCCCAGATTATGAGCTGCTTGAGGATAAAGACTATTTTTACCTTTCCTTTCTATTCCTAGGGCACGGCATGTTGCTTGGTAGAAAATAAACATTTAATTAGTGTTTGATGAGATATTGATTAATAGTTGACTTGTCATAATGCTTCTACTATGTTACTGTCTTTGGCCTTCACAGTAGTCCTGGGGTGGAGCTGGTTGTCATGTCCTTATTTTGTAAATGAAGAAAGTGAGACAAAAGAGAGATTAAATGGCTCTCAAGAGCTGTTCAAATGAGCTGGTTAGATTTGGAGATGTTAAAGACTGTGTCATGGTCTAAACCCTTCCTTTTACCAATAAGGAAATTGAAGTACCAGGAGTGGAAGTGATGATGTTAAAAGTGAGACTTGGTAGAATAAAGGTCTCCTGTCTTAGTATGGGACTCTTTCTGCTAAATCCACACTGATTTTAAGTTACTTTAGTAACTTTTGGCCATTTTATTTTATTTTAGGTTTTTTTTGTTTTTGTTTTTTTTTTGTTTTTGCAAGGCAGTAGGGTTAAGTGGCTTGCCCAAGGCTATACAGCTAGGTAATTATTAAGTGTCTGAGGCGGGATTTGAACTCAAGTGCTCCTCTATCCACTGTGCCACCTAGCTGCCCCTTTTGGCCATTTTAAATGAATTAAATGTTTTCTTTATCAGCTGTCATCTATACATTGAGAAAGTTGGGCTAGAGGACCCTCTATGGCCCTTCTAGCTTTAATTTATGATCCTGTTCTTTGACTGTAAAGCTTTTTTTTTTTGTACTTAAAAGATTTTATTTATTTTGAGTTTTACAATTTTTCCCCTAATCTTACTTCCCTCCCGCCACCTTCCACAGAAGGCAATTTGCCAGTCTTTACATTGTTTCCATGGTATACATTGATCCAAATTGAGTGTGATGAGAGAGAAATCATATCCTTAAGGAAGAAATACAAAGTATAAGAGATAACAAGATCAGACAATAAGATATTGCGTTTTTTTCTAAATTAAGGTTAATAGTCCTTGGTCTTTGTGCAAACTCCCTAGTTATTTCTCTGGATACAGATGATACTCTCCATTGCAGAGAGCTCCAAATTGTCCGATTGTTGCACTGATGGAATGAGCAAGTCCATCAAGGATGATCATCACCCCCATGTTGCTGTTGGGTTGTACAGTGCTTTTCTGGCTCTGCTCATCTCATTCAGCATCAGTTCATGCAAATCCCTCCAGGCTTCCCTCAATTCCTGTCCCTCCTAGTTTCTAATAGAACAATAGTGTTCCATGACATACATCGACCACAGTTTGCTAAGCCATTCCTCAATTGAAGGATATTCACTTAATTTCTAATTATTTGCCACCACAGACTATGAATATTTTTATACAAGAGATGTTTTTACCCTTTTTCATCATTTCTCCAGGGTAGAGACCTAGTAGTGGCATTGCTGGATCAAAGGGTATGCACATTTTTTGTTGTCCTTTGGGCGTAGTTCCAAATTGCTCTCCAGAAAGGTTGGATGAGTTCACAGCTCCACCAATAATGTAATTGTGTCCCAGATTTCCCACAACCCTTCCAACAATGATCATTATCCTTTCTGGTCATATTGGCCAGTCTGAGAGGTGTGAGGTGGTACCTCAGAGAAGAAAGCTTTTTTTTTTCAATGTCTGTTCACTTATCATCCTAAGTGGTTGTTAATTTTGGTTTGGATCTACCATTTCTTTGAAGTGTAGGAACCTTTCTCAACTGTTCAGGATTAGCAGCTACCCTCAAGTTTTGAGTGTGAAACAATTGCCTGGGCTTGCCTAGGATCTTACAACCAATCTGAGGCATAGGTAGTCCTTGAATCCAGGTCTTTCTGATTGGTTCTGCCACTCTGCCACATTGACTCTGTAGTTGAATTTCCTTGTGCCCTTTCATGGTGTAGTCATGACCAATGGTTTTGAATGTTGCTTTAACTGATTTCTAATACTCAAGAAAATTTGTGGAGAAAAGACCTTTGAGAAAAAATTATTATTTCTGAAAAACAAAGCCTATTTCTCTCTCTTCCCACACTTCTCCTTTTCTGCTGAAGACATTATCATCCTTCCTGGTACTAAGTCTTGGAGTCATACTTGATGTTTTACTCTCCTTGGCACTTCCCATACGCCAAAGCTGATTTTATCTTCTCAGTATCTTTGGCCTTTGTTTCTTCTGTCAATCACTCTTGAGTTCAGGCTTTAATACCCCTTTGTCTGGATTATTGCAATATCCTCCTAATCACCATCCCTGTCTCCAGTCACACCCTTCTACAACCTATCTAGCGGCACATGGCTTCCAAAAATAATGATCCTGACCATGTGTAGGACTGACTTAAGAAATGCAGATTTACTCTTTAGCTTGATATTTATCTGGCAGACCTTCTCCCACCTTTATAGGCTAATTTTACCTTGTCCCTCTTTCTGTACTCTGTATTTTATATTCCATCCAAATGGACCTGTTCGCTGTTCTCTACATTTAGCACTCTTCTTCTGTTTCCATGGCTGTTCCACTTGCCCAGAATTCAGATAGTCCTTAGCTTCCTTCAGGTTTCAACTCAGATGCCACTTCCTGTAGGACCTCTTTCCAGCCCTTCTTACGGTGTTAATATTCTTTGCCTTCTCTTTTCTTTCTGTCATGTGTCTGTATAGCACAAAAGTGTGTTGGTTGGAGTAAATAGCTCAGCCTGAAATCCAGAGGGAACCCTTAGTGGCTTGCAAGGTAGGGGGAAGGCAGTGAAAGCAAGGATTTGAGGTGTGGCTAATTCCTTTTTGAATGAGCTTTCCTGTGGTCATTCATAGCTGGAGATGGAAGGAGGAGTCATCCTTTTTGACCTGGGTATTTGTCCTTTATGAAGAATATAAATGACCTTGTTATTTTCTTCTGCCTTTCTGGAAAGTTTTGCTAATCTTATTTGGTTTGTTTTTGCCATTTCTTTTGGTTTTGAAACCTTCCATTTTTAGTTTGGTCCCCTCTTTTCTTGGCTAACAGAAATAAGCAATTGATGAATGAAGTTTTTCTTCTGTTCAGTAGGATTTTTTTTATAGTGCTTGAGCTATATGGAAATTCCTGGTGCTTCTTACCCAAAGTTAGAGTGAGGCCTTTGGAAATGAGTGTGACCAACGACTGCCTAATTCCAATGGCCATTCATTTGTTACACCTTGGTGGAAGCAACACCACAGCAGACTGTAAGTTGACAGCTACAGCCGTCTAGAGATAGCCAGCAGGGCACATTCAGATTAAGGGTTCCTAAACTTTAAGCTCTGTGAGAGTCACCGAATTTAGCAAAATGGTCTTTATTTCTGAGACCTGGCGGAATGAATAGCCTGTTTTAAACTCTCTCTCCTTTGGGAATAACTCCATTTGTCTCCCCTTTCAGGATGCAGAAAGAACAATTCCTTGCAGAGGAAGAAGATGATGATTTGAAGGAAGTTACGGATTTAAGGAAAATAGCTGCTCAGTTGTTGCAGCAGGAGCAGAAGAACAGGTATCCATTGCAGCCATGAGATTTAAATAGGAAGGTACAGGGTCATTAAATAGATTATTGAAAGTTAAAGTATATTAGATTTCCAGCCAATGGTGGAATGCCTGTGGGGAATTTCCAAGGGACTAACAACTAATAATATAATGGGAAATATTTAGGCAAATGGGTGCTTATGTCTGTATGTGATTCCAGCTTAGAAATGGGTATGTATCTTGGAGGAAAACTTCATAGGCAGGAATTTAAAAAATAGTCTTTAGTCCATTTCCAATTCATTTAGTGACTTGGTGATCAATTATAAATCTGCACATACATTTTGTGTGTGTATGTTAATATATGTGTGTCTATTTGTACATTCGTACAGTTTTATGCTTTATTTCAGAAGCAGAAGTACTCCAAATTTACTTAAAACATCAGTTGAAAGTTGAGTATTTCAATGTCATTTCACTTCCCTAGCTCTGTGAATTTTGAATGATAAGATTTTAATTTTAATGAGGAATCACCTGTCATTATACCTTGTATCTTTGTTTCTGCATGACAGTTTCTCAGATCTGTGGATCGCTAGAGGAAATTCAAAGTTGAAAAATCAATTAGAGCAATGGATTGCTCGAGATTGGCTTCTAATAAGAAACTGGGCAGGATTTCAAACATTTAAATAACTAACTTTACAAATATTTTTTTTTGTAACGTTGTGGCATTTATTCCTCTTAAGCTATTAAACTTAAATCTGCGCGATGACATGGAACACCCTCTGTGAATGTGTGTCAGCATTTACACACGCATATATATGGTACACACATCTATGGACACACAGAGACACATAAACATCTTGTTCATATATGTTTGAATATTAGATAGAAGTCATTTAATAATTGTTTGTATGCTTAAAATATTTGAATAATTCAGTATGCCTTTAGAAGATCCTAAAATGAATGTTAGAACTCATTGGGTCACCTGTTGGCTAAGACATTGTGCTAATTAATGAGTTCCAGTGGATAAGTCTCATTCCTATTGCTCTGTTTACTTCCAATCATTGGTAGCTTTGGATCATAGGAGCCCTAAGGATATGGAAGTAGGAATCAGTTTAAATCCTTCCTACTTACTGGAGAAAAAAGAGCAAAACCCCTATCCTTGCTGAGGTTAGGCTAGTTGTAGTATCTCTTTATTTAAAGAAATTCCATGTTGTAGCTGGCCATCATAGTGAGGAAAAGCAGTGTCAGGAAATCACTGGAATCTTCAGATTTGGATTGGTACAGAGATGGGCCAAACAGGATCATTGGGCACTTGTATCCTAATAGGAGTACAACATAGTAATTCTCAAAGTGAAATCTTTGTTATTGTTTATATTAACAAAAGAGAGGCCTAATGGATAGTGATTTAAGCATCCAAACCAGGAAGGCCTGACTTTAGGTTTGACCTTAGACAATTACCAGCTGACAATTCTTCCCCTGAGTAAGTCACTTAACTTCTCCATTAGGAATCTTTTTCACATTGTTAATCTGGAGGGGAGTTTACTCACCTGAGAGTTCCCTATTCCACAGAAATCACAAGTCCAGTCCTCAGCTTTTTGGAGTGGTGTAACTGAAGTATGCCAGTATTTATGCTATTGTGATTATTTGTGCACTTTGCAGGGGGCATTGTGATCCTTTGATTATAGATAGGCTGATTTTAAAAAAATTGTTTTGAATAGTCAGTGGATGGTGTGCCAATATGCAAGATATTCTGGAGTTTTCTTTTATCAAAATTTCTGGAGTAAAATATTAAGAAATTTAGTAGAATCCTAAACTTAGACTAGTGGCAGAATAACTGGCTCATGCCCTTTCTCAATGTTTGATGTGCCTTCCTTCCTATTGATTCATGTCCTTTGTGTATCATTCATGCCTCCATTGTCTAGGATGCCTTTATTTCTCCATCTGGAATCCTGTGATTACTCTTCTCTGCACTGGACACCTGTTAGGTTTTTTCTTCATTTCAGAGATGAAGATGGAGGTCAGCCCAGTCTTGCCTAATATGACTACTTTACTCTCTGGGCATAAAATAGTTTGGTTCCTTTTTTATTACCTAGCAAGTGGCAAGATAGTTTTGTTTGCTTGTTTTTTTTAAAGCACCAATAGACTCAGGGTAGGTAAGAACTGTAGCTGGCTAAGGAGGCCCTGCTAAGGAGATGCCAAGGGACACATCTAAATTATCAGAGTGCATTTGAGAGGGAATCTCTCAAGCATCACTGAGAAGCTCAGTGTGCTGAGAGATGATTTGGGCATCTCCATTCAATATTTCAGTTTTACAATAGAAATGTCCACAGTGAGGCTTTTTTGAGCACTATAACTGTTAGTTGATAATTTATCTCTTCCTCCCCACATGATCTGATTTTTTTTGTTCTAGGTATTACAGGAATTGCATGTCAATTTTATAGTTATTTTTTCTGGAATTAATACAAAACCAGCATTTAGCCTCTTATATTATACATCAGCCTATGCTCATTTGATTGGAAAATAAGTCAAAGTTTATAGACCTCTGTATTTGAAATTAACCTTTCTTTGAGAAACTACGATTGTAAAAAATTTGCAGGATGACCAGAAGGGTTATTTTCTTTTTTTCTTTGGTACTATTATTAAATTTCTTCATCAGGTCTAAAAAAAACTCAGTTATAAGATCTTCTCAGATCTCTTTTCCTAAATGTTGAAAGCTAATTATGCTATTCTTTAAGAAAATTCAAAATATTTAAAGGCATTGGCAAATCTAATGAGATAATTGAGAAACCTGACTACCTTTTCACCATTTAGTCTGTATTTAGAAGGTTAAATAGGCATTAATAGAGGCAGCATGGAAGAGTGGCAAGAGGTCTTTCTGTTAGGATGACCTTGTTTTTTGAAGTCCTGCCTCTGACTCAGACTGGTCTTGTGTCCTGGTAAGTCACTGAACAGGCAGCTCTGTATGAAAATAATTGCAGAACTGTCACCCATCCATGATGGTTGGGGAAGAGTTTATATTAATGAAATCACAAGCCCTGTTTCCCCCCCTTCTCCACCCCCCAAGAGTTAAATTGTCTAAACATTTTTGTTGGTGACCAGCATTGAGGAGGAGTTCAGGTGATCAGATTTGGAACCCTGTGCTTTGTTGACTAGATATTTTCTTTCTTCTGCTTTGAATAATCAGCTTGGCTTAAGTTTTTGCTAGGTACTCATGTTTTTGGCTTCTTTCTGTCACTTGGATGTGATTGTAGAAACTTAAATTGAGTGTGGTTATTAAAAGCAGATTGTTTCACAGAAACATTGGTGGCCTCTCTGTCTTTTCTTGTCTTCACCTTCTAGAATTTCTTTTTGCCCTTCGAGTTTTCCCCTCCTTGGGTCCATAGTTATTTTACAACAGAAATGATCTTAATGATTTTCTAAGCTGCAAACAAACGATAAAAGTTTAAATGGTTTTCCTTCTAGATCTCATTGTATTTGTCCTATTGGTTTTTACCATCTTCACATTTGATTAGAAATCATTCTTCCCACTAGAGGTTATCCTTGTCTACCACAGTGCATCAGATATCTTTGCTTTTACTGTAGCTTACTTTGAATGTTATCCATATATATATATATATGTATATATATATATATACATATATATATATATTATACACACACACACACACATATATATATATATTTATATATGAAATTTATCACATTAAATGAGGAAGATATCAGATAATTATTTTTTGTTCAGTTTATTTTAAAATTGGGCAGCTAGGGGCATCTGGGTGGTGCAGTGGATAGAGCACTGAATAGAGTCAGGAGGACTTGGATTTGGATCTGGCCTCAGACACTTAATAGCTATGTGACCTTGGGAACTTCACTCTTAACCCCATTGCCTTAAATAAATAAAAAAATAAAAATAAAAAAAATAAAATTGGACAGCTAGATGGCACAGTGGATAGAGTGCTGGGCCCAGAGCCAGGAAGACTCATCTTTATGAGTTCAGATTAAATTTCAGACATTTCCTATTTGTGTGATTCTGGGCAAGTCAATTAACACTGTTTGCCTCAGTTTCCTTTTCTGTAAAATAAACTGGAGAAGGAAATTGTACACCACTTGAACATCTTTGCCAAGAAAACCAAAATGGGGTCATGAAAGGTTGGATATGACCGAACAATAACAAATTAATTTAAAATTATTTTTCTTTTGTTCTCTGAGCCTATACCAAATCATTGTTTCCTGAAGACATCCCAAAGAGTCTTGGATGACATGGAGATGCTGGCAGACAATCTACATTTTCCATTAGATAAACCCATTTATTTTATAACTGACTATTAAAGAGTAGGAAAAGATTTTAAGTAATCAAAATCTGAAGACTTAAAAACTCCCTTCCAATCAGCCCATCACAAACTCAAGATGCCTAAAATATTTTCTGAATTTTCTTCATGGATTGAATTTATACTTAGGCATAATTTTCTTCTAAAAACACAATTTTTATTCCATTTATCTTAATCACTTTTCATAAAAATTTTCTGCATATTCTAAATTCTTATTACTACTGCATTTGATCATATCAAAGGCCACTGGAAATGTCCTTCCCTGCACATATTTAAAATGGTCATTTAAAAAAAACATCGATTTTTTTTCCCTTGAGAATAATTTGAGTGATTAAGTTCAGCCTTTATAAGAAAATTTTCAACTGTTTAAAGAAATCATTCTGTTGCAGACATTTTAACTAATCTATCAAGTTACCCAGCCTTGTTCACACTTCCCATTATCAAAAAAATGACATACTACCTTCGAGTCAGAATATATGGAGAGTGACAACTACTGCTTGTCTTGTGATATTTTTAAAGCATGCCACCTGTCATCTTAATTCATTTGCTGCTCCTAGCATGTGGACTTGTTGACTTTCATTTGCCTGTTTTAAAGGAATGAGTCTCATACATTTGGGTCTGTGCAACAGCATATCATTGTTCTGGGGCATTTTCAGTCATGCCAGTTTACTCGATAGCATAGTAATTCTTTTATTTGTCTCTTTCCTTTTACCTTCTCTTTATTAGCTTTCAGACAACATGAACCTTTTGACTTGGTTTAGATAAGGGATAGTACTAAGTCTTGTATAAAATAAGAATAAAAGATCTGTAACTGAAATTCAGAATTCTGGAGATCAATCACTGTGATTAAACTATACTTAGTATATGAATTGACTAAGCAATATTGATTTTGGTTTTGAGTCAGAGTGGATATGTGCATAGCTATTTTATGTGACTTTGAGAAGCTCTTGTAAAAATTCCAATTTGAGGGTCATCAAATTAACTTCTGACTTGTTATAACTAATCACTCAGTTCTTTCTACTCTTGAAATCTCTCCATTCTTCTTTCCTTGCTGTACTAATGACTTCCCTGTACTCTCCCATCAACATCTCCTTACTTCTTCCATCTTTGGGTTTGGTTGATGTACGGGAAATGTGAATACAGACGGAGACCTTTAAGTTATAGAACATCATTCAGTGAAAAACTCTTCCAGAGGACCAGAGCAGCAGGACGTGCATCAAGGTATCTCAAGTTTTTGAAGTGTTAAAGGACCATTTTCATTGAACTAATTTTCAAAAACGTTTGGAATTAGGCTTTTGCTTGGAACACTACTATTAATTATATCTGGATTACTGACTTCTTTCAGTGATCGACATAAGCTTCTAGCGATTTATCAGTGTAAGATGCCACAAGTTTCTAGAGATGACATTTTCAAGGAACTTGCAGTGTCGATCAGGACTGGTTATAGTTTCCTGAGAAATTTCGAGACTGCTATATTTATACTACTGTATTTATATCACCTAATGTTGTATAGCCTAATTGTATATAACACCATGAACTGTCAACTCTAAATTCCAAATTTCTAGAAGAGAATAGAAGTCTAGCTAAAAGACCTAATATAGAACACACATATCATCTATATTTGTCTTTATCTCTGAAATGTAGCTGATCTATTTGGATATGCCTGTATGGTTAGATGTTTGCCTTTTCTATTCAACCATAATTATCTCATATTTGTGTCTGGATCTCAGCTGAGTAGGTGGCAGTGGGTAACAGGACTGTGAATCTCTTTGTATTGTGTCTCAATAATAGAACGATATAACTCATTTACACTTGATTATATTCTCACTCCCTGATCCTTTCTTCCTAAGTTACAAAAGGGCCAAAGAAGGAAAATGAACCCATTTTTCTTCATGTGGGGGAGGGGCGAGAAAGGAGGAAGCTATTTCCCATTTTCATGATGAAAGTGCTCTGAACTAAGATTTAGGAGAGATTGTATTGTTAATCTTGGGCTGATTCCACCACTTACTAGCTATAAGACCTTGGGCAAGTCACTTTTTCATTTTGGGCCTCAGTTTCTTGAACTGTAAAACAGGGTGTCTAAGTGATCATTGATAGTGCTACATTCTATCTTTCTAAACTGACCGAGAGGACTTTTCTCTGTGAATTTATGTCATAGGGATGTTCAACATATAGTCTAATTATTGGACTATCTATCACTTTAGTTCATTATATAAGTAAAGAAAATTTTGAGAAATTCTCATTGACGAATTTCACAGGTCTTTAAAATTAATGTTTAAATAAAGTTTACCCAAGGGGAGGCTAGGTGGCACAGTGGATAGAGCACTGGCCTTGGAGTCAGGAGTACCTGGGTTCAAATCCGACCTCAGACACTTAATAATTACCTAGCCGTGTGGCCTTGGGCAAGCCACTTAACCCCATTGCCTTGAAAAATCTACAAAAAAAATAAATAAAATTTACCCACAGTTGTTTTGACATCTATGAAATCACTCTGATGTCAACCAATAAAAACTCAGGAATGTTTGTGAGACGATTGCACTTTGAAGTGATCTACCTCAAAAATGATTTCCCTGACATTCCTCCCCCAACTGTGTTTACATTTAAGGCCTTTTGTAGCTTTGCACTCACACCCTCCCCTTTTTAGGTCATTTCACACCTAAAGACTGTCTAAAAATTGCCAGTAGTTATGTTATTGTCTCTTGAATTTTATTTTCTGAATGTTTGGAGATAAAACCATCAAATTTCTGTATCACTCCAAAGGCCTTGCTGCTTAAAAATCATATTGGTACTGGAACAAGGAATTGTAATTTAAGGTAAAATTGCTGCAGGTAAAGGTAAAGGATGCAACAAATAAAACTCCAGTTAGAAACTGCTAGTAAGCCAAAAGTTCTTGTCAAAAAGATAGTCAAAATGATGGGATCATCATTTTCTTCTTTGGACTCTTCCCTGTCATTTTATTATCTTGATAATTTGAAATATATAACTATATCCATATCTATATATCTATATCTGCGTTGGGGATTAAGCTTGAGTGGGTTTAAAGCTGCTTAGAAATGGTAGGACTTATTAGTTCTCTGTTAGCATTTTTGATTCTGTACTGTCATTTGTCAAATGCATATACTATAATTTCTTTGATATTAAAATACATTCTAAACCAATCATACTAGCCCCTAAAACATGTTTTCCTCTCTTTCTTCTGTCTTGGAAAATTGGCTTTCTCAGCTGGAATTGGCAGGTATACATGGAGGAGCTGACCCAGCTTTCAAAAGAGAAGGCTTGTTACAGGGAGAAAGGCATGGCAGGTGGCTCAGTGCCACTGTCCCTTGACCCTGCTCTTTCCCAATGAAACTTGTTTCCAAACTTGTTTCCCCGTACTTTTCTTTTTGATTTCTCTGTATCTTAAAGATGTTATTGTTGAATTTATTCTCTTTATTCTAAATCACTGTTGATTTCTTGATTTGTTTCTAGGCTTCTTAATCATTCATCTTCAGCAAATCCAAGAAACAGACCTAAGCAAACTGTGGAATTTGAGAAAAGGTATACACCTGTGTTAGTGCTTGTTTGTTTTTGGTCAGTCTGGTATTTTCTAGTCACCTGTTGCCTGTGGTTGCTGGGGGGACCTGGGCTTTTTGGTCACAGCAACTCCCAAGGCACAGGTAGAGGGAGCCACTCCAGGACAATTTCTGATCCTGGAAATTGTGAACTCTTGGTTTGCTCTAATGTGGCTTGGTTTCCCACAGAGAAGTTTGTTTCTAAATGGTTCCCAGCCTGGTCTCACAGATTAAGAATTAAAAACAGGTATGGTATGAACTTGATACAAATCCTTTGTGATTGATCAAAGCAAAAGCAAGGAGATCTCATTTATTCTCCTACCGAGTTCATATCTACTATTTGACTCAATAAATAGCAAGTTGAACTAGATGGTGTCAGCCTTTCCTTGTCATGAGCCATGTACTTTCTTCACACTTTAGCTGCATATAGAGTTGGGTAGTAAGAATGGCTAGTATTTCGATATTGCTTGCAGATTCACAAAGCATTTTATATGTTTGATCCTTCATGTTCCTCTCAAACTCCCCTTGAGATTGATATTGCTATTATTCCTGTTTTACATATGAGAAAATTGAGACCAAGAGAAGCTAAATGACTTGCCCAGGGCCACACATTTAATTAGTGTCTTCTTGATTATTAGTCCAGTGCTCAGTGCACTCTAGAGCCTCCTAGTGGCTTGTCCTTTTAAATTATTTTTGCTCATTCCATTTGTCTGTATACATGGTCTCAATGGGTATGGACACAATGCAGATGAACACTCGAAGGCCACAGACATTTCTTTAGAATCTGCACAGCCATTGAAGCTTTGCTCTAGGATTGGTCCTCAGGGCATGTACCTTTTTGTTCTGAATGGTAGGAATAAGCAGAGTCATAACTGCTGAGAGGAGAGAGATAAGAAGCAGTGGAGATAGGTGAAAGTGTTGAGGGCTTTTAGAGTGCAGAATCTGCCTAGTAGTACAGAGTTACTTAGAAAAGACTCAGATGAGTCCCCCCATTGCTCTTGCTAAAAAGCAAGCATCCAAGAGTTGTTTTAGGCTGACAATGAAATTCATTTAAATTTGCCTGTTTTTATTCATTCACATGATGATTTTCAACTTATATATCATGACTACATAATTAGAGCAGTACAAACTGTATATACACCAGAAAAGTCACTTGACCTCATCATTCTCAGTTCTCTCCTCTGGAAAAGAGAGGGCTAGGATTTCATAGGCTTGCTGTTGCACAGCTGGAAGGTACTTTAGCAGCCACCTAGTTCAACTCTAATATCAGCCAGATAATAATCTTTTGTCTCCAGAGGCCATGCTCTTTCTATGATATCATTGCTAACTTTGAAGAAAGAGCATTTCCAGTTTAAAATCCCATGATATTGAAGGAAGAATTCTTTACTGCACATTGGTGAAATGAAGTAAAGAAAACAAGACTTGAGTATTTTAAAGATTATGTTCAGCAACGAGGATAAATGAATCTTTTTTTATTATTTATTTTTTTGATCATTTATATCTAGAATATCTTTTTGTGTCCTGGATCCTTTTGGTAGTCTGAAGCCTAAAATACATAGAAGGCAATGTATTATACCAAAATTTAGTTATTAAAATATTTTACAAAGTTCCTGGACCCTAGATTAAGAACCCCTATTGTAGATGGGGAGGATAGTTATTACAATTTATTTGGTAGCAAAATTAATTTTATTATACTTATACCTAAATTTTCAGAATGCTTATAAGTAATTTCTAGCCAAGATCACAGGTACCACCATTTGTTTTGTTTTGTTTTTTGTTTTTTAGGTTTTTGCAAGGCAAATGGGGTTAAGTGGCTTGCCCAAGGCCACAAAGCTAGGTCATTATTAAGTGTCTGAGACCGAATTTGAACCCAGGTACTCCTGACTCCAAGGCTGGTGCTTTATCCACTACGCCACCTAGCCACCACCCCCCATTTGTTTTAATGTAGTTTTGGTCTCTGTGAAAGTTTGGCCTTTCTGGCTCTGTTTTTGGGTTTGATGCTCCTTGCTTAACTTTATCAAATGAGATCAGAGGGTAACTGAATTATTTGGGGAAGCTGTTTTACTAAGGGAGAAGTCTGTACTAAAACTTTTACCCCTTTAAACAGTTAATCTCCATTGCTTCTCCTTTGGTACCTGAGAGTGGTCACCATCATAGTTGCTGGGCATGCCTAGCTGTGAATTTGGTATTCATAGAGCAAAGAGGTAGGTTCTTAATGCAGACAAGTTGTATGCTTCAAAACATTTTCATAAAACTTGAATTTCTTTGTGAAATAACCTCCCATTTTAAGTAATCATAATCATAATAGCTAGCATTTATATAACATCTACTATGTGCCAGACTGTGTTAAATCAGCACTGCACAAATATCATCTCATTTGATACTCATGGAGGTAGGTGCTAATTATATCCTCATTTTACAGATGATGAAGATAAGGCAAGCAGGAGTAAAGTGACTTGCCCAAGATTATATAGCTATATCAGAGATCTATAAAACTTCATTTAAAACAACATCTTGGAATGAGGTTGAAGCTATTTTCATTTCCTTTCTTAAAAGAAGGGGAAGGATCCCCCTTTTCCTAAATTTTCACTTTAGGGCCTAATTTCCCAGCATTAAGCCTAGGCTGCTGGGCAGAAGCTTTTATTTTATTTTATTTTTTTAAGAAAGCTTTTATTTATTTTGCATTTACAATTTTTCTTCTAATCCTGCTTCACTCCCTCCATCTGCTACAGAAGGCAGCCATTGTTTCCATGGTATACATTAATCCAAATTGAATGTGATGAGAGAGAAATTATATCCTTAAGGAAGAAAAAAGAAAGTATAAGAGATAGCAAAATTATATAAGAAGATAACGGTTTTTTTTTCCTAAATTGAAGGTAATAATCTTTGGTCTTTGTTCAAACTCCACCATTCTTTCTCTGGATACAGGTGGTATTCTCCATTGCAGACAGTCCCAAATTGTCCCTAATTGTTGTACTAATGGAATGAGCAAGTACATCAGGGTTGATCATCACCCCCATGTTGCTGTTAGAGTGTACAAGGTTTTTCTGGTTCTGCTCATTTTGCTTAGCATCAATTCATGCAAATCCCTCCAGGCTTCTCAATTCCCATCCTTCCTGGTTTCTAATAGGACAGTAGTGTTCCATGACATACATAGACCACAGTTTGCTAAGCCATTCCCCAATTGAAGGATATTTACTTGATTTCCAATTCTTTGCCACCACAAACAGGGCTGCTATGGATATTTTTGTACAAGTTATATTTTTACCCCTTTTCAGCATTTCTTCAGGCTATTGACCAAGTAGTGGCATTGCTGGATCAAAGGGTAAGGGTATGCACATTTTTGCTGCCCTTTGGGCATAATTTCAAATTCCTCTCCAGAAAGGTTGGATGAGTTCACAGTTCCACCAACAATGTAATAGTGTCCCAGATTTCCCACATCCCTTCCAGCATTGATCATTGTCCTTTCTGGTCATATTGGTCAGTATGCAAGCTGTGAGTTGGTGCCTCAGAGATGCTTTAATTTGCATTTCTCTAATAAGTAATGATTTGGAGCATTTTTTCTTATGACTATGGATCACTTTAATTTCCTCATCTGTAAATTGCCTTTGCATATCCTTTCACCATTTGTCAATTTGGGAATGTTTTTTTTTATTGAAAATTTGACTCAGTTCTCTGTATATTCTAGAAATGAGTCCTTTGTCAAATACTAGTTAGAAAAATTGTTTTCCAATTTACTACATTTCTTTTGATCTTGGTTATAGTGGCTTCTGTGCAAAAGCTTTTTAATTTAATGTAATCAAAATTATCTAGTTTGTTTTTAATGATGTTCTCCATCACTTCCTTCATCATAAGCTGCTTCCCTTTCCATAGATCTGACAGGTAAACTAGTCCTTGATCTTCTAGTTTGCTTATAATATTATTTTTATGTCTAAATCCTGCATCCATTTGGATCTTATCTTGGTATAGGGTGTGAGGTGTTGGTCTAATCCAAGTTTCTTCTGTACTAACTTCCAATTTTCCCAACAGTTTTTATTGAAGAGAAAGTTTTTTTTATCTCAGTAGCTGGACTCTTTGGGTTTATCAAACAGCAGATTACTATAATCATTTCCTGCTATTGCACCTAGTCTATTCCACTGGTCCACCACTCTATTTCTTAGCTAATACCAGACAGTTTTGATGACTGATGCTGTATAATATAATTTTAGATCTGGTAAGGCTAAACCACCTTCTTTTGCACTTTTATTCATTGAATCCCTGGAAATTCTTGACTTTTTATTTCTTCATATTAATTACAACTTTTTCTAACTCATTAAAGTAATTTTTTTGGAATTTTGATTGACAGGGCACTAAACAGGTAACTTAGTTTTGGTAGAATTGTCATTTTTATATGTTAGCTTGGCCTATCCATGAGCAGTTGATGTTTGCCCAGGTATTTAAGTCTGATTTAATTTGTTTGAGAAGTGTTTTGTAATTGTTTTCAAAAATTTCTGAGTCTGCCTTGACAGGTAGATTCCCAGGTATTTTATATTGTCTGAGGTTACTTTGAATGGGATTTTTCTTTCTAGATCTTTCTACTGCATCTTGCTAGTCATATATAGAAATGTTGAGGTTTTATGAGGGTTTATTTTATATCCTGCAACTTTGATAAAGTTGCAAATTATTTCTAGTAGTGTTTTAGATGATTTTTGGGGATTCTTTAGATATACCATCATGTTGTCTGCAAAGAGTGAGAGTTTTGTCTCTTCCTTCCCAATTCTAATTCCTTTAATTTCTTTTTCTTCTCTAATTGCTGAAGCTAACATTTCTAATATGATATTGAATAGTAGTGATGATAATGGACATCCTTGTTTCACCCCTGATCTTATTGGGAATACCTCTTAGCCTATCCCCATTACATATAATGCTTATTGACGATTTCAAATAGATACCGCTTGTTATTTTAAGGAACAGTCCATTTATTCCTACACTCTCTAGTGTTTTCAGTAGGAATGGGTGCTGTATTTTGTCAAAAGCTTTTTCAGCATCTATTGATAAAATCATATGACTTCTGATAGGTTTGTTATTGATATAATTAATTATCCTGACAGTTTTCCTAATATCGAACTAACCCTGAATTACTGGGATAAATCCTATTTAGTCATAGTGTATTATCCTAGTGCAGAGGCTTTTATTTTAGCAGCATTTAGACTTAGTGTGGTCTATTACATCCTTTCTCCACTTTCTTTCACAATGCTGTTTGAGAAGTAGCAGCCACATTTTTCTTCCCTTCCCTTTGCTCTTTTCCATATTCTTTCAAAATCTCTCCTTTCCTCCAAACCCTCCGCTGGAATGCACATGATGCCCTCCATTTCCTGTAACCCCTTGTTCTCCCCCAAACCTCATAAACCTCCCCCCTCTATACAAAAGGTTTTTCCCACGGAGATTTTCCTTTAACCAACATATTGTGTCAAAATGTAAAGATTATGAAATGCAGCCTTGAGTAAAGCCAAAACCCTTCAGAAATGCAACAAAAAAGCCATCATCATTCAGTTGAATTGCTCAGTATGCAGAGCAGTTCAATGATAGGCTGACTTTTTCATTATTTTGGCATCATATAAATTGAGCTGAAATTAACTCTTATCTTTCATTGTGAGTCTTTTCCATATTAGAATGTTCTTTTGTGTTGGAGAAGGATTTGAACTTCTGACTCCATCTCCTAAGTGCCCCTAGTATTGCTTAGCATAACTCTTTTTATGAGGACCCTGCTTAAAATGGGTCTGTGATTTCATCATCCCTCTTATTATTGTAGGTCACCAAGTCCTGTGTGACTTATCCTCTCCAAGAGCTGCCCGAGGCAATTAGAGACTGAGCCATTTGACTGGCATCAGGCAAGTTAGATAGGTTAGTTGGTGACAGAACTTGAATCCAGTTCTTCCTTCCTGCCTCTTTCTCTGCTTGGCCTCACTGTTTCTCACTGCAGGGAGCTCTTACTTTTTAAATGATCATCCACAATGGGGTGGTTTTGTAGACATCATTTTTTTGAATACTTGTGGTTTTAGGACAAAACAAATTTTACCTTGTTAAATAATAGAATTGAATCCTAGGAAATTGATCTAAGAATTAATTTAGCAAAAGAAAATTGCTATAATAAAAAAGGTGACTTTATAATGAAACGTGTTTTTTTTTTTAAACCAAATGTACTTAAAGATACTTCTAAGCATTTTAATTAAGATGTTTTTCATTTTTTTAGTGTCCTGGCAGATGAAGTAAGTTCTGCATTGTCACCCTTCATGTGGCAGGTAAAGATGAAACTAAATTGTTGTGTTGTTCCTCACTGTGTACTAATTTGCATAGTTAAAAGCATGATTTTCTTACAGCCTTTAGGAAATCAAAAGAACCCAGTTGATGAACATCAGTGGCCAGAAACTCAACCTATAATTTGGCAGAATGAAGAAAGGAGGCGAAGCAAACAAATTAGAAAAGAATATTTCAAGGTAGCTAGTTTTTTTTATGTGCTATGTAACTATTATTGTTCATCTTTTCATTTTTATGGAACTGTAATTCACAGTAGGACACACTGACAAACTTAAATAATATGTAGTATTGATGTATGATCCAGTCATGTTAATAAAATAAAAGTAATTTTGAAAATCAATCTTGTCATGGTAAGAGAGCCATAGTTGCTAAACTCTGGGTACAGGTCAGGTAATGAATCTTTATAAACTGGGGTATCATCAGTAGCATTCTATTATCAGCCACATGAGCTCCAAATAGAATTTCCTACCATGATCCAGAGTGTTCTAAAAGTCTCAGGGCCTTTTAAAGGTGTTAAAACTTCAGAATGCCCTAAGACTTATAGGACAGTCTGTATGTAGTATAGACAGCAAAAAAAAGAAAGTTGGTCAGACATGGTCATCTGCTGACTTGAAGAGCAGGGCGAGGTACCTTTGTTTTGCTTTATAAGGACCAAATGGGAACTGAACTAAGGAAGAGCAAAAAGAACTTGTGGGATGATCAAAGGACTTCACACTGAAAATACACACTTGGCTTCAAAGTTCTTGAGAACTTCACTCAGTGATGGTTGCCTCCAGTACCTGCAGAAATACAGCCTTGGCCTTCAGGACAAGAGGAAGAAAAGTCGCAGTGGCATAGATATTATAGTGAGCCAAGGAAAAGAGTTCTGTGCTAGCTTTCAAAGGGCTTTAGAAGCAACATCGAAGAATTGCGATTTGATCCTGAATGTGTTCGGAAATCACTGGAAGTAGCCACCAAGCCTTTCTTTTATGCAGGCACTGTACTAAACTCTCTGGTTACAAAGGATCCCTTGGGATCTTTTAGTCTTATGAGAGATAACATGCAAGCACAAAGGTACAGACAAGATACAGACAAGATTAACTGAGGGAAATCTGA
Source organism: Macrotis lagotis (assembly GCF_037893015.1). Classification (NCBI taxonomy): domain Eukaryota; kingdom Metazoa; phylum Chordata; class Mammalia; order Peramelemorphia; family Peramelidae; genus Macrotis; species Macrotis lagotis. Next base: position 70,618,504 of record NC_133666.1, read on the forward strand.
GAGGAAAGTATCTTGTGAGAGAAACATCCAGGAGGCCACTATCACTGAAGAAGTGTTCTTGGGGGTCAGGAAGGGGTCAGTTTATAAAGGGCTTTAAAAACCAGAAGTCTTTATATTTGATCCTGGAGGTGATGGGATTCATTGGAGTTTATTGAATGGGGATAGGAGGTGACATGTAAGGATGTACATTTAAGGAAGATGAATTTGACAGCTGAGTGAATGCGCTAGAGGGAGGAGAGACAATGCAGGATATTGCAGTAGTCTAGGTGTGAGATGACGAGGGCTTGTACCAGAGTTAATGGCAAAGTAGGTGACATGTGTGAGATGTGAAAAAAAGTAGAATGAGGAGAACTTAGCATCAAATTGATCACAAGGGATGAGAGAGCTCAAAGTTGAGAAGGTTACTGGGTTGTGAGCCTCAGTGATGGAAGGATGGCAGTCCTTCTGACAGGGAAGGTAGGAAGAGGGGAGGCTTATGGGGGAAGATCAATTCTACTTTGGACATGTTGAGTTTTAAGATAACTACAGCATGTGGCAGCTAGGTGGCATAGTGGATAGGGCACCAGCCCTGGAGTTAGGAGGACCTGAGTTCAAATTCAGCCTCAGACACTTCACAATTACCTAGCTGTGTGGCCTTGGCCAAGTCACTGAATCCCATTGCCTTGTAACCCCCCCCCAAAAAAAATCCAAAAAACAATGTCCAAGAGTTAGTTTGTGATGAAGGCTTAGAGCCTAGGAGAGATGCTAGGGACAGGTGCTATGTTTCTTGGAGTTCTTTCTATAGAGATGACAATTAAATCCATGGAAGTTAAAAAAAGTCATTAAGAAAGAGAGTTTAGGGAGACAAGAGGGTTTGGGCATAATCTGGGAGTATAGTTATCATTAGAAGACATTTGTTGAATTCAATTGGTCTCTGCCATCACAGTGCATTTGATATGTTAATTTTATTTTTAAGTTTTGAATAAACGGTCCAATCAAATACATTTCCAAAAACAATTGGACCCCAAAATAGGATTTTATATAAAATCATGAATTTCTACTTCATGAGGCTTTGATTTTTAAGTATATAATAAATTATACACATTACTTTCCAAACTGTCCCTGCTTGGCTAATCCTCCCAATTTCTTGTGTGCATTTAAAAAAGTTTCAATGTACATCTCTTTGGTAGGAGTGTGAACCCAGTTCTTCCCCCTAATTAAAAAGCTGAGACTAGGAATTCTTGTGCAAACAAACATTGTCAAGCAAAACAAGTTCTCATGGTGGTCATACCCCAAAAGGTGCATTGCTTTTTGTCCCTTGGGGCCATCATTACTTCTCTGCCAGTAGATGGATTTCATCTGAGGTCCTTTGGAAATGTAGCTGGTTGTTTTGTTGAGAATACATAAGGCTTTCAAAGCTGGTTTTTTAAAATAATTTTTTATATATTTATGTTGACCTTGTGTAAATTGTTTACCTGGCACTGCTGTTTTACACTCAGTTCAAAACTCCCAGGATTCTATGCAATAGCCTCTTTCTTATAAAAATATTCAGTTACATTCATATGTTATAATTTGCTTGGTCACTCCCTAATTGATGACTGGCCCCACAGATTTTGGTTCTTTTTTTAAAGACTCATTTTTTCCTTGTAGAATCATTTTCAGCTTTGTTCATACTCCGTTTGTATCAAATGAACACAAGTTTCTAGTCATGGAATCCAAACTTAGTGAGGTTTTACTGTGTTTAAATTTGTTGGTTAGCAGAGGGATTTGCAGTGTTCCTTACTAGTCACAAGATGTCAGTATAAGCATGTTTCAAAGAGATTTACCCTGTAATTCGCAGGCTTTACATTAAATTAATTCAGAATTATTCATAACTGATTTTGTTTTCATACTTAAAATACTTTTTGGTTATCCAGAGTCTTTCAGTGAAAGAAAAGGAAGAAAAAGGTAGACATTCTCTTTTCTTTTTCAGTTTCCTGAGAATTGGGAAGACTTTTTACAGGATCTATTATTGAACTTAATCTGAATTTGTATTTCATTAAATAGTGATTTTTGGTACTCTAAAGAGAGATTTTAGATCTAAGAGGAAACATCACTCGGCTGAGTGATGCCTCTTTTGGAGTTATTTTGTTTCTGTAACTTGATGAAATATATCTGGAAACTTCTTTCTGCTTGGTCAAAAATCAATACTGTTAGGCTACTAGGACTTCATGGTTTTCCCAGCTCTAAGCAAGTGTTAATAAAGTTATTCTTCTAAGGGAGTTTTCCCCAAGAGGCTGAATCTGCCACCATTGGTGTCAATTAAGTATTGAATAGACTTTTCCTGATGATTGCTGGGAGCAATGAAATCGCCATCAGTTGATGCTAGATTAAAAGAGGAAATCAGCTCTCTTAGAACTAGTGTACCTAGTTTGGGGTAACCCCAGTTTTGCTGCAGTGCATTAAGTGGTATCCTGGGGGTGTTCAGAATAAACCAATTCAGCTTCATGTGTGAAGGTGTTCAAAGAATGAATGCCCTTTCAAAACAGCATATTAAGAAAAATAATACAAGATCCTCCCTCCTACTTCCCTTCTGCCCCTCTTCCCTGACCTGGATGACACACTCACCAATCTAACCCAATGTCAGGAGAAAGATTAGGCCTGCATGCATGATTAGGAATTCAGGAACGAGGGGTTCCTTTGCCCAATCCATACTTTTTACTTTGAACCTTACCTTCTTTTTTTTTTTTTTTTTGCTCCTGGATCTTCTTCTGGTTAAGTTACTGGGCTTGGCCTGATGCTTGGCAGGGAAGTCATCTTACAATGAACCAAAACTTAAAACCCAATGTCAAAGGAACATGACTGTCCTGTATTAATCACCCTCTGACTTTTTCCCCCAGGTGGGAAATTGCTAATTTGCTCATCACATGTGTCTTTCCAACTACTCCCTCTCCTCAGTTTCCATCTTCTTCCTTCCTTCATCAATAGCTAACATGGAAAACAATTACTGAATACAACTTTACATGTCATAAATCCCTATCTACTAGTAATTATGCTTTTGAAGTATCTTGCTAAAAGGTTTTCTTAAAGAAAACAAATCTTTTTCCTTCTGATGAACCTAATAGAAAGGATCTGAACAAGAGTTTCTTCCTATGAGCACTTTATAATGCAAATTCACTCAGTGTTTGCCTATTTGTTTTTATATCTTAGAGGCTTGTATTAGCAACTGCAACAATAACAAAAGGCCAGTATTTGAGACCTATGTCTCAAAGCAATTTTCCTACCAGTTATGAAATTCTAAGTCTTAGGAAGAGCTTCTGAAGCTTTTTCTTTTAGAGAGAAGACTAGTTTGAGAACCTTTCTGGTATCTTTAGCTCTCTTTACCAATGATTTTATCCACAAAAATGATTAATTTAGGTTTCTTGAAAGAGTCCAATTACATCAGTGTTTATGGCCAAATTTTTGTTGTAAATGGGTGCTTCTGTGGCATTTTCCTAGGTAGCTGACAGTACCTAGTAGTTAGTTTATTCAAGTTGTAGTAGTTTGTCCTTTTAAATATCTTGAGCACCCTTTCCTACAATACATCTTATTACTAATTTGTACCTTTTCTGAAAAATGGGCTTGCTTGGCAGAGGTCAACCCTTGTAAAAGGTATTTTATATCTTGGATTATACAAGTCTTGACAATAAGACTTTATTGTATTTTAAATGTAGACCAATACACTCAGATTGGTTTTTGGAGCATTTTCTGGGTCTTGGACTCTGCTAGTTGGTGGAATCATTGTTTCTGCATCTAGGACCTTGGTCTTGGGGAAACAAGATGAGGGAGCTTGAAACAGAGAGAACAATGCAAGGCCCTATCTTAAATGTTGCTAAAATGACTGTATTCAGGTGGGGACAACCCATAGAGAAGGAAGGGGCAGAGCAGCAGAGGCAGGGGCATATGGGGAATGCCAAGCAGAGGCAGCCAAATTTGGACCACTTGATGGATTTGTAAGGTGAAGGCAACAACTTGAGTACATAATCAGGGAAGAATATGATCTGTGTAGATAATAGTGAAGGAATCTACTTCTCTAGAAAGAAAAATGGAAGTTTCTGTTGGGCTTTAAGTTTTGCATTTGTTTCTCATATTTGGATCTCATAACAACCCTATGATATTGCAAGTATTATGAACAATGAGCACATATTATTTTTACAGATGAGGAAGCTGAGGATCACAGAAGTTAAGTGATTTGTTTACAATCACAAAAACCATCTAGGTTAGGATTTGACCGTAGGTCTTCATTACTTCAGGCCTACCATTTTTTTGTGCTGTGTTGGCACTCTAGAATCTGCTTGTGATCTATAGAGTGAATTGGTAGTGGGAGACAATGGAATTAGGAAGTCCCCTTAAGAGAAGGGTATTACAGTGCCTCAATCCTGATGTAATGAGGTTCTGTGTTATGGTCTTGGCAATGGAATGAAGGAGAAGACCCATATCTAAGGGATAGTTCAGAGAAGAATTGACAGGTCTAGGCTACAAAAATAGGGGATAAAGAAAAGAGAAGAAATGCAGATGAGTGTGTGATCTCAAGATTGGGCGATGGACAATGATACCACTGACACCAAAGGAAGCATTAGTTGGTTTAGGAGATGGGTGTTACCATTGCAAAATTGACTTCAGAATTATAGATACTTTTATACCCACCACCTTTTTTGACTGTTTTTTTGGAAGCATCAAAATATAAATAAATCTACTGGCTATAAAATTCAGTAGCCTAGAAAAGGTAAGAAGTATGAGTTCTGGGCTACTTTAATATTTCAAATTTTATTGAATTTGATTTGAATTGAATGCTATGACAAAGGAAAAAAATCACTTTTTCTTTTCAAATGTTTTGCAGTATAAATCCTCAAGGAAGAATTCAAGTGGAAATGAACATGATGAGGTAAGAAGACAATTAGCAATTATTGGAATTATTTTGTCTTCCTGTCTCTTATCTCTACAATACTTATGGCCTCTTCCCACTTTTTTGGGGGGCAAACTTGTGATGTGGAAAACTCCTTATATGACAACTTTCTTCAACTTTGGCAGCTGTCTATGACAGTGCCAAAGGTCCTATCCTGGGGTTCCTTAAGGAGTCTGTGGATTGATTTCGGGGGGGGGTCCTTATACTTGGATGAAAAAAAATAAGTTTTAGTTTTCACTCAGTTCTAACTGAAATTCACCATTTCCTTCATTTATAAATCTTCTGAAAACCTATTATTCTGAGCAGAGGTTCATGGACTTCATCAGATTGTCTAGAGTCCATGACATCAAAAAGGCAAAGAACCCCTGATGTCGTGTCTTACAGAGTTGCCCGCCCTGAAAGGTGAAAGTGATCTTTCCCCCCATGGTTACATTGCTATTACGTGTTGGCAGCACTTGAACCCAAGTATTATTGACTAGACTGTCTCTCCAGATGCTACACTGGGGTTATTTTTTAGTCCATAGTAGAGATTTAAAAAATTGATAGCACTCTGTTTTGTCATGTAACTTCTATAGTATACACTGGTCTAAAACTGTAAAATCATCACCATATTGTCAGTGATTTTATCAACATTTGTTTTTTGTTGCCTTCATATATTCATCATGAATTTTGGCCTTATCTTCCTTTATTTTAGTCTTATTGACAATGATTTAAATCTCAAGTTCTCAGTAATAGGTCAAAGATAAGAAGTTTATTTATAAATCCTGAGAATTTACAAATCTTAACTTGTACTGTTCCCGGCATTCTCTTTGATTTAGAACCACAATGGAATTAAAGCAATAGACAAACTTGTGAAGAAACTCTTATAATCAATAATTTAGATTCATAAGTGGTGACTGAGGGTGGGAGGAAGGGACACAAACAGCTAATTCATGTGACAGGAAATGCTGACATTGGTGTTCCTATAGGAAGTTGGCCCAGAGATGGGAGAAGTCAGGAAGTGGCCCAGTAGTCTTGTTTTTCTTTCTCCAGCCTAGACACCCTATTTCTTCCCATGACCTCCCTGGGAAATTTTTAGTAGGACAAATAATGGGGGGTATTGCACTAAAGAGACAGTCATGATTCTGGGGAATTAGGGACATTAGTTGCCTATTGGAGATAAGATATTAAGGGGATGGAGGATGCTGATTATTTGACAGAATTTAAGACTGAAGGTTTTACTTGAAGGCCAGGCCTTCTGTCTCATTGAGCAGTAGTGGTCAGTTCAATGCTGAATTGACTTGAGAGAGGACAGACAAAAAAAATAGGGGACTTAACATCATTTAAGATCAAAGCTTGCTGAGTAATTATCCCAGTACAGGCCCCAGTTACTTTAGCTGGTCAAATTGCTGCTGGCCAGCCATAAGTATCCCAGGAGGATGGTGGCATTTCTTTGTCGTTTCTCATCAGGAAGTAATCCTAGCAAAGGAATATTTTCCATTCATATCTTAAAAGGTTTTCATATGTGGTCTATATAAATAGTCTCCCTCATATAGCCTGTAGCAGATGAGAAAGTTCAGTGACAGACTTAGTCTATTAAAACAAGTTTTAACTTCTTGTATGTCTTGTGAGATTGTCATTCATATGTTTTAATTTCTCTGTTTCATATTTTTATCTCTTATTTTAGCAAGACAGTGATAATGCTAATGTGTCCCCACAGTCTCCAGTATCATCTGAGGTACATGTTCTGTTTCTGCGCGTGTGTGTGTGTGTGTGTGTGTGTGTGTGTGTCTGTGTGTGTATGTGCGTGTTTGTGCGAGTGTATGTATGTGTATGCAGAGCTCCTTCTGCTCTTCCTGACATCTTCATTCCATGCTCATCTTTTGTACAACGTCATTGGTTAACCCTGGGTTATTGCTGTTGCTTTTTTTACTCATGGGAAGTAATACATTAAAAGTGAACAATATTGCCTTTTCTATGCTCATTCTTGATCTTTGAGTTTGATATCCATGCATTATTATTGAGAAAGAACTTTATACATATTTACTAGAAAAAATAATGTACCATCTAAATGACTTTTCCCAGCTTTTCATTGTTTGAAAACAAATTATGAGTTTTAAGGCAGCTGTTAACAGTTTGTGAGAAACTCACAATCTAACAGTTTCTTCCCACTTGGACTTTCTTTTTCATTGTAAAACTTTTCCTGGCCTTGTGAACAGTTAAGCAGATGATCGTGAGATAGCAGGACATGGTGACAACACTGGGACTGGACTCATGTCCCAGCTCAACTAATGTGTGTGGCCTTGGCCAAGTCCCTTTCTATGTGCCTCAATATACTTTTCTATAAAATGAGAGGTTTGGACTGAACAGCCTTTGAGCTCTTTCCTAGCTCAAATTCTAGAATCTTTTTCTGATTCTGCAGTTATATAGAGAGGTTAGAGCTTAACTGGAACAGTCATTTCCTGGTGGATAGATTCACTGGAAAATGATGCAGTCCTTCATTTTGTTTTAGTACTGATTATATTACTTAATTGTATAGACATGAGAGGGTGATGTTTTTTATTTTTACTTAAAAGAGGCAGACTTTTTCCTTCTGTTTTATTTGCTTAGCTGCTTTATATATTAATATTTTGCTAAGGATTTTAAATGCGACTGGGGAAATCATTTGGGAAATATGTATGAAGAAATGATACACATAATTTTCAGAAATTTTTTACATTTGGGTGATTGAAGTAACATATCTAGGATTCCATATAATTTTTCTGCATTTATTGCTGTATATACATCTTTAGCATTGATAATCAGAACCAATAAGGAACATAGCAGTATGGGGAAGACTACTTAATGCTTAATATTTGAGAGTTCGTGGAGAATTCTGAGAGCCTCAGTTTTGGTTATAAAATGGAGATAATTGTATTTGCTTTACCTACCTCATGGAGTTGTTATGATAATCAAATGAAATTTATAGAGAAGGGCTTTGAAATCTAAAGTTCACCCATAAGCCTGAAAACAGATTAAAATTTGTCCTGCAGGTCCTACTAGTGAGAATTTAAGGATTTGTTGGGTGTAATCTGCCACCCTATTATAAATTCTTCTCCTGATAGATAATCAATAAATGTTGCTGACTACTTAATTTTTCTGTTGAATTATTGAGCCTCATTGTAGAGCTGCTTTGATTTTTCTGAGACTTTAATCCCACTCTTATTTCCCCAAATCCTATCTTTTTATTTCCTATCTTTTATGATTATTGCCTCTGCCTTTTCTTCACTTTGTTGCCTGGTGAGACATACACAAAAACTTAAGTGTTTAGCCAGTTAGAAGATAAATAGTGATTGGTATCTGCTTTATCCACTTAATTTGAAGCACAAATTTCTCCTACATAGAGGGGAATTATTAGCGGGAGAATGAGTATGGCAAAAGAAGGGTGCAGATGTGAACAACTAGCTTGGTGATTGTGAACGCCAATAGGTTATATCGGTTTGTTCTCATTTGTAGGATTATGACAGAACTGACAGTTATTCACACGGTCCATTTGGCTTGAAGCCTAGATCAGGTAAAATATGTTCTCTAAATTCAATGTCTCCGAGGTTATGTGTAAACTCGAGTTTGCAAATGAAATGACACTCAGCTCAAAGCTGTTGGATCTATGTAGTTTCTTTCTTCCCTCCTGAAAAAGAATTTTCTCTTGACTTTGTCTTTCTAATTCCTCTTCTCCATTTCTTTCTTCGAACTCTTCCCTGTCAAGCTCCCAAATGCTTCAGCTTTTTGTCTTAGAGGTACTGGAGTCTTATTTCTATCCTACTGGCACTATTCTTAAAATGACCACTTATGCCAGTAGACCCAAGTCTGTTTCAAAGTTTGGCATGCCGTTATGCTGGTAAGCCCCACAGAAAATGCATCAGGTGCCTTAGCAAGATCTCGAATCACTGTCCTTATTTCTGAATAAGTATACTGACCTTCAAGGATAATGAGAGAATGAAAGTCTGAATTGTATTCAGTGTCATTGTTTTCAAGTCAGGTAGCCAAAATCAAACAACTTATTTTCAGATCAGAACACATGCGGGAATCCCCAAACACTTGCATGCTTGCTTTAGTCCTCTTGTTCTCAGTTATGCAGATGAGTAGCTTTTTACTCTGTTGTCTTATTGTGTTGTCATATGTCTCGATGTAGTGGTGAGGAAACTGAAACACACATACACACACACAACACTCATACATGTGACTTAATTTTGCACGGATTCCTTTTCATTCTGCCTCTTTTGCCAGGGTAGGGTTGGTGTTTTTCTTTCATCATTTTCACTGCCTATGTTAAAAGTGAGCAAATGTCTGGTTTTCATAGCTTTCAGCCGGTCATCTCGCCAGGAATATGGGGCAGCAGATCCTGGATTTACAATGAGAAGAAAGATGGAACATTTAAGGGAGGAAAGGGAACAGATACGACAACTTCGGAATGTGAGTTAAACTGTTGGCTTTGATTTGCTGTGCAGAAATGGAGTCAGATTTCAGTTGTTAATTGCGGAAATGAGGTTAATTGGATTTTCAAAGAAGGAATGTCCTTCAAAATATGTTGATTGTAGAATGAATTGTAATTTAGGCATACCAGTTGTTTTTAAAGCTATGAACTATTTGCACCTCACATCTTCTCTTCCTTTTTCAACTAGAATCTTGAATCGAGGTTAAAAGTGATTTTGCCTGATGACATTGGAGCGGCATTAATGGATGGAGTAGTTCTTTGCCATTTAGCCAATCACATAAGGCCACGCTCTGTAGCTAGTATTCATGTACCATCACCAGCAGTGGTAAGTCCCTTACTTACCAAATGAAGTTTAACAAGTCAGTTATAAATTTAGAAGTCCATGGGTATGAATAATATTTTCATTTATTTAGTTTCTATTCAGGCTCTTTTCTGTCGTATAAAGTTTTTGATCTCTAGCTAATGAAAAATTTGATGACTCATGAAATCCTTCTCTTTACAGCCTAAGCTAAGCATGGCAAAATGTCGAAGAAATGTAGAGAACTTTCTTGATGCTTGTAAAAAATTGGGTGTCTCGCAGGTAATTATAATTGGTTTTAAATGTTGTCGCTAAAATCATCCCCTGCACACTCACTAAAGTCCTCCTCATACTGTGAAGGTTCCCATGGTACCTACTAGCAAATAAAGGATTTAAAGAATTCAGAGCAGAAACCTGCTTAAGTAAAGCAAGATCTAAAGCATAAGTAAAATATGACACTATCAAATTGTTCTTGTAAAACATAAGGTTCAATTACCAGAATGTGAGAAAGGCTTCTAGTATTATTGGAGGAGCTGGCTGTAATAGATTTGGGTCCATTAAAGAGTACAGCAAATGTAGGCCTAAGTTAAGTTTTGTCTGTAGTGGAATTGAATATGAAAGAGCCCCATTCTATCAGAAAAGAATGCAAATTTAAGTTGTGTTATTATCTTATTTTCATTGGATCAAAGCTCTAGAACTGGAGAGGGCTTCAGAGGCTGCTTGGTTAGATTGCCTCATTTTACAGAAGGGGAAGCTGAGGCCTGGAGAGCTTAAGTGACAGAGTTAGGATTTGTACTCAGAACTTACTCAAATAGAGTACACATTCCACTGAACCATATTGTTCTCTAGTTTTTAAATTAGTCGTAATTTTTTAATTTTAAAAAACCTTTTCTGTTATGTCCCATATTGGATGTATTTAAAATTCTAGTGGTGGTAGTGAGGAATTTTTGTTTTTTCTCTTTACTGCTTACTGTTTATTTCTGTAAAAGATTCATGTTGTTTTGAATTTGTATTTCCTATTTTCTGAACTGAGAATATTTTTCTAACTCACTGTTTACTCTTTACATCGCCTTTTTCATTTTGATGTTTTCATTTTCATTTTAAAACTAAGGCCATACAGTTTATTTTGAAAACAGAGAATTCTTCCTTAGCTATTCTTACCAAAAATTAATTTGAAAACATGAAAATGGAATAATATTTTATTTAACAAAATTACTCTCCACATGTTGAATGATAGGAGGGATATTTTTGACTGGGTTGTGTTGGGCTGAAATTTGCCTTTGTCAGTTCTTGTTTCATATTTCAAGATAAAACTTTATAGAGGAAATATTAAAGTTATTGAAGGGAATAAAAATGACCAATACTTCACAGTGCCCATTTATCAACTTTTATCAATCATCAACTTCCATCCTTGGCCATCATTTATTCAATCCAGTTTCATAATAACATCTACTAGACAAAGTTGTTCACCTTGTCCATGTTTATATACTTTATTCAAACAAAGTAAATTGATCTTAAAACAAATGTTCTCTTAATCAGACCTGTCACTCAGTACTCTTGCCGAGGTACTAGAATTCAGCTGTGTCATTCAAAAACTATGGCCTGGAGCTCACATGTGGCCCTTTTTGTTTTCCAGGAAAGACTCTGCCTGCCACATCATATTTTGGAAGAAAGAGGCCTGGTGAAAGTTGGTGTCACAGTTCAAGCTCTTCTGGAGCTGCCCACTACAAAGGCATCTCAACTGTCTGCAGCCTGACATGACTGGAAACAGTTATACAAAACAAGCCTAGTTTTATTTATTTGTACTCATTTGAAGCACCTCAATTTTCTGACCGAGAATGGCCAATCCAAATGGTTTTGTCTAGCTCTGTGTTTTTGTTTTATTATGTAGATAACATTGACATCAAATCAAAGCTTAAGTAATTAAGCTCCTTTCAAAATGAAATTCATAAAATAGTTTCTCATATACTCAAATTCTTTTAACTAAGTCAGTAATACTTGATGATTTTTTAAAAAAACTAGATTATTGATAAATTGAAAAATGTATCTTGCCTATTTTGAAATCTCCACATAATGGTAGATATCAGATAAATTAATCCATGTTTACTAATTCCAAATAGTCCTATATTTGAGTTCTTAATTATACTCAAATATAATTTTTATGCTTCACAAATTCTCCAGTCTTTAAGGAGTTTAAATACCTACACAGAACAAAGAATCGGCCAAAAAGGCTTCTAGCCCGATTCTTTTAATCTGCTAGGTTGGTGCCAACACAGTTTCAGTTGTGCTGGAGACTGTTTACATGGGAAGTGCCTGTGTAATTGATGACTCTTAGAGTCTTAAACCTTTTTGGAATTTCTCTATGTATGGATGTGTTCATTGGAACTTTTCTGATATTTTCCTAGTTTTCTGTCAGGCCAGTGATGCGTGAGGATGGAAATGTGCCTCACGACGTTTTCTTGCACACTATTTTTTAGTTATTTCATGTTGTCAAAAATAATATGTGTCATGTTTATTTATACTATTTAATTTTGCAAAACTTAATGATCTTTTAAAATGTACTATAACTTGAGTCGTATTTTATTTCATATTCTAGTGAAAAGAGGATACATGTAACAGTGAGGTATTTGAGAACTAGGGAAATATTGCTTATCGGGCATATTTTAATACAACTGCCAAAATCTCAGGTTTACAATCTTAACTTTCAGACTTGTTATCACATCCTTCCTGGCTTCACGACACATCTGTCTAGCAGCAGTGATCTTCATATGTAATTTAAAATACAGGACAACAGTTTGCTACCTTACAGTGTTCAAGGCCATACCATTTGAGCATATTCATGTTTGCGCTTTGTGCTGTGGGGGTGATCTGCTTCTAGGCCCTAGATTTGCCATTGCAGCCAGTGGGCCAATGAGGAAAGTCACAGCTGGAAGGCTTTCATGAATTTAGCGTAAAAATCTACTTTAATTTAGAGGTGGCTAATTTCAAGGTGACAGCAGTCAGAGAGAGCTGAAAAATTTGCCAAATTTTGGCTTTTTTCCCCATAGAAAACTGTGGCTTGTTACTTTTGACACAACCGTGCCAAGTACTTTATCTTATCTTCTTATTATTATTTGCACTTGTTACCTCTTAATACATATGCAATTTGATTTAAAATTTTGGCCTGGGTATTTCAAAGAGTTCTGTTTGGTGGGGGAGAGGATGGGCTAAGTGAAGGGGGGAAAGGATTTCCAAGTTTCAATCTCTCCATAATGGTGTACTAAGAGCTGATTTATGAGTGGTTCTGATTTTTTCCCCAGTTGCTGAGTAGCAGTTCCATATACCATTGAGTTTTGGCTTAAGAAAAAAGTCTTGTCTTTCCATTTCTCCAGTAGCAAATTGATGCTCTTCAGGAAGTATGTCTCCTGGTGGCTGTAAGGCTCAAGGAATTAAAGTGTATTATTTGAAATATCTTGAAATAATTACTATAAAAAAGTTTACTTTGAAGATGGCTCGGTGAAGTAACCAATCACTGCTTCCCTTGTGTGAAGCACTTGGACAACCTATGAATTTGTGTAAGAAATGACTTGGTGACATTTGTATACAGAAGTTGGCAGTGTGCCAATATTACAACCATTAACATGCAATGTCTTAACTTTTTTATCATATCATTCTCTTTTTGATCCAGTTTTTACAATATTTTTGACAAGTAATTTTAAGTTTCACATGAGTGCACTCCAGTGGGATCCCAGGAATGTTATTCACCCTGAAGACATTTAGGCTAGTACTTTATTACTTATAATTGACTGAGTAATTATTTATTACTTTTAAAAATAGGCTAGAACGTTGATAAAACATTCTTTGTTGAAAGGAAGAATTCAGTGTGAAGTGGGAGCTTCCCATCATAATCTGCGCAGGGAGGTTACTTACTTGCCTGCATATACCAAGAGGCAGTTTGGCCTGAAAGACGGGCCTGTGGCATAGTCCCCTAGGATAGCAATAGAGCAAAGCTCCAATGTATTTCTCTTAGTGGATTTTCAGTGTTGAAACTTGGTGTTGGTGTTTTTGGTGATGTTTTCTATTATGATCTATTTATTTCAGCAGTTCCTGGATTAAGAATGATTAATTTACATTATAGGAGTTGGTTGGATTTGCTGACACCTGGGGGATAGATTATCATGTGTCCTAAAATAACAGTATAGTAGATTGCTACTTCTGTAAGACTTTGTGGGACAAGGAAGCGTAAATGTTAGATATGGTAGAATGGAAACAAGGAGTAAAAATGTATTACTGTTTGGTTAATCATTATCTTTAAATAATGTTAAGTTTTTTCTACTTGAGTCTTTTGGAAGCTTTGGAATTGTGTACTAGATCCTAGCTCTAACTTAAACCATTTTCCCATGCATTGAGAATCTGTCAAACTGCTCATTGTAAATTACCCATATCAACTGTGGGTAGAGAAAATGGAATGAAAGAATAAAAGTCTGGGACAGCATTTCTTTCTTTCTTTTTCTAATACCTCCATTTCTGTTCATATATTCGAAAGTGTCAAATCTGAGCCTCACCGTGTGTATGTATAATGTTGACAACACAGAAAGCCTTCACATGAGAATCATTTCAATGACAAATGTATATATGCGTGTTTATTCTTATGCCCCAGTGATAAGAGGACCTTTTTGCACAAAACAACTTCTATAAAGTTGAATATACAGTTGGCTGACTGTGGTTTCAGTCTACATGAAGAGTGACACTAGTGTCAATTTTTTTTTGGTTTTTGCAAGGCAGTGGGGTTAAGTGACTTGCCCAAGGTCACATAACTAGGTAATAATTAAGTGTCTGAGGTCGGATTTGAATTTAGGTCCTCCTGACTCCAGGGCCAGTGCTTTATTCACTGCGCCACCTAGCTGCCCCTAGGGTCAGTTTTGATGGACTTTGTTAATAAAACTTTAATCTTTTTTTCATTTTCATATAATTCTACCTGAAAGCAAAAAAATTCTACCCCATCCTATCCCACTGATCAGGTCCTTGGTAGCAGCTAGAAGCTAGGACTTTGTTTCACTACTGCCTAGAAATGTATATTGTAAATAATGTGTGGCCAATAAAAACTTAGTGACTTGAATTTTATTTCCAGGTTTTATCACAAGCTTATGGAATGAACTTTTTTTTGTTTTTTTTTTTTTTCATTTCATATGTTATTTTCCCCCGGATACTTGTAAAAATATTTTTAAACATCCATCTTTAAAGTTTCGAGTTCCAAAATTCTCTCTCCTTTCACCCCTTTCCATTGAGAAGGCAAGTCAGCAAAACATTTCCGTAAGTCATGTTGTGAAAGAAAATATTGAACAAAAATGTGGGATGACTTTAATTGAATTTTGGATGAAAAGTGGATTGTTTCCCAGGGAAATTATTTAAATTTAAAGGTATTCCCTGTTATTTGGCAGTCTAATGTAGAGTTTCAAATTTAGGAAATTGCTTCACTAGTGAATAGATTTTGGTTGTTGTTAATTCTTTTCAGTTGTGTATAACGTCCCATTTGGGATTTTCATAACTAAGTTGCTGGAGTGGCTTGCCATTTACTCCTCTAGCCCATTTTTACAGAGGAGGAATAAATGAACAAGTAAACAGGGTGAAGTGATTTACCCAGGATCACACAGTTGGGAAATGTCTGAGTCCAGGTTTTCACTCATGAAGAAGATGAGTCTTCTTGACTTCAGCATTCTATCCATTGGTTCACCTCGCAACCCTAGTAAACAAATTTGGTCTTCATTAAATGAAAACTTGTAGTTGACAGAATTTTAATGTACATCAGTTGTATTCCCTGTGTTTGCAATTTAATAACTGACTTTTTGTGTCAAATGGAAAGAGGAGATTCTGGGACTCTGGCCTCTGGTAAAGAGTCCTGGAACCTGGACTCTCTCTGGCCTCTTTTCCTTCTAGAACTTTGAAAATTTATAATAATTTGTGGAAATATCCTAGTCTCTGACTATAAAATGTCCTAAGTTGAGAAAATCTCAAGTTAATAATTCAGTCACAAATAGACCTTATTTATAGCTGCATTTAAAGATCATTATTATGGCTATATAATACTATATGGCAGGATTCATAACGTTTTTACCTATGCTTCATTTCTTTGTGAAGTCTGCCACGACTAGTTTAATACTGATCAGATACATGGCAAAGTAGCATTGGAAGACTTTTGCTGTGTCTAGACTGTCATGGTGCAAAGAGAGAAAAGGCCCAAGGTTCTTAAGGGAGTATATTATTGGTTGTGTAATACTAAAATATTTATCATTGATAAAAATCTTCCTTTCTCTATTTATAATTGTGATAACCTGGCCATTTCTAGTTAGAAATAAATGTGTTTTAATCAGTTCTATCATCTGGATGAAAAGTGTGTAGGCTATGTGTGCTAATGAAAACATGTTCATGGAATTGGATTTTTAAATGTGTAATTTAGACTTTTAGAAACCATTTTCTGGTATTTTTAATAAAAATGTCATCATTCAAAATACTACCTGAGGTGATAGTTTCCTAGTTTCAGATCAATTTCAGTCATGTGAGCAGTGGAAGGCATGTCATTTTGAATTGGGGCACTGATTTCTTATAGACTATTTTACCAAATTCCCCCCCTAATTTTTCTGTTTCAAAATGTTTGCTTGTTACTTTTAAGGGTTTTGATATTCAATATAAAATTGCAAATGGTGTGATTTGATGCTCTGATGAGTTGTTTTATGTTTTAATACACATTTTAAGTGTATTTTAATGTTCATAAAATATCTAGTTCTAAACAAAATAGAATGAATGACCATAAACATTTTTAGTGTAATCTGGCATTGGACAAGTAGGCCCCAGCCCTGGGAGTACACGTTTGGTGAACCTGCTTCTGGAAGTTCCTGATGCTGTGGAAGAGTAAGGCCCAGCTCTCTACTTCAGAATGTATTGTATGTATAGCTTAAAGGTTTGCTCTCTGCTTACTTGTAATGCAGCCTTTGGATTAGCTGCTGAGCCAGAACTGAGTGTGCATATTAAATAGTACTAAGATGTCAAAGAGATCTCTCTCCCCGGCTCCCTTCAAGGAAGGATTACAAACTGGTGGGGACCTTGAAGTGGAAAGGGGGCTCTGGGACCCAGCAAGCACATGGTACAGTTGTTTTCCTGTCTCTTTTGTGAATGATTTTTTTTTGTTGTTGTTCTCTTAGGGGAAGGAGTATTTGGCTAAAACAATGACTTTGTGAATTTCAAGAGGTTGGAAGAGAGGACCCCAGGAGGTTCAACAGCTAGAGTCCTTACCAGAATGTGATAGCAGCTCAGCAGTGCAGGACTAGCCCGGCAGGGGCAATCTGCAGTCCATTAGATATGCAACCCATAAGAGAAACTTTGTGTTTTGGCGTGGATGTGCAGCTATATTCAGGGGTAATCCATTTGTAATTGAAATCAGTTGGATAACAGCTTTATTAAATTGGAACCCAGTATCCCTAGGGACTGAAATGGTAGCAGGCAAATGTGCCCCCACCTTCAAGGGAACATTTTTTTTACATCTTATTTTTATATTTTCAGTAAATATCCCTTGTAAAAACAAATTAATATTAATTGGTTAAATTAATAGTGGTCTCTAGCTATTGGTATTAATGAGAATGAGGGGTATTAATTGTCACTGATGATTGGTACTGATGATGTTTGCATTAAAGAAGATTCAGAATCTTGAAGGGGGGATGTAGCTACTGTCGTCTGGTTAGCTCAACAGTGTATGTGATTTGGAATGAGAACCCCCAGAGTCTCTATGGACTAACTACATTAGAACTATTCAGGTAAGTGAGAGTGAATACTCAATAAATAGGAAATAATGATAATACATCCTTATAGGGATACTGAAAACTACCTCAGCTGAATTAATTGCTCTATCAGTCAATCAGTCCATATAATTATTCATTAAGTTCCTACTTTACATGACAGGCACTATGCTAAGCACTGGGGATACAGCAAGAAGCAAAAGACAGTTGCTACCCTTAAGGAATTTACAATCCAATGGGAGAACATTGCATGCAAAGCAATGCAACATGGAAACAAATTCATTCATATATACACATATGCAAAGCAGTAGAGACAGGAGAAATAGGAAATAATTAACAGAGGGAAGGCATTAGAATTAAGAGGGGTTAGAGTATGATCTGGAGGAAGATCAGCAAGAGACAAAAAGAAACATTACAGACAGAATGCGCACTGAGAAAGACTGAGGTCTCAAAAAGCTAGAGAGAAGACATTTTTGAGAAGAGAATGGTCAATAGCGTCAAAGGCTGCAGAAAAGGCAGAATGAGGACTGAGAAACAGCCATTGGCTTTGGGAATTAAGATCACTGATACCTTTGGACAGAGCAGTTTTGGTGGAATGATGAGGTCAGAAGCCTTCAGGGGGGGTTAAGAAGATACTTAATACTTACTTAGCTGTGTGACCTTGGGCAAGTCACTTAACCCTCCCCTATTTTCTTGCAAAAACTAAAACCAAAAAAAAGCAACTTTTGTGAACCCATTTTGGGGTTGTCTCGGCAAAGACCCTGGCGAGGTTGCCCAGTTCTTTGTCCAGCTCATTTTGCAGATGAAGAAATGGAAGTAGACATGATGAAGTGACTTGCTCAGGGACAAACAATTAGGAAGTGCCTGAGGTCGGAGTTGAACTCGGGTCTTGACTCCAGGCCCAGCACTCTATGTACTGCAGCACCCTGTGGAAGGGAATGCTTAGAGGTAATAGAGAATGAGCCAATAAAGAGAGAGAGATTGAAGATTAGTGAAAGAGTGGGGATGACAGAGTAACACTTTGTTGGAGGAGATACATGGAATAGGATCTCTTGAGCAGGTAGAGGGCTTGGCCTTATTCAGGAGTAAAGGCACTTCATGTGAGATGGGTGGAGGAGGAGGATGGCAGAAGGCACCTGAGGGATAGGAACTGAGGAAGAGGAGAGAAGATGAAATTTATGGAGAATAATAAGAGAGCAATATTTTCAGTCAAGTATGAGGCAACATTTCTCAGCTGAAGGCTCAGGGGTCAGGGGGAGCCACGGGAGGTTTGAGGAAAGATGAGGTTTGCAGAATGGGATAGAGAAGGGATGAGGGATGTGTAGAGAGACTGCACAATTTTCTTTTCAGCAGATTATTACTAAGAAACTGCTTTGTAAATCAGTTCTTTTGAAAGAGATCTGAAGTGGCTGTTAGATTTGGGTAGGATAATTCATAATAATGAGTTAGGGGGCAGCTAGGTGGCACAGTGGATAGAGCACTGGACCTGGAGTCAGGGGTACTTGAGTTTAAATCCTGCCTCAGACAATTATACCTAGATGTTTGACCTTGGGCTACTCACTTAACCCTGTTGTCTTGGATAAATTTTAAAAAATTAAACTAATGAGAGTTAGCACTTGTATAGCTCCATAGGACTGTTATTACCTCATTTGAACTTCACAACAACCCTGGGAAGTAGGTACTATTATTATCCCCATATTTCAGATGGGAAAACCAAAGTCAAGCAAAGGTTAGAAACTTGCCCAGGGCTGTAGAGCTAATTAAGTGTCAAACTTGGGTATTTCTGACCCAAGGTCCCAGACTTTAAGCAAACTCTCCAGGAAAACCCATACTTTGTCCAGAGTTAGCAATAAGTCCTTGGGGCAAATTTCTCAGGCCTTCATTTTCTTTCCCTGTAGAATGTGGAGGGCATATACTAGATGGTCTCTAAGGTTCCAGCTCTGACATCGTCTGACTGTTAGTTTATTCTATGACTCTGCATTGCTTAGTCATCAGTTGGTCAGGATATGACAGACCAGTATGCTCCTGGGTATCTGTTATTAGTCATTGGGGGAGCCCAGCAGTCGGAATCTAGTCAGAATTATTCTACACACTCTGGGCTTCATTTGCCATTGAGTTCCCATTGCCTGGTTTAAAACCAGAACTTCTATTTTAAAATCAAATCTCGTTTTTCTCTTTGCCTCAAGTATACAGAATAAAAGTAGATGAGCTATTTCTTAAATGTTTGTTGAGAAGTTTTCTTGTAAAACTATTTGGATCATTTTAGAAAAGTTGCTCACTTTAATAATCTTGCCAAGGTATTAGAAAATTCATCGGTTTGGAAGACAGCTTGTCCTCCAAGACTGAAAGTGCATTGTTTGGGAACATCCAGAATAATTTCTGTTCAGAAAAATAAGAAGTTTCATGATTAAAACACAATATTATTGGTGAGTCAACAGCCTAGTATGTGCAAAACACAGAACCTCCCCCACCCCCAGATACTGTAGTGAGAATTGAATTCTAATACGTAACCCACGTGGCAATATTACTTTCCTCTCGATTTCAGCATTGGGAAATTGTAATCAGTTCTCTCTGAGAAGTTCCATATACTATCCTGTGACCAGATAATGAAGATAATTCTCATGAGAGCTATCAGTTTATGAAGGAAGGAAACAAACATTAAGCACTTCAAACACAAAGAGGAAGAAGCTCAGACAGGTAGATGAGGGAGGATTGGAACCCTCTGTCTGCTGTGGCGCCTGGCTGCTGCCTTTAGTTCTAACCAGGTTATTGATGCACAAAATTAGAATAAATTCCACTCCAAACATTCCCATGGCCTATTGGTGCCTGACCCATAGTCAAGCCTACCGAGATCATGTCGGTCTGATCAGCCACAGTTGGACACACCGGACCTTTACCCTCAATGTAGTGGTGGCATTTTGGTCCTCTTCAGACACAAAGGGTAACTAATCATCTGCTGGGTCTGTGTCAACAATAAGCATAAGGTAGGCATTAGAGAAATCACTTAACCATATCTTTCAAGCTAAATTCACTTTATTTTGTTTTGTTTTAGAGTTGGGAAGGGGCCTTGGAGATTGTCAGAGCCTCCTCCTTCCTTTTACAAATGAGGATGAAAACGGCAGACAGGTAGTTTGGTTATTCTGAGACTATGAGATCTTGGCCCAGCTAAGAAGATTGAGTATGAGAGATTTTCAGTTTTCTTTCAGTAATGTCACTGTTATCATTTTTATTTATATATAATTACTAATGGCGACCTTTCTGTCTCTCTAAAAGGGCAATAGTTTCTAAATTTCTAACTGAATTTTATATAGGACCAATAACTTAAAATATAAGAATAAATTATGCCCTGTTAACTTTGTACTTTAACTTTTATTTATATTTTTCTTTTATGATGAAAAGCTAAACATAGGCAAATCAGAAACTTTAATTCAGTTGCTTTTTTGCATATCTAGACACATACATGTCTCTTTGCATAAATACAAATGTGAAATGCCATTTTCTTCTGCACTTAATGTTTTGAGCATTTATTGTTCAGGATTAAAGTGTATTGAGTAGCTTTTTTATTCTGTTTTATTGATAATGCTGATATTTCCAAGGGAAATAGTCTTAAAATTCCATTTCTTGTCATTTTCATTCCTTCTGTCTGAATGAACCCTAAAAGCAAGATGGGCTCAAGGCTTCTCTATAAAAGTGCATGCTCTTCATCAATTTCTGTTTGCAAGTTATTCACAGCTTTTAAGTAGAAAAGCTTTCTTCCCTTGAAAATGGGCAATTTTTCTTCTGAAGCTTCTGAACACTTTAGGTGTTATCCTTTTATGTTCAAGGTATATAGTTCTATCAGAAAAGGAGAATGAGATTTAGCCATGTAGGTCTTCAAGGAAAAGGGGAACCACAGAATTTGTTTTTGAAAACAATTATAGAAAAACTTCGTTTTGTTTCCCAACCATTAAAGGCTTCTCAGCATTTCTTTTGGTGTCCAAAAAATGGTATATCAACTTTATATTAAGAAACAGAGAAGTTGAGGCCAGTACAAATGATCTAAATTTTCTCACTACCTAAGATATAGAATAATTTGGATTTTATTATGGTGCCTGGTTGTGGACTTTTTGTAGATAATTGTCATGCCTTTGGGGGTCCTGGAAAAAAAATTTTTTGAAAAAGTTGTGCAAAATGAGAGAAATCCATTTCTTTGTCCAAATAAATTGTTTTGTTGACTCAAAAAGTAAATGAAAAATTTTATCAGTTCATTAAAGAAATTTCATTCATTCATTCATTTTTTAGGTTTTTGCAAGACAATGGAGTTAAGTGACTTGTCCAAGGCCACACAGCTAGGTAATTATTAAGTGTCTGAGGCTGGATTTGAACTCAGGGACTCCTGACTCCAGGGCCAGTGCTCTATCCACCTAACCACCCCAGAAATTCCATTTATTATAATTTTTATTCATTTGCATGAACTTCATAGTCTCCATATAAGAGTATAAGCTATTTCATAAATTACTGTATTCAAATTTTTCACAACTTTAAATGAGAAAATATTTGTTATATTTAAAATGGAAATTTTTATTTCAAAACTATTAAAATAAATTGATAAATTTAATCATTTAAACTCAGAATTAAAGGCATTAGTTCCATAGAAAGATGGAAATAAGCCAAGGATCCCTTGGGTTCCTGGGGATTGAGTATCTTGATCTCCAGAAAGAGGGGCACCAGAATAATTCCAGTTTCTCAGATTTTCTATGACCATACAATGTTTTTTGTTTTTATAGCTTTTACTATGACCAAGTTTACCATGAAAATATCCTGGTCTCAGGAAGGTGATTTTTCAACATTTTTATAAGGATAATAGAAGTCAAGGGTAGTTCAAATGATCCAGATTTTTTGAATACCCAGTATACAAAATAATTTGGGTATCGATTTAATCTTAGGGTGCCTACTTTTGA